>NC_060152.1:9578839-9582347 GCF_021292245.1 Micropterus dolomieu
CACATCAAGGTTCTGGAGTGGCCTAGCCAGTCTCCAGACCTGAATCCAATTGAAAATCTTTGGAGGGAGCTTAAAATTCGAGTTGCCAGGCGACAACCTCGGAACCTGAATGATTTGGAGGCTGTCTGCAGGGAGGAGTGGGCCAACATCCCTGCCGAAATGTGCACAAACCTTGTCACCAACTATAAAAACCGTTTGACATCTGTGCTGGCCAATAATGGCTTTTCTACAAAATATTAACATGCTGTTTGTCCAGGGGGTCAAATACTTGTTTTTCCTCATCAGATGGTTATCAATTTTAATAAATTCATATGATGTGATTTTCTGGAATTTTCTTTGGGATTCTGTCTTTCACTGTTAGAATGTACATATGATTAAAATTATAGATCGTTGCATTCTTTGTAAGTGGGCAAACCTGCAAAATCAGCAAGGGGTCAAATACTTATTTCCCCCACTGTATGTATGTATGTGTGTATATATATATATATAAACTTACAAACCTGTACATTTTATATTAGCATTGTAAATTTTACATAGTTTGTAATAGTACTCCACGGGCCAAGGTTTGTTATCAATTTGATGTCAAGTTGATCTTTAGGTAGGGTGTTTCAACCTCTTTTGTCTTTTGGTGAGTGCTTAGTTGTGCACAAGAAATCCTGTCTGTGACAGTCCCTTATTATCAAATTTAGCATACTCTTAATAACTTGTTAACCTTATTTTTCTTCTGGGGATTTTAGTATATTATGATTATCCTCACCAGACATTAGATACGTTGTCCTACAGCTCACACTACAAAAAAGTCAGCAATATCTTTTCATTTATGATTAATTACAACACCTTGTCAACCACAAACCCCAGTGGTGATTTTATCTCATGCTAAGCTTTTAATTCATAGCATGATTCTCACCTTTGTCCACTTGAGTGATCTCTGCTCCATGTAGTGTATTCCACAGAATGAGAACAAAAATGTGTTTTATAAAGGAGAAAAATAATAATAATAGTATAATTGGTCAGTTATTTTGTAATGAATCTTGTGTGGCGTTTGTGCTGCAGATCTTAATGGCCCTGGAAGGCACAGCAGTGCCACCCAAATTGTCAAAGAATATTTTGTTGTTTTACATGTCTGTTGTATAGAAAGGCACATACGGTAGCATAAGGAAAAAGAAAGAGCGAGACACGCGTACACACAGGATTTTCATGCAGTCCATGTTCTTAATTACTTACACAATGTCCCCAGACACAGTCACACGGCAAAGCAGCTCGTTAGATGCATCTGTTCAGGCCTGTCTGTCAGCTACAGCTCGACACATAGAGACAACCGGTCTATAACTTGTTAGCAGTGAAAAAAGGACAGACAAGGACAGCGTTACTTTAGTACATGTAAGACAATATTTGCAGCAGGGTTTAGTCTGTCTCCTACTACCAGGAGGCTCGGACATTAGCCGCGGATCATCGCGAACTGTTTTCGCGCAATTTGTTCTTTCTGCGGGAATGAAAACAGACACTATTGCTGAACTCATCAAATGAGCAAATTACAGTCTTTGAAATGCATCTTGACCGTATGACTTGAAGAGAAACAACAAGCTCCTGATGCAGATCCTGATGAGCTGCCCAACAGGCAGACTGGCCCATTCTGGTGGCAGAGCCAATTATCAAGACAAAAGAAGCTCCAGAATGTTTCCGCTAATGCTAGATGTTGGCATATTATTTCGCAAGCTGTTGTTGCATAAAGCTCGAATAAGTAGTTTGCATTATCGCAGTGAGTTATTGTTATGGCTTAAGTTTTTCTCCAGCATTTCTGTGCAGGTGGCATAACATGCCATATGTTTCTATTATAAGAATCTTATATTTAACAGTTTGATCAGTAACGTATGACTTTTAAGTTGTGGTCAAGTACTTGTCCTCTGGCAGGTCATCGGACGTTTTCCCATTTAAGTTAGTAATGAAGAGTGATTAATGAGGACTTTAGATTGGATTGTATTCCCTCATGTTGCCTCCCAAATTATATTACATCTCTAGACATCCCTCCCCCTCCTTCCGCTTTTACTCTTTCAGTCACTATTACCATATAATACCTCTCCATACCAGTCATTGTGTAATTCAGCACTTCTCTCCCATCATCAGGAAATTTACTAGATTAGGGTGTGATAAAACGGCACAATGGGAACAGATCGCTCTGATCATTTTACTCAAAGCTTTTGTCTTTTAGGCCTTTCATCTGCTTTCTTTCATTCTTGTGTAGTTTAAATACACACATCAGGGTGTAAAATTAAAACTAAGAAAACATGGAGTTGTGATTGGTTTATTGATGAATATGGGAGATGATAAAGAGGTGTCTAATGGGTTGCAGGTAGGCATTTCCCAGTTAATAGTTTCCCGCGGTATAAAAAAGTCAAGGTTTCAAAACCACTAAAATATTTCAGTATACCGTTTTACCTCCAGTTAGTGCGTGCAGTCAGTCACCTGTGTGTAGGATGGCCGAGGGAGGGGAAAAAGACAAAGGCAATATGTCATGTATAATATCCCATCTATGGGAGCACCACCCGTCACTCTTTGCTAAATTCAAAGTAACGCTATATTGAAATGAACATTTGAAACAAGCTGAGAGAGTTAGCGTGTTCAGCACTGGTAAAATAAATACTATTGGCTTGCTGCCGAGGCAGATAACATGGCTAATTAACTAGCTTTTTTGCTGATGTAACATGTTTTTTTAAAGCTGTACTCTCACTGAAGAAGGTTATTTCATTAAAAATGTATAATTTAACTTGGTGACACAAAATGGTTTAGCCTGAAGGCTACAGTATAGGTGCACCATGGGACTTGTTACATTTTCAGTAGACAAAATCTAACCATTTGTTAGCCTGCTATGTGATATTAACCTTCAGGCTGATATTTGGCTGTCTCTACTGTTAACAGAACATTAAGGGACATTAACAGCATTGCAGGTAACTGTGTGCTAATAATAATAATAATAATAATAATAATAATCCTTATTTGTAGAGCACTTTTCAAAAACAAGTTACAAAGTGCTTTAACAAGTGTAAAGAATAATACAAAAAAAAACAAGATAAGAGCATGAAAAATTAATATAAAATTAGTAAAATACAATAAAATAAAAGGGATAAAATAAAGTCAAATAAGATCGGGAAAGGTGTTTTAAGAAGGGACTTAAAAGAGTTCACTGACTCAGCCGACCTGATTTCCTTGGGCAGGCTGTTCCAGAGCCTCGGGGCCCTGACAGCAAACGCTCTGTCCCCTTTAGTTTTCAGTCGAGACTCTGGAACAGACAACAGACCTCTGCCCGAGGATCTCAAGGTACGTGCTGGTGCGTATGGGACTAAAAGGTCAGAAATATAACAAGACGAGAGGCCATGAAGAGCTTTAAAAGTGATCAATAGAATTTTAAAGTCAATTCTAAAACATACTGGGAGCCAGTGTAATGAAGCTAAAATAGGAGTAATGTGGTCATATTTCTTTGTTCTGGTTAAAAGCCTGGTAGCTGAGTTCT
>NC_060152.1:9582447-9623503 GCF_021292245.1 Micropterus dolomieu
CATCAGTTCCCCCCTTGTGGTTTTGGGATGATTCCTCACCGTTCGCATGATCAGGGACACCCCACGAGGCGAGATCTTGTGTGGAGGCCCAGACCGAGGGAGGTTGGCGGTGGTGTGGTGCTTCTTCCATTTCCTGATAACTGCACCGACAGTTGATCTTTTCTCTCCAAGTTGCTTTCCGATTCTCTTGTAGCCCATCCCAGCCTTGTGCAGATCAACAATCTTGTCCCTGATGTCCGTAGAAAGCTCTTTGGTCTTGCCCATGGTGGTGATGTTGGATGCTGGTTGTGTGGGTGTTGACAGGTGTCTTTTATACAGGTAACGAGGTGAGGCAGGTGTATTTGATGTAGATAATTGGTTGGGATTGGGGCTGTGTCTTAAAGAAAGACTAACTGGCTTGTAGGAGCCAGAATACTTGCTGTTTGGTAGGGGGTCAAATACTTGTTTTTCCTCATCAGATGGTTATCAATTTTTATTAATTCATATGATGTGATTTTCTGGAATTTTCTTTAGGATTCTGTCTTTCACTGTTAGAATGTACATATGATTAAAATTGTAGATTGTTGCATTCTTTGTAAGTGGGCAAACCTGCAAAATCAGCAAGGGGTCAAATACTTATTTCCCCCACTGTACATACATACATACATACACACACACACACACACACACACACATACATACATACATACATACACACACACACACACACACACACATACATACATACATACATACATACATACATACATACATACATACATACACACACACACACACACACTATATATAATAGTGACATTGCTAACTGACTTCAAGTGCTACATTTTCCTAGTAGTTGCTCGTATACAGCATGCATTTCCTTAAGTGGTATTTTGATAAAATTAGGACATCAGAACATTTCCTTGGGCTCTTGGCAAGCTTGGTGAACCATTCCATTGCATCTGACAGTCTGTATAGAGTTATTTTTTCTGGGGCAGGCGTTTATGCAAACTGCATGGGGTAGTTCAGTATCAAAATGGTGATATACTGTGACAAATATTTGTTAAGTGTACTGAAGACTCTCTGAGGTGTTGCAGTTTTCTAAAAACACCCCTTCTCTGTGTACAGTAGATGTGCAGGTTAGTGTGAGTGTATGTCAGTGTGTTTCCGTGTTAAATAAAGCCTCACATCTTTCTCCGCCCCCCCTTCTTTTACACAGATCCACCATGATTTCCATTTACCACACTGACATAAAAACCCTGAACCCCAGAGGATGTGACCCCCAGAGACCTCCAATGAAAGCATGAAGGAGTGAAGTTGACGGATTGTGGCAGATCACACCCTTGACAATGTGTATTTGTTGTCTTTAGGATTGGTGACAGTGTGGCTGTTTGTCAACGGCTGCCATTACTGTCAGTCTCCACTCAGGCTGTGAGGGCTTCCACAGCCAGCAGCTACACTCAAAAGTTAATAGTCATCTGCAGGAAGACAGAAAAGCTGTGTGCGTCAGTGTCATGCCTCTCTCTCTAAGTCTGCCTTTCACTATGAATATGCATCTATAGGAGAGTGTGTATGTGTGTGTGTGTGTGTGTGTGTGTTTATGCCATGAGTGAGAAACATAGTAGCTGAAAACTGAAGGTTTCCTTTGAAGTGTGGGTGAAATTAACCTAAATGTGAATTGTTTATGGCCTCAAAACTGGCAGCGATCAAGATGTTGCTGAGCTAGAAGATAAAAGCACATCATAAACACTCTGTTAGTGTATTTAGCCCTATTATAAAGTGGGGCTTCACCCCAGTGGAATAAATGTGTGTACAACTTCTGGCTTGATAACATCCATTCCCACACAATGGTGTGTTGTTCAAAGGTACTGGGGGCATCATGTGCACTATGCCACACATGTCAAATACAGTCAGGATTTGTGTATTTGTTTTCTTAGCAAGAAACGTGAAATAAACAAGTGTTGACACCCTGTCATAAGAGGCAGTGAATTGGTGTAATTATTGCCGAGCGTCAACAGCAGGGGTATTCAATTAAAATTCAAAAAGGTCCAGTTTGATAAAATTTGCCGAAAACGTCTAACATGACGCCTGAATGATGACTCAAAACATATAGTTGTATCAACATTTGGTTTTAGGCAACAACTGACTGTCAAATCAAATAATATAATAATAATAATAATATAATAACAATATACTGTCAAAACTGAAGGCTGCATTAAAAAAAATACACATGGTCATGTTTTTTAAAAATATGCATCTTAAAATAAAGCGCTTTATTTCAGAAAGAAATTAAATAAAAAGTGTAGCTTATAGTGACTGAAGTGTAGTCTCAAACTATTATAATAAACACTCAATGCATCTTAACAATAAACAGGTGTAATACCTCCTCTTCTCTTTCATTCCCTCTTAGCAACCACTTCCCTACTTTCTCTTGTTCAGTGGGAAACGTGAGCTCTAGCTTGTCCTTCTAGCTAGGATCGTATTTTCTGTTCCTTCAGTTCAGATTTGAGTGGGTATGTTTGCTCAAATGAGTGCTTTGTCTCATAGTAGTGCTTCACATTGCTTTTAATCGTGACAGTCTCGGATCATATGAGATATTCTGGTTTTGAACCTCCTGTGGGAAGAATGTACATGTAAGAACCTGTTCATACTTGATTAAAATCCATGTGTAATTCTCTTTTCTCTTCCGTCTCCTCTGTCCCTGTGTGTAGCCCCATCTCAACTCGCAATGTTTATCGCAATGCACAGATCTGATTGGCTGAGCAGCATCACATGAGAGATTTGGAACACATGCAACTGGTCTGTGAGTCTCCTGTGCCACTAAACCAGTACAGTAAATTCTAAAAAAGAAACGCTCCATCACGAGGTTGTAATTCTCAATAATAGATCTGTTGTAGGTCGGCGGCTGGGTCCGGACCCAGACCGCGGTCTGCCTATTAGTGACCTCTGGTCTACAGTATGATGTTGACAATCATAATGACATACTCAAGTTTGTAAGCTTTGTGTAATTACACTATTATGTAAACCAGTAGCCTAGAAATGAATTTTCTCAACAAAACCACTGACAAACTAGACCACACAAAACTTTCCCCGGTGGGCAATCCCTTCAGCATCCACTCAATCCCAACAGAACTGGCAACCCTCAGTTGTTCCCGATCCGGTCATTAAAGACCCACTCAATGAAAGGGCCATAGCCTCTTTCTTCGACTCCTCCTCTCTTCTCTTTATCACATTTAATGCCCCACAGAGACCTTTTGGAGAGGCAGAGAATCCCATCAGTCGGTAACACAGCGTGGCGAGTGGTCACACAGGAAGCTTTTGATTCCTGCTGGAATGTCCCGAGCTTTTAAAAACTGTCAAACTCAGTGGACACAGTGTTTGTGTTGAAGCAGAATAGCACCGCTTAAAATCAATCCAGTACGGAAGTCCACTGCTGAAAACTTCATTATGTTAATGCAGTGGTTGCCCATGGGTTGAATTGAGACTTTAAAGTAAATTACAGGATAAAAGGTAAATGAAAAGAATACAAACTGTCCATCTAGAGGAGAAGAATGAGTTTCTTACAGAGTTTAGGTCCAGGCTGGTCTGCACCCACTCCTTCGCATCGTTATATTCTTCCATCAATCCCATAATATATAGTGTGTCCAGTGAGTCAATGATGGAGGCTCCTCTCAGGCCACCTGCAAAATACATAAGATAGATGAGTTAGAGATGCATTGCTCAAGAAAATGCTTTGTTGAATATTATTTATTAGAAATAACCCCTTGAGATGTATCATCTCGTCTTCACAGGGGTCCTCATCAGTATAAGCACAATTAGACAAAACATTTAACAAGATAATTAACGATAGCAAACGTGGCAAAAAATTTACAAAAAAATGCAATAAATATCAAATGAACACTGAACAGATGGTTTATAACATACCATAATGAAATTGTCAGCAAATATATTTACATTTAAAATGTGATTTATGTGACCTACAACTATAACTTTTCATATGAAACATCACAACAACATGTTTGTGTCACATGTAAAAACATGAATTTCACATGTGCTTTTTTGTAAATGCGTTATAATGCAGTATAACATCTCTGTAATAATACAGAGTGAAATATGCTCACTGGTTGACATGACGATAAAACATTACATGATAACACACATGAACAAATGAAGAGTTATACTAGTTGACAAATTAATTACATAATTATGTGTTCAATAGTAAAGGTAGAATTTATGTTCTCACATAGGTTATCTTTTGAAATATCTGAAAATCAAGTAAAGTTTATCAGCTAGTTATGAATGCTAAATGTGGAACTTTAAAAAAAAAATTAAGATAAGTGCATGAGGTATAGAAAGTAAAGTAACATTTTTAAAAAGAAACAGTGTCCATCACTTGTCAAACTGCAACAGGCAACCGTTGACTGGCAAGGAATCCTGGAAACTCATCTGTGCCAACTACTTTTTCCACTGGTCATAACATGACTTTAATCTATTTTGTGAAAGTTGCTAAGAGAGTGTGTTTCAGTGGGGTTTCCTTTATAGAAAATATCCTTAAAGCTAAAACCAGATTTGCCTTTACATCAAAATTGAGAAGAATTTTAGCTTAGATTTATAAAAAGAAAAGAACGTAATGAGAACAGTGAATAGCTGACAATTGATTAGTTCTTGGAAGGTAGATTAGTACTCGAATTTAACCCCAAACCTTTAATGTTTTGATTAGCAACAGCATCTTGACATCGTCTGTGATACAAAGTAAATCATTAAAGTCCCTCACATGCTGAGCTTCTTTAATTGCTGCAGTGATGTTGAATGATAATACTAAAACCACTTTGTGTGTTCCAGATAAAAAGCATCTTCCCCACGAGATTAAAGGCATCAGCTACAAAGCATCAGTCACTGTGCTGTAACATGAAAGTGAAGTCATTTAGGAATCAACCACCAGAGGGGGAAAAAAGAACGGATACATTCGATTATAACAAACATTTAGCAGCTGCTCCTGGATTACACTCAGTGTATATGTTCCCTCCGTTAACCCAGTGTGTAAAATCTGTGTGTGTACATTTACTCTGTGTGTATGAGTGTCTTTATGAATCTCATTTGAAGCTATTCATTTCTTTTTGCAAAATAAATGAGAAATGCCAAGGGGTGTTTATTCCATCCTGGTGGCCTTGTGAGAAATTGCATGGACTATTTTCATTATCATATGACCAAATATTATGCAAATGCAGCTGAACCTCACAGAGACAGCATGGCACATAAGAAAAATAAACATTATCCTTAATGAATTATGCTAAAATTGTTGAAGGGCAAACTGTGGTTTGGAAGTTTAATAAAAAGAAACTGACTAAATAGACTGTGAATCAAACTGCTTAGGGGCTCACACTGCATATAACTAGAAAAATGCAATAGCGTGAAAAGTGACCTGGTTAAATGAGAGAAGTGATGAAAAATCATTCTGTTCATCCCTGAGAACTACGTAGCTTACAGTAGAAGGGTGGATTGATCTGATGCAACGCAACAGCAACCTGGCACATCAAAGTCTTCAGTTTTTATCAGGAGTTATTGTTGAAGCTCACCAAATTTGCAAATGGTAACTATACCTTTGGGCGACAAAACATAAATCTGGAAAATTAAACTCGCTTGCAGGAGCCTGCTTTTTTGTTTCACAAAATGATGTACAATGAGGCTGCAACTAACTATTATTTTTTGTTTTATCACCTAAGTATAATATCTTAAAATGTCAGAAAATAGTGAAAAAATGGCCTCATGTTCCCAAAGCCCAATGTGACATCTTCATCTTGCTTGTTTTTTCAATCATCCGTCCAAATTCCAATGATATTTAATTAAAAACAGATTAAACTGATTTACTGAACAGTAAATTCCATGCAGGTTTCCATGAACAACTGCACTCTTTTCACCCTCTAAAGGATTTTAATTCTTAATCAGTATCCACTCTACAAGCCGTGCTGTATATCCACTGTATAGCTCACCACCACAGACCTCATCTCGATGGCTTACGAGGTCAGCCAGTAAAACCAAAGGGCACGTTGAACAGGAATCAATGACTTGGCTTGACAGTGATTGATTGGTGTCATATGCTTTGGCCATAATACCAGTACTATTAATAGTATCAGATGCAGAGAAACACAGTTTGAAGCTTTCTACATAGTGCAAATCACTTGTAAAGCCACATTACTATAAAGTAATTTATTCTCATTAGCCTTTTCTTATTTTGTTACCCAAGAACATACCAAGGTTGTAGTCCTGACAAGGTTTTCCTGCCATGGCCTTAAAAATTCAGTTCATATTGACTACACATCCCCACAATTTGAAAGCTCGTCTGCTGTGCCTGCTGGCAGTTCACCTCAAATTGTCACTGAGAGGGCAGTGCTAGCCTGAAGCAAGGCACATGTAGTCTCTACATTACATTACTCTAGAAGACCATCTGCCGAGGTTGTTTGCCATGTCCTAGTGCATACTGTATGTATGCCGTGTCAGAAAAACTTCCTGCTTCCACTAAAGTTACAAAGGGAAGAAAATATAGATTTCAGACATAACTCAAACTTTGACTATTATTTGGGAAATGAGGTTTTTTTTTGTTTGCTTACTGAACAGCCTTATCTCTATTTGATGACAAATAGTGATGGTGACAGCTGAGATGAGGGGTGTAGTCAGATATCTAATGCACTCTGGTTATCCAATCCCAGAGGCAGCTCTCGTGGCTGCAGGCAAAGCAACAAAGTGTGGAAAATTTCTATTGAAAACAGCACCAAAGCTAAAATGATTGATTGACTCTGAGGATAGACGGAGCAGATCAATCCATCATGGTGTACTCCTTCTACTTCCATGGTCTAAGACCCTATTTATTTCTGTAGCCCTTTGCTACAAATTGAAGGAGCCTTGAGGGATCATCTGAAGACAGGGGCCATAGGTGTGTTTGCTATTGTGCACTTATAAAGACTGAACACCATACACAAACTAAATAAATTTTAAGCCAATTAAAATTTTATAGTTGTATGCCCATCTCTTAGAGGGATACTGTGTTTTTGGTTTCAAGAGCTTTATCATTTTAGTTTATAATGTACTCACAAGTCTCTCCGGGTGCTCCGGCTTCCTCCCACCATCCAAAGACATGCAGGCTAGGTTAATTGGTGTCTCTAAAATTGTCCTTAGGTGTGAATGTGAGCGTGAGTGGCTGTTCATCTATGTGTGGCCCTGCGATGGACTGACGACCTGTCCAGGGTGTACGCCGCCTTTCGTCTGATGTAAGCTGGGATTGGCACCAGCCCCCCGCGACCCTGTACGGAGGATGAGCGGTCGACGATGGATGGATGGATGTACTCACAAGTTTTAATTTGAAAATATTGTGCAGTAGTATTCGGATTAAATAAATGTTAAAATTAAGGCTGCAACTAATGATTATTGTCACTGATGATTCAGTGTGGTTTTTCCTGATTAATCAACTAATTGTTTAGTCTATAAAATGTCAAAACAACAAGTAAAAAATGCTGATCAAGGTGATGTATTCACAGTGCTTGCTTTAAAAGTGGCCTACAGTCCAACAATATTCAGTTTACAATTTCTATAAAACAGATCTGGAAATCTTCACATTTAAGAGACTGGAACCAACCCACATGACTTCAATAATTATCAAGTATATAATGTTTACATTTTCTGTAGATTGATGAATTGATAGTTCAGCACTAGGCTGAATGTTATATTTAAAAATAATAAACATTCTCATATGCATGGTCTAATAAACCAAAGACCTGTAATTCTGATGTTGTAGGAGGCTTACAGAAGGGCAGACATGACAGAAAACAGTAATTACCTAATAATAATAACACATTACCTGACCTCTGTTAAACATGAGCTTGTTACATTGATTTAATTTTATAAGCGTGCAGGAATACACTTGCATGCACGTCCTTTGTGCACCAGTATTAGAATGTACAAATTAAGTGTACACGTATGTGTGTGTGTGTAAGCACGCAGAGTACAAGGAAAGCCATTAGTGAGACATTGGCCAACGGATGTTCATTTATCACGGCTGTCACAGGCCAGTCAGTGTCGGTCAGGGGGGTTACATTAGACGGCTGGAGTCCACATGATCAATCACTCGCTGCAGCCCGTTTGTGTGTTTTGATATTACTGGCCTTGCTCTCTCTTCATCTCTTTTTCTCTAAACGTACACACATATATACACATGCGACTGATATATGTATCAGGATAAACCACTCCTTTATTTAATCCCTTAGGGGATAGCTCAGCGGCAACATTTCTGCTCTAATTTAATTTACCCAGCATACACTATACGATGGGCATGCAAAATATATGCTGATATTCCTGAATGCCATCCGATGTTCATTGTAAATTCCATTGACTAAGTACATTAAACGTGCAATATACTTAACCAGATAAGAATAATTAGATTTCAGAGACTGACTGTTTTAATACAGCCATGGGAAAACAGGAGTTAAATCAGAGCTATAGTACATTTCTCATTTTAGCTTGTGAGCCATGGCACAAACAGCCAAAGGAATAAAATATTAAAGATGTGGTCAATAAGTCACCCTGTTAACGTCATCGAATAGAATCTGATTAATGCAGCCGCTGGTAGTTACATTAATTACACTGACCTGTTACCATTGGTATCCAAATATCAAATCGCCAGAGCAATGAGCATCTTGTTAGTACTAATACTGCCTGGCACCAGAGAGACAGGGTTAGCAAGCCAGTGTGTCGGTGTGATGTTAACGATATCTAGCCGTTTGCTATTCGAGGCACGCAGTTATCACTGCGGAAAAAGTGCACTAAAGAGATGGCTCTGTAGGTGAGGAGACTTTTGATTTGAGAGTGCCAACGGTGGGAGAGAAAAGTGTGAGTTCAGAGGGAGTGGGATTAAGTAGAGTTAGCAAGCACAACATGAAAAAGGAAGGAAGAGTAAGAAATATCATGTCCATCAATCAAGATGGACTTTTCTGAAATGGCTTGACTGCCAATGATGTGCTTTAGTCTCCTTGAGGAACAGATGTCAGATAAATCAAGGAATATCAATTGAATGTGCTCTAACTAATACATTTTGAAACACTGGTTTCCTGTAACCATGACGATGGTCAGTCCATAATGTAAACCAATTGGCTATTAAAAAAAAGTACATAATTATTTAAACCCAAACCCCTAAACTTAACCAAGTCTTGTTGGTGCCTTAACCACAGAGTGAAACAATATATTAACATTAAAAGACTTGTTTTGCGCCGCTGCTCCCTCGCGCTCACACACTTTTGCATCCGACTCAAGACAACCACTTTTCTTTTGAGGTAACTATGGTAACGTTAATTAAGAGTTTGAACAGTGTTGAGTGCATCTACTGTCACTTGTTTGTGAGAACGCGTTCAAGCTAGCCGCTAAATTTGAAAGACATGTATTAGAGCCTGTAGGGTAAACGCAGGGAAAAGGAGCAGAGCGAGCTGAAAGGCAGGGTTAGCAAGTGTTGCAGTATGAGAGTCTTACCTTAAGAGAGGCTATTAAGTCTTAATTGTACGCAATACGAGCACAACATACAATATTATTTATCAAATTGCGTCAGAATTGGTGACAGTAGCCTGAGAATGGAGGATACACATGTGACAAAGTCCGTTTTTCAAAATAAGGTGTTAAAACAACGTATACAGTATGGAAATAAGATTAACTGGATTATATTCACAGGAGGTATTAAACATGTTACAAGTCATTAAAAGTAAAATCCATTAAAAATTTAATAAAATGTTAGGGAAATTACTACTCTACCGTAGAATTCGATTTAGGGTTGCTGGAAAAACATTAATTAACATAGACTGACTTTTTTGCTGTTTCATCACCATTTATATCCATACAATATGTTTATGATCAAATTGGTTACCAGGCCATAAAATTGTTAACAAAAGAGCAAAGATCTAGCCTCTTTATTTTGCTTTTAAGCATCAAATTAATGCACTTAACTTTAAAATTTTTAACAGGGGGGCCATGCCCCTGGACCCCCCTAGAGGGTTGATGTCCACCCACGATAGTCTCACAAAATCCTGTGGGAAACACTGAGCATATGTAAATATAAAAGTCACTCAGTCTCAAAACAATACTGACAATTTGGTTTTGATGACACAGCCTTTGAGAAAAAATAATGTTATTGCCTGATTGCCACAGTACAATACAGTCTGTGAAAGTGCTGTTCAACCCTAGCTGGCATTACTTGCTAGCTTACGATAAAGCAACAAATGTCCAATCCAAGATTTCTGCCACTGTTATCAAATAAACATAATTTAAGTGTATTATTGCCACAGGTGATCAATAGCATAGCCCAGATAATTTGGTGATTTGCAGGTGAAAAGACGTCTTTGAAAACTGGGATAAATTTGGTTGAAAAGTTAAAAGTTTTTGAGGTTACAACCCCTGCTTTAATGGCACTTGGATGACTACGTTTTCAATATGTAACAGTTTTTTTTTAGTCTCTATACGTTTGACAAAAAGAGTTAAAAAGTAAAATCCTTTGTATAAATTACATAGGTTATTGCGCAAGTGAGATGCCACCAAAGTAATGGCGGCTCGTTTACTCGGATTTGTCTAAATACATTTCTGGCTGCTTGAGTAGGCATCCCAACAAACCCAAAAGTACTTCAGACTGCAGGGCCCAAAAAGCTTGTCAACTGTCCAAAGAAAGGCCAACAGAAACTGACAGTGCCACTATTTGAGGGAACTCTCACTAAGACCCTTCTTCGGCAGCTGCAAATTCAAGATCCTTGCTTCCCAATCCTAACCTATCCTTGCTGCAAGATGTAAGTGGGGGAAACTAATCCCACTCATTATCAATGTAAAGACTGTTCCACCAGTTACTTCACAGAACAAGGGTGCATACATGGGGCTCATTATAAGTGTTCAATTGAATCCTCGCTTTCACTCAAGACTGCACAATTTGTTCTCTTTACACAGGACAAATTGTCCTTGAGAAGTATTTCACTCTCCAATCAACCTTTGAGAAGATCTAATCTCAAGTAATACTGCAGAATAAGAGGTGTATCTAAACAGAGCCTGGAAGAGCAGGCGACTGCCACAGAGGTAGACAGGTCTGTTTACAGAGACACATTGTTTAAATCATAAGGCTAAGGAAGGCTGACCCTGCTTCAAGGAATATGCATAGCTGTGTTGTGTGTGAGACATTGATGTAGCAGCCCTGTCCAGACAAGAGCAGTGGAAGATGCAGGAGGGATAAGGGACGGCTCAGAAAACAGCCCAGTTCTCAGTGAAGTAGCAAAACAGACAGGCTGCTGGACCACTGACTTGTAACATGCTAAAAACTTATACTGTTTATGGGGGTGTCAGTGAGGAATAAACCTTGAATAACAATGACCCTAACTTATTCATATCCCTCAAGAATCAATTTACCATTCATGTCTTCCTTGACAATTTTAATCTCAATCTCACAATCTCTCCAATAGCTCATATCACATGATCTTCTGCAGATGATCTTCTCATATTTTTATGAGCACTATAGGACTTCTCATCCATGTTAACTTAAAACTGATGTTCAAGGTTCATCCTTGACCTTGTAAAAGTGGAGAAAACAATCTCACCAGTATATTTTCTGGAGCTTTCAATCATGTGATATAATCATACAAGCATAAGTGAAATTTATCATTTTCTGTTTTATTTTTTATTATTATGATTTTTATCTATTTGTCTGTAGTTCCTGGTGTTTTAGTTAACACATGCATTGAATTTTAGCTATTGTCCTGCTGACTTTAGTTTGAAAAAGAACATTTTGTCCATGGAGTCAGTACAGTGTGTCTGAAAAATTAAGTGGAATCCTTTCTTGTTCCTAGATACATCTGTATGACAGTAATGTGCATATAAATCCCATTACTACACTCCCCACCCTCTCAGTAAAGGACGGCATCGACAAACTTAGAGGCAACCAGTCGTGACTGCACCCCATTTGACCCCACAGACCCCCCCTGTCTATCCCCCCCTGTTGCCCCATTATGTTAATCACACAGCCAAACTGCCCCACAAAAAGACTTGCAGATAATAGTGCTTTGTGCCTTCCAGTGTGATAGCACTTGCTTGGCAGACAGAGAAAGGGACAGAGAATTGATAGATCAAGGCACATTAGAGCCGGAGTCAAAATAAATTTGTTCCATTATGGGTTCTGTAGGAGGAGGATATGAGTGAGCCAGAGGCTTCAGCTAGAATCATGGACAGCAGGAATCCTTTATTTTAGTCTCTGCATGTCGCACCAGGCAGCTGATGAATACTTGTCAGAGGGCGATGGTATTTATCTTTCATTGACTTGAGGTACTGTAATTTATTTTCATGTAGTACGCTTTACGGAGAGCTGCATTTTGTATTCCAGTATTGGTTATTTGGGGTTTATTTTGTGTTTTTTTTTTTTTTTTTTAACTTACAATGTTTATTTATGGATCTGTTACGATTAAATGATGATGATCAGGGACAAAGTTTTCGTGATGAGGCATGTAGAAAAAGTGTCTCGAATGTTAAAAGTGAAAGTAAATCAGCTGAAATGAAGGCCACAGTAACTGCAACTCTGGTATTGTGATTTTGGCTGGTTGGATTAGTGAAGTTAAGAGACAAAATCCAGTAATGTTGGCTGAGTTATTAGAAGTTTAAAGGAACAGGCCAACACACACACACACACTGAATGTTAATTCGACAGTACTGAAATAAGGTTTAATTGTGAGATGACTGAATTTTACAAGGGTTACCAATAAAGTGTCGAAAACTAAAGAGCCAGTCAACACACCTTCACACATATTAATCTAATCACAAACAGATACAAAATGCACACTGTCCAGACATGATTAGAGAGGCTCCAGACTTTGAGCAGTACTTACATCAATCTAATTGCAGCAATCTAATTTGCCACTCTGGGAGAGCGTGGCGTGTCAGTGCAGCAGCCCTGTCTGAAATGACAGCCTCTCAGATGAGATTACACACCGCACACAGTGTTATCGAACCCCTTGCCTCCTCCCTCTCCCAAATGCCTCTCTTGCATTGATCACCAGACACGCTGCACAGTAGGAGAGGGTGGGATCATACATCTGATGCTCTGTCAACCCACAAAACCTTACTGGAGCTGACAGCTAAAGCTAGAGGCTCTGATTAGGCAGTTGATAAAGACACTCAGCTACGGCACGGCGGCAACATTTCAGCCCATCACCAGGTCATCCAACTTAAATCCAAAAAGGAAACTCTATAATATTCCGTAATAAAAAATAAAAAAAACTTATTTTGCAGGAAGGGTCAGCAGGGTGAAGAATGCATTTTTTTCCATTTCCATCTATTTTAATCAGAGGTTTTAGGTGTAAACTTGACAGACATCCACTTTGCAAGTTTAATTTCACATACAAAGAGGTGGGGGTCCCATCCTGTGCACCAGACTTCATCTAATCTGAATAGAGCTTTCTAGCTCACTAGTTCCACACAGAAAAAAGTGCAGCCCATACAATTCAGGAGAGCTGTAATAACCTGTTGACAAAGAGCACCCGTCACCTGGAGAAATTAAACCAGCCATCTTAAAAGAGCAGCCGCTTCGCATCATTTGTGCAGCCCTGCAGGCTTTTAAAGGTAGAGTTTGGAGTTAGGAAGCTATGATTGCTTTGCGTGTGTGTGTGTGTGTGTGTGTGTGTGTGTGTGTGTGTGTGTACACCTACAGTTTATTTTTTTATGTATGTGCACTTTTGTACACTCACACCTGCTCCAGAGACAGCACAACTATCAGGTATCTAACAGGCAGTGAGGAAATAATTGTAGCTTCTCGCATATCTGCTTAAATGAAACTGCGGGATTATTAAAAAAGAAGATTTTAATTAGGGAAAAGCCATGAACTTCTTCACTTTTCTAATCAACCTAAAGAAATCCCATTGTCCCACTTGTCTGTACAACGAAAAGTACTGCTGCTCACTCACCTGCAATTTCACACTCAATTACAGTGGGAATGCAAATTTTAACAATATTTCCTAAAGGAATGTGAGTAAGGCAACTTGATACACTTGTCCACATTACTCAAAATCAATTTCTATGTCACTGCTTCACCCGTTCCTGTTTATTTCAGTGTCACCCTCTTCTGTTTCCAGGATGCCAGAGGCTGTTAGCACCATTCGCAACTCCCCCCACCACCACCTCTGAAGTGTGGCCCTGACTGTCGAGCTCAGTGTGAAAGTTCTTCCAACCCTCGCGGCAGGATTCACCAACAGAAGGAATTAATTTCATGCAATTTTACTTATTCATTCTGCCACCACCTTCCTCTTTCCCTCCACTCACTTCTCTGAGTCAAGAGACTTCACAGAGAACCTGAGCCCCACACCTTGCAGTGATTTGCAAGACCTAGCATTGAGACAGGAGAAAAGTATTTTTGTGGACACATATTGAGAGCAGGATGTTACAGAGAAAGAAAGTTTGTGTGCATATGTGCATAAGACTGACAGACAATACAGGCAGCAGGGGTCAACCTGTTAAGTGTTTGATACACTCCTAGAGCCAGTTGTAATGCTTCAAGTTACAATGCCCACTGCAGGAACAAAAAGATTTCTAATTTCTGCCCTGTGGGATGCCAATGAGTGAAGGAGCGGGACAGCAACTGTGAGAGCTGCAGAAACCCAGAAAGAGAATATTGTGAAATGCAAACACAAGTCTGTTTTCATGGTACACAAAAAGCAATTTCAGACGAGCTACCGGTGAATTATAAATGAGCATGGAGACCAAAACTAAATGTCTAAATGAGGGGAATTTAAACTGGAGATTGTCTGATTGATTTCCAGAAGACCGTAAATCTGATGAGTCATGCCGGGTAGTTTAAAAAAATTATGGATGTGTTAGCACTTAGAGGAGGAGCTATTGTGAGAATCTCTAGCTTAGTACTCAGGCTAAGAGCAGAGACTGCATTGAGGCAAAGCTAAAAAAAGTACTGTATATTAATAGTACCTAAAATAAATGAATGAAGGAAAATCTGCTCCCTTATACCGCCATGAGCTTAAGAGCTTGGCAGGAAACGCTTGTGATTAAAACTGACAAACTGATTACTAAACACCAAACAGCATGTCTCGGGTTGCAGTGACGTCATCAGAGTGACTCCGGCAATACGTCACTGCAGACTGATCAGTGATCACAGGTTACATAAACAGAGTTTAAGGATCTAAACGGTACTAAACACCAAGAGGGAACCACATGAAGGGGTTTGGGGCTTTATCTGGAGACAGCAAATTTGACCCATCGCCCTTGTATCCATCAGCCAGTGATTGAATCGTTACAGTAGAATAGAGTACAATCCCTTATAATCCTCCAGCTTCATCATACATTTTGCAACCAGTTTTTCATCATCTTGGCTATAATCCCGGCGCAGAGGCTTGATGATGCGCTCATGCCCACTGGGGGGAATTCATTCTAATCCGAACAGGGTATAGCAGAAATTTGGTAGTGATAACGAAAGATGGCTTCAATTTCATGTCCTTTCATCCTGTGTTCTGCTATAAAATGGCTTTCTGCACCAGTTTGGTAGTTTGGATTGACAATGATCAGCAAGAAAAAGGCCCATAAGCAGTTACCAGATTGAATGAAATGGTGAAAGAAACATGAATTGGTCGAGATCATGCACTCTGCATCCGCTGGGCTTTGCATTCCACAGCCGCAATTCATCTCAACACAACCGTGCTTTTATAACCCTGTCACTAGCTCAGCCAGCTAGCATTTTGTACGAGTGAAGCACTGAGCCCAGTTTGGGTGTGCTGTGATCTCCAGGCAGTTGTCGTTGCTTCAGTGCCAGCAGATGCAGAGCTGTGCAGCCAGGACCGTCATTACATACAATGGGACAAAACCTGCTCTGACAGCAGGTTTGCCCCTAGAGTGCATTATCATAGGCTCACTGTCAAGTTCCACATCTGCCTGCAGCCTACATGCCCCAGCATGCACCCTAGGTTAGGGTGAAACATTTCCTCACTTCTTTTCTTTTCATTGGGATCATTGAGTGAACTTAACCAACTAATCCAAAGCTAAAGTGAATGACAGGAGAGACAAGTGGTGATCGTGTTCTTGGGTTTTTGAGGTTGTCCTAACATATTCCACCAAATCATTATGTATAATCTTCACTAGCGCTCCAGTATATATGTTATCAGCAGTACTTTTACTTACTGGCATACAACCTCAACTGAGCTCTTTAAAGTCAAGCTGAATTAAAAAAAAATTTTTTGCTGTATGCATACTGTATATGCTGAGACTGTATACTGCCTATAGTTTGGTCAATAGCCTTCACCACAGCTGGACAACTGGTGAAAAAAAGACAGCTCCCCCTCCTTTCTATAATGCAGGATGAATACAACACTGAGTGTAACGTCTAGTGGGAATAAGCTCTGAAATAGATAAAGCATGATTTGTCCTCCCAAATGTTGAAAATTGTAAAGAAACATACTACTTCAATCTCGGGGAAAGGGGAAAAAAGAATGCCTGTATCACTTTTCGTCCATACATTATTAGCAACGCAGTTGTCTGTCAAGTGATGCCACGGAGAACGCCCACTCAGAGGGCTAAAGCTAAGAAGCTGTTTCCGCAAATATGTAAAAAAAAAAAAAATACAACAACTGTATTCTCTAATTGAAAACTCATTTACCGTTTAAGCAAGGGGTCTGAAATTCACTAAGATCAGATGTTGTAATGGATGTATAGACAAAATGTTAATTTAATCACAACATGTTTGTTAATGTGTTCATGCAAAAACACAAATCGATATGGATATACTGTTCAGATAAGATTATTATATTATATCGGTATCCATTTTGAAAACCCAGCATTTCTCCTTTATCTTTCTGACACTATAGTATGTATAACTCATTTCCCATCCCCCACTGTTGCTGTATATTACCACGAAGATAACAAAATGTTATGATGATATGCGACGTGTACAAGAGTTTCACTTTGAGATCTTACTGGTACCAGAACAAATAGGCAATATTGAGGGTTGGGATGGGACCAGGTCCTCATTTGTCACTTGGCACTGGTCGCTATGGAGACAGATGATTTCTACCGCACCATGATAGAGCCCATGGGATGTAGAAATGGATGGGGTAGAAATGGAAAGTGGGTGGATGGTGACAACCCTTCACTCTGTGTGTGACTCTAATGTGACAGGCAGTGATAGGCACCATTTGCGTAGCCCTTCGTTTAACCCTAATGACGAGGGGCGTTGTCACTTCCTCCCATGTTCTCTCTAACCTTCAAAGTGTCCCCTTCATGACCAGGCACAATGCCCGTTGGGAGGAATCTCCGAAGGAGGAAGAAACCTGTCTTCTCTGCCTAATATGTGGGCAGAGAAGAGAGCAGGCAATTATTACTGGAAGTGGTTGCCAGTTGAATGCTTTTAATAAAAATGTTCCTTTAATAACACAAAGAGGAGGAGTTTGCAAATGAGAAGAGGTGCTCAAGGTTGAGTCTCACTCAGTCCAAACAGCAATATGCATGTATGTTTTTATACATGCATGTGTCTGCATGTCTGACTCCCTCATGAGTCCCTTCTAAGGAGCACTGTCTTTGCAATTGTGCTGTCCTCACAGCAGATATCTTCAGAAGCTCAGATAACAATAATAATGATGCATGACAATGAAAATTGGTGAAAATTCTTCACCACGTTGAGTTTCTCCAAGGACCCTGAGGACCCCCAATTGCTCTTTAAAACATTTATTTCACCTTTCAACTGCACCTCCAGCCAGAGACGACAAAGCAATAAATATCGGTGGTTTCATCATTCAGGCCATCGATCCAAGCTAAATCAAGTTTTCAAACCATCTCTTTCCTCCTCCTCACCATCAAGAGCACCTGGCAGCGCTTTACATCATCTTAAAAACCCATGGGAATTCCTAATAAACGCTACTGGTTTTAAATGGTCTCCAGGCACGGCATGGTGAAGGGTTCTGTCTGTACAGCTAGAAGCAGCTCATTTTGCATTCCAGGAAAACTCTCTGGTCACAAAAACCATGACCTTATGCTCTTTAATTGCACCGCTTGGGATGAGGTTGGAAAAGAAAAAGAGTGAGGGGAAAGCAAAGGGGTGGGGGGGACAAAATGAAGAAAGACAAAATAGAAAACTATTTTCCCATGTGTAGAAAGACATCTTTATTCTTTCATTTGTTGTAGAGGAGCAGAGAGCTGGAGAGCAATTGTGAATAGCAGCATGTGGCCAATCCCCTTAACAGCCATAGGACATCTATTGTTGATGAAAAATCTCTGGAGTGAGGGAGGGGCAGCTGTGACACCTAATGTCATGTGCTCTATTTTTCAGCACAATCAGAAGCCTTGAGCCCAGAATCTATTGCACTGTGGTTTTGGCTTGGCATTTAATGTGCCGTGTGCTTCAGTTAGTGACCCATATATGCAGACATGGGGTAATGACGTCTTTCACAGAGGCACGGACAATCTCTTTAATCCTGCATTTAGGCTCTGAGACTGGTTGACTTCTTACTTCATAGCGAGTGGAGAAAGTGATATTTGAGAGCTCTAATAAGAAGGTAAAATGAGTTAGTCATGTCAAAAGTAGGAAGAAAAGGAATCCTGAAAAGAGCATAATGAGTGTGAGGTGCCTGAGAGTTCTTGACACCGAGTTCTTTTTTTTAACAATCACAGTGCTAAAGGATGTGATTGACCAAAGTTGCCAATGTATACTAAGGGATGGGTATTACACGTACTCAAATGGGAATACTACATTGGAGTATTAGGGCCAAAAAAAATAATAATTATCAACCGGAGGCAGTATGGTAATATCCCAAGAAAGAAAACAAGATTAAAATTGTGAATCTACGAGAAAAAAATGGATATTTTCTGAGATTAAATTGGTAAATTTATAAGAAGAAATTCACAAAATTTCAAGAACTACTAACTAAAACTAAATATTCTCTCAGATTAAAGAATCATAAATTGCAAGAAAAAAAGACATTTTCAGTTATTATTGTGTTATTAAAGGCTCTGTACTATATTAAAAGCAGGATGTACAGATGTTAATAAAAACAGCTGTCACATCTAAGCTACATTCACCAACCAGTGTAATGTGATACTTCCTTCTGTTCAAAAACTAAAGCCTTAAAAAAAACTGTGAAGAACTGCAGACATTTATAAACGACTAAAATGTGACACATGCATTCAAGTGTCTTGTTGTAGTCCCTCATATCTGCCTAACTGCTCTGTCTCTTCTCTTATGTCTACAATGACTGAAAAAAAACTCAAACACAATTTTTCCTAGGTTTTTTTCCTCTGTAAATTTACCACTTAAATCTTGTGAATTTTTCTCTGAATATTAACCCCCCTCCCTCAGCTCTGTAATTGATTTATTTTTCATGCCCTCATACACTGCCATAGAAAACGATGTTAAGTACATTAAGATGTTAAGTACAGTAAGAAAAATTGGCACCAACTGTCTACTATCTATTTCCCCGTTTCCAGTCAATGTGCTGAGCTAAATTAACTGTCTGCAGCTTCATATTTACTGTAGAGACATGAGCGTGGTATCAATCCTCTCATCCAACCGTTGGAAAGAAGGTTAATAAGTCAACAATTTCCAAAAATGTCAAAGTAGTCATTTAAGGAAACAAAGCCAGCAATGTTTCTACAATCTAGCAGAGAAACACTGTTTTTGACTCTGTTGCCAATTCTGATATCACCCTCTAAAAGTTTAGTAATTCCAAAAGCACAACGCCAAGGTGGTAGCCATGTTGATTTTTTTAACACAAACAGAACCCAAAAGGCACGTTGGTCAGTATTTTCACCTTCTTTTTCTTGAATGCAGTAGAACAACAAAGAAGGGATTTGATCTTGGGGTCTATGAGAAGTTCTGAGTTTTTGTGCCACTCTTTCTGAAAGCATCATGTCTAACCATCACCTTTACAAGAGGTTAGCACATGAGGCCAATTAATCTCCCTCTCACATCTTTTTTGTTGCCAAAAGGGAACAGGGAATACATCTACAGTTTCAAGGACACTAGATGGGTAGACAGAGTTGCCCTGAGGGACCCATTCTCAAGCTTTTTCCCAGACTGGTAACAAAGGGAAAAGAAGAATGACGCATTTCAGAGACTGTCAAAGAGCCACAGATCCTCCTCCTCCTCCTCCTGAATTGCCTTTCTTTTTAGATCAGAGAAAACAGTCTTTGCTTGTAGGGCTCTGGTGATAAAAGATTAATATTATACACAATCTGTCCAACCTAATTTGCTTCCAGTTATACAGTGCTGAATCATAAGATTTACAAAGCTGCTGTAGAAAAAACACAAACAAGTCTTCTTAAGGTGATCCTCTGGCTACAACCTGGTTTACCTGAAAAAAGTGAAGTATTAGTTTAAAATAAAAGTAATGAAAAGTAATGATTTAAGACAAACACTATTTAGCTTTGCTTATCTTTATTTCATGGGCCTGGAGTAGTGATTTAAAGGATCTGGATCCGCATCTTCTTTTGGCATATGTGTAGTACTTCTATGTACCATATATTGTCTCTTAAGTATAATACCCTGTTTATGTTAAACATCATTTCAATTCAAGACAAACTCCATTCGGTCTTGCTCTAAGATAAGCTGGAAATATAGGACCATCACTTCTGATAGTTTTAGTTATTGCTCTCCATCATAAAAAGTAGGGCACTAGAGCTCTGGGAGCCAAACATTGAAAATAATTTACTGCACTGAGGACTTTGGCTCGCAAGTCTTGCACAGTTAACAAGTGTCCCAAAACGACTTTGCATCAGTTTCCCACACTTGTTTAAATCTGTTCGTAACATCTACACATGGGAGTTAAGTCTTTCCCAATAGCCTGACATCTTAAAATGCTCCTAATATCTTCACCTCTTTCTTTGCTCCAAGCTATCTGAGTTTTCCCCCATAACAGTGCGTTGCCTCACCCTGGTATACCTCCCTGCCCATCATCTGTCCATATGAAATGATCCATGGTGACAAAAACCAACCTCTCTTGATCTTCCTGACAGAAAACCTTTCAGGTAATAACCAAAACAGAGAAGAAAAATGAAGGGAAGAGGAATCAAACAAAGCAGGGAGATGACAGATTGAAACTGAAAACACAAGGTACGGAAGTGCTATCAAGCTGGTTACTTGTAGAGTAAGCGCTATGGCTATCAGCTGTCATCGTAGACTGTATAAAAGAATCACCTATTGTTTTGTGGATTACCGTTTTCTAGCCCCGAGTTTGCCATTTTTTGCCTTTGCCATCTTGTATTTTTAGAACCAGAAGTGACCAGAGGGTGATGCTAGCTAGCTTGGATAGTAAGGTGATATTTATTTTGGGTCGGAAAAAACTGGCTTAAAACAAAATGTACTTACTGGAAAAAAACAGCCAACTCCATAGAGTGTCTTTTAGTCCAACCCAATGCTGAACAAGACATCTGTAGGTGACCAAAATGATTCAGTTAACTTTCATGAACTGAAAACACTGTGAAAGGGTCAAAGTTCTCAAACAGCACCCAAAAACAAGTTCACAGCTAGTTACATGTACACAGTGCACACTATTTGCCTCTATCCTGATTGACAGTTTGCCATGGTAGCAACTTGTCAATCACAAAGTAGCCATGCCCTATAGCATACCCTGCATTATCGTATATTTTACCCTTAATATACATGCTGTATTAAAGAAGACTTGAAACTAGCGATTGAGACCATTTATTACCTCAGGAAGTGTATCATGAGGTAATAAATCAAGTGAGAAGGGTCAATGTAATTTTTGGCCGCAGCAGGCATCTTATAATCCACTGTACACTACCTGCTCTGCACCAAACAGCAGACAGACACAGTTAGTGACTAGCTGCTGAAAAAAGTGGCATTTTTAGCCAAAGAGGCAAATATTTCCCTCAGGATTTATTAGACCCAAACCAGAGCTAAAAGATACTGGTGTTACATTTGCCAAGTGACCGGAAACACGACTCCAAATGAATGATAATGTTGCTCCGTAAGTGCTGGATGTATAAATAAGCAACCATTTGCTAACTAGTTTGCCAAATATCAACTTAAAAGGTGATGATGTGTCAATCTTGTGTTCACAACTTTTTTTCAGCTGCAGCCAAAATAAATCAGTTATTGCAGGTTTAAGAAAAGTAATTTAAAATCTACCACTTAGTGGCTAATTTATCCCAAAATCTCAAGCTGCATTTTGACCCCTAAAGTTCGACAAAACCACTTCAGTTTTAATAACAGTGAGCACCTTATCAGAGATTTATTACTGCTGAAAGTCAATAGCAGCACACAACACATCCTGCAGATCATCCAATTGACCTCCTTCAGAGATTTATGTCAGTCAAGGTGGAAACTGCTGATATTATCAGCACCAAATATTGAAGCTAATCCTTATTGTTGTTTACACATGTAAATATTACATAAAAAATACGGAACTATGCAAAGTCAATATCCATCTGGGTCACAGTTGATTTCATCTCTAAGCTTAAGTATGAATGTACTGATTCATACTTCATGTATTAATGGAACACAAAACCCCACATGAACCCTCAACTTAGTTAATTCTCCATTATGTCAGCATTCTGTAAAACAGTGAAAAACACACGTCTGTGTATTCTTCAAAAGAAGCAGTGTTTCCTGCAGAATGACGCCCTAACTGTGGCGGGGGGGCAGTCGACTTTCACAGGTGTAATGCCTAATTTTGCATGCCCGCTGAGAACTGCATGAAAATGCATTAAGTGCTGCTTTTAAACGCTAAACTATTCTTTGTGTGATTCATCAAGTGTGACAAATGATCAGTAATAATCGTTAATATATTATTACACTTAGGGCTGATCATTGTTCTAAGCTCAAAGTAACGCTCACGCAGTCTACCGGAGGTAGATTGTATCTGACTTGACGGCGCTGTTTTTATTCCCCTATCTATCAAGAAGGTGAAAGTCATCCACAGTTATCTTAAAACGCACCTACTGACTACCAGTTATACAGTGTGCTAACTTCGTCAGCTGTTTTCCAAAGTTAACATAGCTATCCTTATTAGCTAGGCTCCTTACATGCTTGCTAATAACTGTTTTGAAGATGGGTCTCTGACATTGACAGCGTTGTGTTGGACAGATTTGTGCAGCAGTGTTTATGATACCAACCATTCAGTTCACAGACTGGACCCGTTGTCCGTGTTTGCGAGCGAGAGCGAGGATGTGCGGAGCGAATATGCTCTGCGCTGCAATGAAAAAAACGATTTTAAAATGGGTCGCCAAATTTACTTGGGCAGATGTTAATCTACCTGGGCGTCCCGCCCAAGTAAAGCCTATGTGTGGGAAACACGAAGAAGATTAACATTTCCTACATAGAATAAAATTGAGCTTCAATTAGCACAACAATTTTACTCTCAACAATAACAGCATTCAGCTATTATGCTTTGTTGGTAACTGTTGTTCATCTATGGCATTGAGTTCATGTATTTCTGACATATTTTACCAAAACTAATGACTATTTCTGAAGCTGGAGACAAAGTAAATGGAACAAATCATTTATCTGTGAAATTGTGTGCAATATTTAAAACACAACATTTAAAGAAATTTGAATAATGCTTACTAATCAAAAAGTAAGCTTTTTTCCTTAAGGAAATTAAAAACGTGAATGCACATATTTTAACTTTTTCATCAATTTCTCACTGTGTGGGAACTCAATCTTACAAGGAGGTAGAATTGCTGAAAGTACTGTAAACAGCCCAGTTTTCACTTTCTAATTCCCCTAAGCAAAATAAACTTTTTATGAGCTCTAAAGACATACTGTATTTTAAATGACAAAAGGGAAATCGGAGAAAAAAAGTCTATCAGAACCAACTTTGGTTAAGAGGAAAGAATAAAAGGGAGCTGCTTTCAGCCTTGAGGGTCATGACAAAGGAAAGAAGAGAGGCATTACAGTAAAAATAGAAATGAATGTGGGTTGAGAGAAAGACTCAACGGAAGATTAAAGTACAGTGAATGAGTGCCAGAGAAGTGGAGTAAGCGTGAGGTACAGCAGCAGAGAAAAAACGCCTCCCTGCTGTTCTGTGGTTTTTGTTGTGCGTCTGAGTATAGAGCAGAAGGGATGTTCTGGTGACTCTCAGCATATTGACAAGCTTCTGATGCGAACGCTAACTACAGATCCAATCTTGCCACATCTCTGTTTACTCTGGGGATTAAATTTAAGAACAAAGCATCCAATTTCATACCTTCCTGCACGACAGTTCAATTTACTCACTAGCATGATGCCCTTTCTCTCTTCCTGTCCTACTGACTCACACTCTCCCTCTACTCATAGATAATACACTAGGCCTGATTTACTAAAGGTTTGCGTGAGTAAAAATGTGTGCAAACTTGATATCACCAGCAAATTAGCACATAAGCTGATCTACTAACGGTGCACGCAGAGTAACATCTTTTAAAAGCGCAAGATAGCACCTGTTGTTCATTTAGTACTTTTGCCTTAATGAATATGCAATTTGGGGCGTAACATGCAAATACATTTATTTACTACACGCAATGTGATCTACCAAGGCTAAACGCAATTTCACTTGATTGCAACAGCCTCTGTATTTAATACGTTTGAAAGGAAGATGTGCAGAGATGGCTTCCGTTATTGTTGCCAGAAGGAGACACAGCCGTAATGAAAGAAAACGTAAAGAAATTAATATTAGATAATATTATTCTATATCCAATGTATTGAAATACAATTGTTTTATTTTATTCATTCATTAAATATTCATTTGATGAACTATATGAATACATTTTTTTGTATTTTCCTTTAGCTTTGGCAATAATGTTGTATTAACATTCATGCCAATAAAGCATATTTCGTTTCGACCTGACTTCTTTTCTCCGTGAGATGGAAGAGTTTAGAATGTTGCG
The DNA here is from genome assembly GCF_021292245.1 of Micropterus dolomieu. Lineage (NCBI taxonomy): Eukaryota > Metazoa > Chordata > Actinopteri > Centrarchiformes > Centrarchidae > Micropterus > Micropterus dolomieu. The sequence continues at coordinate 9,607,294 of NC_060152.1, forward strand.
TGGCGCTGCGGAGAGCTCCCAGCTGCAGTAGTGCACGGATCACGCATAAAATTCATCCAGCCAGAGGGAACGATCACCAACTGTTCACAGCGCACCGGTCATAATATAGCGACACAACCCATTGTAGGTATCGGATGGGGTGTGTACAGGACCAGGGACAGGAGATCGCGGAGCAACCGGGCACAGTGCCGAAGGTCGATGATTGTTCCCTCTGGCTGGATGAAGCACGATCGGCTGGCATTTCCTCGCATCTGGGACATTCCAGCATACTGTAGCTGTTTCTGCTGGGGTTTCCCCAAAGCAGTTTTTCCAGGTGTGCTGTCCCAAGTACTTAGTGCAATCTCAGGCAGGATGGGCAGGTACATATGATTTCCACATACTCGGGACGCACTGAACGAAACAAACCAAGGTTTTTACACAGTGGCTGCTTTCACTCCGACTCTCCATGGCTGAAACTATTAAAATACGCAAAACCCTCATTTAAATACTGCCACCTCCATTGTGTTTGCACCTGTTGTCATCTACGCAATAATTCTTAATAAATCACCCCTAACAGGTATATTGCACGGGAAATATTTTAGAATGCACAATGTTTAGTACTCTTTATTTAGGATTTTAGTAAATCGGGCCCTATGTAGCAAACAAGGATGGTTAAGAGCAGAAATTATGCCAGTTTAACACAGAATGGAAATATATTTGCTAATTTTAGGATTAACCATGAAGTCATTCCCCATACCCCTACACTTGGAGACTGAACAATTTCTCTACTGCCAGAGATACATAGCTTATTCTGTCCCAGCGTCATTGTTTGCATTATCGGTTGGATCTGCACTAAGGTGCACTGCTTATTGGATAGCTCCGCTGCACAGATAAAGATGGCAATTAGCTGCCGGAAGTTGAGGATTGCACTATCCATTATGAGAAGCCTTTGGCCCCAAAAACAGAATTATTTGAAAAGTGTGGCTTCAATGTGAGATATCTGCTGTGGAAAAAAAGAAATATAACTTTCTATTGCAAACTGATTCACAACACACACACGTATGCAGACTCAAAACAGCTATAGAGCCTCTATCTGGGACCAAGCTGCATCCAGAAATAAGCATGCAAACATTTTTTTCTGGGCTATGTGATGGAGAGCTTTGAAGCTCCATCAAGCAACACTTTCAATATTTACACTGAATTAAATAATTTCCCCTGATGTGAAAGGTTTTCTAGTACTCCTGATCCCAGTCTGTACCATGCTGCTGTTTCACCTGCTCTCACCCCATTTTTTTCAACTCGTTGGGCCAAAGGGTCGAGTCACCTTTGCTTTCATGTACACTGTCTCATATAAAATGGTGCGTGTGTGTGCCAATGCCTCTGACTTACGCACACAAGCTATATATACACTACATGCTAATCCCAAAGTGAGGGAAAGCTCATGTAAATGAGTGGCTGGCAGAGAAATCTAAATATTTAGCAAGCCAAAGCAAAGACATTTTTCTCAGGAGACTGTATGGAGGTTTCTATGGAGAATACCAGGTGGTATCCATGGTATCTGTGATTGCTCAGCTTGTTGTTTTATGTTTTCTCCTACAACTTTCCAATGCCTATGCAGATTGTTGATATTGAAAGCAACATAAAGAGAAGAAAAGTTCACTAATCTTCTCCTTTTCAGTAACACGCATCATGCAAAGCCTTTCTGTGATCACTCTACGTCGTAAAGTTAACACAATTACTGCAAGGTACATAATAAAAGAACAACATGGCCTGATCACGCACAATAAAGCCATCCAGTGCTGCAGTGATATCAATGGGTAAAATCAGACGCGGACCTATAAATCAAAACCTAAAACAAAGATATTTCGAACTGCCATTGATATTGGAGTATAAATTTAACTGAAACTTAAGCTGGATAGCTTGAGAGAACGAGCACCTATAGAACTCTGACCTTGCTGTGTTAGTGATATATAGTGACGTGTTTGCTAATGTGCTTGACATAACAATTTAATAAGCCGTTATCAAGGCTCACTGCTGTGAGTTAGGGCTGAACGATTTTGGTAAATAATCTTAGTGTGATTTTTTTTTTAACCAATATTGCGATTTAATTACCTAATAATTATTGCAATTATTTTTTAAGCTCTTCTGTATTATTCAAAAAAGGACAAACAATAAATCAAGTGTATAGTATGACACAATATTATATAGATTAAACATACACTGTTCTTTCTTGTAGGCCAGGCCTGTGTTATGATGAAATTAGGTTAGGCATGAATTGCAAGAATTATTATTATGAGCAATGGTGGAGAAGAAATATCAAATAATAATAATATGAGATAGATAATCTGAGAGTCAAGTCATGGCATTAAATAATATGATATAATATCATCAGGTTGGCCAACAGACCACAAAAACTCACCACAGTGTGTTAGACATCAAGCGCTCACTACAACCCACAGTTCAACCACTAATTAATGCGTCCTTATCTCAGTTCAAATCTCCTTGGAGTCCATCTTTCTATATCCCAAGTAAGCAAACAAAAAATACTCAGTGTGAGATTCAATTCAAAAGTTGGCCAACAGAAATAAAACCAAGTGACGCCTCTCGTGTTTAATAGACAAGCTTAGTAATTCTCCGACAACACCTCCGATGCTGGTACGCAGCATACCGCCTGTAACTCGGGACAGACTTGGCGTGTTTCGGACTTGTGAGTTTGGTTTGAAACGCCGTTTCACAGATATTTCCTGAGCTGACTGGTGGCTGTGTGTGTGACGCAGGTGCCGATCGCCACAATACGCTTACCTTACTACACATGTGTTTCTGTTGTACATTTTACCTGTCCGTCAAAGCGGCGGATGGCCCGAAGATTTCAACCACCACCAAGTTAGCTGCGGGTGGCGGGTGCTACCTTCATTTCCTGTGTGACGCTAAAGTTTCTGTAGTGTCAGCTTCTGTCAAGCTGAAGGATGTTGTACAACAACAAGTCGCGGCACAGCGTAATGTGTGAAGTTGATGCTTCGTCTGCAGACTGCTTTACTTTTGGGTGTTATGTGACTAAAGTGTAATCGCAGCCTTTGCAATTAGAAAATCTCGTTTAGCAATTAATTGTTCAGCCCTACTGTGAGTCTTTCTGGAGTCTACTTTCTGCCCTTTAGCAGTTAGACATGGCTTTAACACATACACATAATACAACTTTAACACAAACAAATCACAGCAACTGACTCCCTCATCATCATCTCTATCATTCCTCAAGTTTTAGAAAAAAAGTGAATTCATTCAACAAAAATATATTACAAGAAATACTGGCGAGTTGTAAACTCAATTGTATTTTCAGCACTACAGTTCAATTTTGTTTTCTGTTTTTCGGTGACTGATGACTGAATAATTTAATGTCAATAAAAATGTACTAAAGTAAAATTTTCTTATTAAAAGAATTTGAAGCTCATTATTCAAAACAAGGCTACGAGGTCTATTTTATCTGGCCTCAATACCATCTTGTGCCACAGAAAGTGGTAAAATGTGAGTTTGATGTGTTTTTTCTTCCTGTGGGCACATTGCCAAACACATCATCACTCCTCTTATTCCTTCAATTCATCAGCGGCTTCGTTCATTCACATCGCCTTATTCTTTGTACATTGCCCGACAATCTGGGATAAGAGATCAAATGGATTCACTTACAAATCCTATAATTAATGTTTTACCACAAAAAAAAACACACTTTGCATTCTTGCTGAACACAGCTTACTTGTTGAATGGCGCTCTATCTTGGATGGTTGCTCTGACTTTAAAAAAGCCACTCCAAACTTCAGGGAAAATCATGGTTTGTATGGCTTTTTTTGTTAGTAAATTTCATCAGAATTCAATTATGCATTGGTTGCTTTGAAATATAACACGTATCTATGATTTCAAGATAGTGCTTCAAAAGGACTCCTCTTCACTATGAACTTGGCAACCTCGGGGGGAAAGAGAGCAGCAAAAAGATCACAAACTGTATTTTCTAGAGAGCTTGCATCATAGCCTTAATAATCCTGAATCCCTATAGGTGTGATGGAGGAAGACGGTACCCGTCCAAGTCTTATTAAGAGCTGATCCGCCTTTTATTAAAGGGCTTCTTTATGGGATTTCCCTCCGGCTCAGCAGTGTGAACTGGCTGATACGCTCCACTGCAGAGGACCAGAGGACCTCTCTGGATCTGGCTTCAATTAGAGGCTGTTGGAGACTGTGACACCCCTGGCAGGTGGTGATGTTACCCATGCTGAGTGAAAGGTAAGGTAGATATTGTAACAAAAGCTCACTGAGGCGCAAACAGGTGTGACATGTTACCTTTCAACTGACAGCTCAAAACAGAAAGAATAAAAAAAAATTAATTCATCATCACTGGTCTGAGTATAGGTGTACAATTTATTTAAAGTACAGTTTTTGCCTCTTTTTAACTATAGGTTAAACTATTGTCATAAAAAAGAAACATTTACCCCAAAAAACAATTTCAACATGTTATTAAATTTATTAAAACATGGTTATAGTACAATAACCTACAAGATTAGAATGACCTTTTATAAAATAACTGTTTCCTAAAATACTTGGCGTTAAGGCTGCAACTAAGGATTATTTTGATTAGTGATTCACTTGACAATTATTTCCCATCGCAATCTTCAGGAGCCCAAATCGACATCTTCAAATCCTCACATTCAAGAAGTCCCAAGTTTTAAGGCCGGCAGAGTTTATGGTTTTATTTATATAGGATTATATTTCAGCTTGTTACAGTTCTTCCCCTTAACATTATGAAAATATCTCCCTGTTTAGTTTTAGTCTGTCTTAGAGTAGTTTTGTGTATGAAACCTTTCCAGAAAAAAGGTCAATCGGTCTTAAAAAAAATGCTAGATGACCTTTCTGCCCTTCTGAGCCTCAAGCAAAACACTCACCAAACATGTTGCCAATATGCCCATTCCTCGTCAAAGGCCGCAGCTCATTCTTGCCCCAGGCGTAGTGCTTGTAGTTGTCCCAGGCAAACTTCATCATCTGCAACACAAACAGAGGGCAGACATGCCAGTCACTGGACTGATAGCAAAACAACACACCTCCGAAGAAAGATGTAATTAAATTGGTACAGCTCAAGGCAAAGGGAATGATAGCTTATTGATCAGACTGGATTAAGGACATCATGCTATTACCGAACATAAACCAAATTTGCTAAACTATAAGATTGACATTTCCCTTGCAGATACTGCTCCTAAATTAAAGACTGAATGATGTCAGTAGATGAAAAAACAAGTTTAATAGACCAAAATGCATCTTGGAGTGGAGAGTATTTTTGAAATTGATGCTGTGTACTCCTCCACAACTGCTACTGAAAACAGGGATCTGGGTGTGATTTGCAAAGAAGGAAACTGTCTTTGAGAGCAAGACAGGGAAGTGAGCGATGTCAGAAAAATAATTTCAGCTGAGAAGAAGCATGTATGGGGAAAATGTTTTTTAAGAATCAAATAAATATACATAAAAAGAAAACATGCCGAAATGCTCAAATTGCTAGACAGAGTGTAGATCCAGCTGCTGGATCAAAAAACAAACTGAAGACAAAAGTCAGACAGAAACTGACACGCTATAGTGAAGCAAAAATTTCACCACATTTTGATCTACACTGAAGTCAGGCATTGTTAAAAAGACATCACAAAGCACAACAAGCAATATATAGACAATGAACGACAGGCTTGTGTTCCGCAGGTGTAATGTTTACCATGTAGTACAGCCAAGGATCATGGGAATGGCATTAGTTTTGCAAGTTTTGGACAAATTAAAAGTTTTGACCCTATAATTGCGCTGGATTAACAATTAAAGGAAGTTAGTACAAGATGATCAAAGCTGCTGCAATTCGTTCTGAGTGAGACATGAAAATCTGTTCCAAATGTCATTGCAATCCATTAGGTATTGTTGAGACATTTCACTATAAAACAAAAATGTTAACCTCATGGAAGTCAGAACATCAACAAAGTCCTTAGGATATAACTTTTAGGGATCACGAATGACACTGCAACATTTCTTCACAACACATCTAACAGTTGTTGGGATATTTCAGTCTGGACCAAAGTGGTGGACCACTCAGGAATGTCATCCCTGGAGCCGCGCTGCTAGCATGGCTAAAATAAAAGGATGTTTTATTGTGAAAGATGAATTGCAAAATCTCAGCTTACTGGTTTAAATTTACAAAAAGTCTTTATATCTCCCACAATCAAGTTACTGTTATGAAAATTAGATGAAGACGCACTGTTTTTTGTCTTCTAGTTTGCAATGTCGTCTCTAATGCGACAATAGATTGATGAAAATACAGGCTGTGTTTCCAGATGATTTGGCTGCTATCTTTACTTTGCCAGCCAAACAGCCTGATTTTTTAAAAAAAAGACATGACAGAAGGTTTATCTTTTAAGCTTTGGCAATATTGTACTTTGACATTCATGCCAATAAAGCAAATTTGAATTCAATTAATCCCATGATGCATGCACATATTCATTGCACAATGCATATATAGTCTCAAAATAAATTGAAAACTCCAGCTGCAAGAATACAATTATACTTGACTCAAGTGCTTTCAACAAGGACATGCAATGAACAATGACATGCAATTCAATTATCTTCAACACAATAAAACAAACATGAAGAAAGTGGATACCCTCGATGCAATGTGATGGACAGATAGTCCAGGATTAGATGTTTCTCCCCTCTCTGGATGTCACAGTAACACAGTGTCATTTCTATTATCAATACTACATAAGACTTCTCACTCGCCAGTGGTGGGCTAATATAAGCCTGTGAGAAATAGACAACATGAATCCGATTACCTCTTACAAGGCCTCCAGCAGAAAATCCTCTCACCCTAAAAAGCTCATTATAGACACCAGGAATACAGCGCTCCAGCCATGTCTCACAGTGAACAACCACACATCCATAAAAGACACATTGTTCAAATAAACGTTGTGCTTCCGGTTCTGGAAAACAATGACTCCTGGTCAGGGAGCCGAGATTTAATCACGGGTGAATTATATGCCATTAAACTATTTTGAAGCTACTGTGCGAGTTTAATTTGTGATTTGGCATTTGTGGCGCACCACGCATTAAAGCACTATGTACTGATTGTACTGATGTTCATAGATCAGAAGAAACACAATCAGCATTAGGGTCATCTTTGTTGTTTTCTATTGTTTGTTTTTTCTTTAAGTAGAGTATGGCATCAAATCTGAGAAAGCAGTTTTTCAGTGCTTTTTTCAAAAACAAATGTCAGTAATACATGCTGTAGCAGTTTCACAGACTGTGGAAATCAAGCACACAATATGATTAAAGGGAATAGCACCAATGAATCTTATGGTTGAAATATGTTCACAAAGATAATAATTCAGAAAAGTATGGAAAGAACAAAATACCCAGTGCCAGTCTGATTGTGTCCAGACAGAATGTTCTGCCCTGCAGAATGAAAACCAGCAAATGTCTCAAGTTTTATTTGAAATTTACTCCATCTTTTCTAAAACCAGCCTGTCTTGCTCCTCTGGCAGCTTTAAAAGAAAAAAGTGTTTGCACAAATGGGACGTGGGATTTGGTAATTGTTAGAACTCTGTGTGCACTTTCCGTTTATTTTTTAAGGACTGTATGCCATACTGTCTTCGAACAGTGATGAGAAATGATCAAATGGGATAATGGAACCTGCAAGGGAAGGACGACTTTACAACCGTCATCAAATAAAATGTTGTGGAAAGTAGAAAACAGGCAGATGGTATGCTCAAACTGCATGACTTTAGGCACAGAAAAGTAAAATGGCAACATTAATCAGCAAAGACATGACTCGAAAAGATGCTAAAAGAAAGGGTTTTGTTATTTTTATAAAATGTCCCAAAACATAGAAAATAACATGGTAGTCATTATTTTCCAGAGGCTAAGGTGACATCTTCAAATTACTTGTTTTGACCTAACAATCTAGAACCCAAAACCATTCAGTTTATAATGATATATAGCTTCAAGCAGCAAATTAGATCTCAGAGGCTGAAACCAGTACATTTTTCACATTTTGCTTAATAAAAGGAGGTCAAGGAATTTGGACTCCTGACTACACTAAATACAAAAGACCGCTTGGTTTTGATCAGATAAAACAAACATTCTGAAGACGTCACCTTGGGCTCTGAGAAATTATGATTTTATATTGTATTATAGATGATTCACCAAAACAAATTATTCCTTCAAAATTTTTTTGGAGGAAACTAAATTCAATGATTTTAAAGACTTTTCAAAACATGCAGATACCCTGTACAAGGAAGGGCTGTTTTTCTCAAATTGATTAAAAATGTAAGTACGATCAAACTCTCACTGCATACAAATATTTAGCTCAGCTTCCTGCTGCGACACACTGATGTTTCATTGAACTGGAGGGTAACTGATATCTGGCATTGTGTCTCCCTGCTGTTGTGTGCTGAGAAGGGTCAAAGTGTGGGAGGACCAGGGTCACGCAGCCGTAGGACTGCTGATGTAAAAACCCATCATCACGGCACACACCGTGCTAATCAATAGCAGCCACAGCAGAGCATGCCACCCCCAACGCTGCTTCTTCAAGACAGCAAAAGGATGACTCCTTTCCAGGGGGATATGACATGTCAATACTAAGATATAGGTCAGAGGTCATGCACTGCTGATTGTGCGCTCAAGGACGGTCACACACCATCAACCGGATCATAAAAGCGACACAAGCAGTTGCATAAGTTATTGCGTTTATGACACATCAAATCCCAGAAGAGATGTAATATCATGATTTTATGGGTGCAGGTTTTTAAATCCCCCAGATCTGTAAATTAAGTTTATCCATCTGAACATCTGTCTACGCTCAAAAATGTTCAAAAGAGCCATACTCTGCTCATGTAGAAATCAACTACGTTTCAAGTGTAGGTCATAATGTTACCTCAGGACCGTATTATCTCTTATCCCTGGTAAGACCTGTTGTGGATCGCACAGTGGTTGGCAGCGTTTCCCCTGCATCACTGAAAGCAATAGAACTAAACAGCACAGGTATGTATCACAAGAAGATAAAGTACAGCATGAAAAATAACCTTGATAATCTGCTGTGCCAACATTTAAAGTACAGTAGTTTAGGGCTATCCTTGAAAATCTTGACTGCGAGTCTTAACTTGACAGTTTAAGATTACCAAGTATAAAACCACCAAAAGATGTTATCTCTACATGTGCGTCAGACTCTGTCAATAGTACAATCTATGTAATCATTGCAGGGTTATGAATTGGGCTTGCATGGACAAACCTTGGTTATATAATTTGAATTTGTTTTGTTTGACTGAATATGTGGATCTGTTTTTACTTTACACTTTAAGGACAAGGTGTTTCTTTTGGATAAATGCATATTCTCAAAACTCAAGGCTATAATCAACCTTTCTATGTGCACAGAAACTCTCAAAAAGATGATTAATCACAGATTGCCAGTGACGGAGAGGGGACTGATATGTAAATTTGTGAGTCATGTGTGAAAAGTCACGAAAGAAAAAGGGACTTCAAAGGACTGCAAGAGGTTGAGGATCTGTGTGTCTGTGAAGTGGCAGCTATTTGTTCACTGTTTTGATCGGTATGAGTTCAAACCACTTTGGTAAATGTGGATATACAGCATGGTCATAGTCAAAGCCACTAGAGAGGCTTTTAAAGCTAATTTTAACCGGTACTGCAAAGATAAGACTTATCGAACAAGGTCCATGTTTAACCATTTCAAAGGAAGACGCAGACAGCAGAGACAATCTGAACTAAGGTTTCTTTGAGGCAATGATGTAAAAAAAAAAAATTTAAATTAAAAGAGATAACAAGTAACTTCTAAACCAAAAGTACTGTTACAGAGGAAGCGCTGGTATAATGAAAGGTTGTCAGAGGGAGAGTCTGAATCTGGAGTTTAGATGAAGTGATATGTCTGAATGGTTAGGCTGTGCTAATATTTTAATAATCTGACCAATGGCAATCCACAGTAGACGCAAAAACAAAATAAATTACTGCCACGATCATCAGCATGTGGGTGGGGGGCTTCCCATGAGGTTATAACTATGTATAACTATGCGGTTTTTCCCTGATGACTTGTAGTTTAGAGTTGACACTGTGTATCTGCCGTTTCTACTTTTTGGTCTTACATAAAAACTGTTCTTCAGGAAGACATGCTGCTCTTTTTCCACTGGGCTATCAGGATTGGGTTCCTGCATTATTTGGTTTCCCTGGACAGGAAATGCAATGGTTAGCTACAGCTTTTGACACTGGTGAAAAAGTGCAGACAAATTGGCAACCAGCAACTTCCCACACAAGCAAAATGTATCTTTTACAGAAAAAATAGAAAAAAAATGTCTGAATGAAGTTCACATGTGTGTAGCGGTGGTAGACTGCCATGAGAATTCTCAGCCACTGTAGTTATAGCTAATTAGCTAACACTGTGGGCTGAAGTGGGCTGCACCACCAGTGAAGATCACTACACTGGTCCATTGCAAACATGCACTGCCAGCTGGGCTTGTACTCAGTGGCCCCCGTGTGGCCCAGGAGAGCTAGATATGCAGAGATTAACTGGTGGGCTGAACAATTAGTATCTTATTTTGGACAACTAATTAGAGCAGATCTTCTGCTTAAGGCACAGCAACAGTCCTCATCCCCCCTGATGATATCACCACGTTCTATAGCTGAGTGTGGTTTCTTCAAAGAACCCTGCTTGGAGAACTCACAGCACACTACATTTCTGATATGATAGAAAAGGAAAGCTATATATCTAATATATAAAACATTTTACATAGTGTTTTTTTTGTTTGTTGTTTTGTTCTTTTTGTTTGTTTTTTTTGTTTTTTTTTTTTTACACATAATGCTGATTTATGAAATACAAGGAAAGCAAGATAAAATCATCAAGATGACACATTCTCAACATGATGTAACCCTACACTAGTACTAATGCTGCTGCAGATAACAAGAAGTGAGCTGAATGCAGTAAGATGCATTTCAGCATGCTCTTGCACATGTACGTGTTTATCATAAAATTATGGGAAACAATGGCAAAATTTAAGACATGGTTAACACCAGACTTTTTTGGGGGGCAGAAAAAGAAAGGTGCTGAAAGAGATACATAAATAAATAAGCATTCAGGAAATATTTCTGACTCCTTTGTTTTTGCTGTGTTACAGCCATAAAACAACACAGCAACCCACTTCCAGGATTAGGCGTCTGCATCCCACTGAGACCGTCCATGTTGAAAATGTACGCATTTGTGGTACCGTCTGGCACTTTGGATAAGAGCATCCATCAAACAGCATGCAGTATGAGACCAGAAGCAACCCCTCTGTATGAAAGTTTCCTCATGACCAACTGGCCACTCTAACTTCACTAAGTCCACCCTGGACAAAAAAAGATAAGCAGCTCCTACATGTAAGGATGCTGTGTCTTAGTAGTGAAGATGAGATCAAATAAAAGCTCAGCTTTGGTTTATTATGCATTCTCATGCAACAGAAAGCCATCCTGATATAGAGAAGAGAAACACAGGTTTAAATCTATTGAGCACATTTGGGGAAACCAAAGAAAAATAGGATCACAATGTGAGATGTTGAGGTTTGGTGCTGAACAAATTCAACTACCAAATGGCAGGGTAGCTGTTTAGAAACCACTTGCTATCTTTAATAATATTTTTGGGTTTTAAAGAGACCTAATAGGGTCAATCTGAGTCTCTATATTTTTATTCTGGCCTCCACCAGTAGCTTTTCATAATTCATAGTAAGTAATCTTTATTTATTTTATACTGAACGTTTATGCAGCCTTTCAATTCACCCTCTGTCAGAAATGCTGGAAGGAGTGTTTCTAGGCACTGGGTCTAACTGATCACTTAAATATAAACATTTACACCGTTCCTCACAGATTTTGGTGAAACTGGGTCATATTTTATGCAGAAAATATTTTCAGTTTTCTAGTTTTCCTCCGATGTTCTCTGGTTGCTATGCCTATACTCAGGGATGATTTACAGAGTTTCCTGATGGACAGATTGCTTTCAAGTAACCGCTAATTGCTGCCCACTGTAGCTGCCGTTAGGCAGAGTCAGTAAGCTATACTGAGCTAACTAGCGAATGGTAGTAGACACTAAGGGTGATTAGATGCTATTTAGATTTTTTTAATAATTTACTTTACAGTAAATGCTCAGATGTTCTAAAAGTAGAATAAAATCTTACCAATTGAATACAAATAAAAGTACAGTCCAATCACTACATAATGCCACGGTATAACAGATGGCAATTAGCTTTAATCCATACTGTGAAAGAACAAATGGAAAAGTAAAAACATGCAAGGAAAGTACAGAATAAGCAGAAGAAGATCAAGTTTTATTATTAATGAGCCACAGCTTCAACCAGTCAGTGAAAGAAAGCTTATGGGGAATCCATACTTTATTGTTTTTGCTATGCACAGTCTTACTGCATGCTTCTATTTTTACATTTCTGAAATGCCAACTCAATGCAAAATGCTGTCCGTCTTCTCAAAACATTGAGTGACCACAGTACCTCTTTCTTAGCTAAAACAACACAAATCATTTCATACCACTTGAACAAGAGTTTTATAAATATACGTAAAGCATGCCTCAAAGCACACTTGACACGTTCCCACCCTGCATGTTTTGTAATGCAGTTATGTTTGGTTCCACAAGTGAGGCCTTCCTTTAATCTGAGGAGGCTTAGGGTGGATCATGGATAATAAATCACCCCAGCACCCTGGCATGCCAACCCCAAGACACTGCTGCATTAACAAGGTGCTGTGTAATCACCGGAAACCAAGGGAACCATTGGCACAGAAGACACAAACAGCTCCCCCCCACCCCTCCTACTGCCTCCAGCTTCCAGTACCTGCTCTGGAGCACAGCCATTCCCTGCCTATTAAAACCACACTTTTGGTGAGCGGTGACGGAGCCTTGTAGGTCTCTGAAAGCCAGTGGGGTCTCATCCTGAGTCAGCACAACACTGCGGTCAATTACAAGTAAGTCCCACAGCAAAACTGTTGGGTAACCCGGCAGCACTGAGCTGCAGATCATCCATGCATGGAATTAATGGATGCATGGAATTAATGGATGCCTAGAATAAATCCCAAAATCAGCTATACGGTCTAGTTCAGAAGTGTTTCACACAGTTCTGTACCATCTAATCTTCGAAATTTAATTCTTGCATCCTTAAAGGAATTTGTTTGTTTGTTTTTTTTAACATGAAAAACACAGTTGCCAGACCCCTGAGTAGTGCCTGCCTCAATGACCTTTGAGCATATAGTAGTAATAATTGAAGGTGCCTAAGATAAGTGTATTAACATTTTTATCAATTCTAATCTTCTCTCATCTGGACGCAGCTGGACAGTAAGAGAAAAATGTTCATGAAGACTAAGTACACAATTGTTAATAATAGTATTAAAGTATAAAAGATTAAAGTGAGGAGCACAAAAACTTGATTTTAAAAAATGAGGGGGACCCTCCCCCAAAGTGGGAATAACACCCTTGACTGAATATATTTTTTGTATCATATATTATGAGAAGAGTAAGTCTCTTACTCTTAAAGCTACAGAATATGCAAGTAACTGTATATACCCAAATCACAACAGATTTCTGATTAGATTACGTCTGCAGAGTCCTTGTAATTAACAATAATTGAGTCAGCAAGCCTTGGTACACTCAAAAATGCTGACGCCCAGCTGCAAGACACATTTTTTGAGCAAATCACTGTTACAACTGATGTGGACACCTGGAATTGAGCTTCAGATTTGTTTTGCAGATCACACCCAGACAATTAGCCTCCCATGGTGTTTACCCAATGTGCTTTTCTGATGTATTACTTTCAAGCCAATAATCAGTATCCATCTTTTTTTCTTACTTCATTTACACAATGTAAATTCACTCTGGAGTTGGTACAATATGTGCACATATGTATTTGCCGGAACATCCGCCGCCACCCCCCCCCCTTCCCTTCTGGCAGTTGTCCCCACCGCTCTCTCCAAAATGGATCATTAGCAGAGATATGCGGCATGTGCCAAGTCGTCTCCCGAGCGTCTCCCACTGGTGGGTTTCAAAGCGACATGAAAGATTCATGCCAAGTGAGAGAATCACGCCAATAAAAGTGTCTGGACTTGGGTCTTGAATTGTTGAGGAGGTAGACCTGGAGTATTAACGTGCCTAAATGGCCCCAGTAGAGCCAGCTGATGATGAGTAATAAAGACTAACTATGACAAACCCAACTATGGCTTTAAAACGGCATTCAAGGAAGTTAGAATCTGAATTGTGTTGTACGTTGTTTTAACTCACAATACACAATCTGCATTTCTGCACGGCCACAACCTGAGACTTTTACGCTGTGCAGAGTAATTTAACAGCCACGACGTGGGTGCTCACACTGAACATAAACATTGGATCATCGGATTTTATCCATTGACAATATCAGTAAAGATTATTCAAAATAAGATGACTGCCTCCTCAACACTGTTGGTAGACAGAGAGAAGAGCAATTATGTATGTACGAGGGCTGGAAGATGCAGACAATATGGTCTGTCTGTTTGGCAGTTCAAGTTCAGTTTCATACCACCGCAGTGTCAAGACTAAAATTTAGCCTTTGAACAGTAGCCATGTGGGAAATCTGACAGTTAAACTGCTTAAACTAAAAGACAGCCGACCAATAGTTCTGACTTGCAGGAAATCCAACTGAGTGTCAGGAGAAAGAAATTACGGCCAATCGGTGGCAAAATTCTGACCAAATCTGTCCAGTGTCTGCCCAGCTTGTTGCAGTACGCTGTCATTCAGTGGGAAACACTGCCCTTCTGCTCCTCAGTACTCAGTGTCAGCTTTACTAGTCCAAAAAGCCCAAAGGCAACAGAAAGTGCAGAAGTCTGCCAGCCGTTATAAAGACAGCCAGCTGTGAAACAAACACCAGATATAAAAGAGGATGGGGAAATGTCGGTGGGATGGTGCAGCAGGCTAACAATGAGAGAAACAGACCAGCTAATGGACGACATGCCATACAACCTGGGGAATCTTTTGCTGAGGACCAAAGACTAGAAAGGAAAAAAAAGATCTCTGACATCACCTACAAGTTTCTATAGGAATGTTTTAAAACTTGATTTCCAACACCATCATATACCAAGACATTACAAAATTGGGTAAAAATAGGATGAGACTCCTTTAAATCAAGCAAATGTGTTCCACAACATCTCTCTCATTAAAGTACACAGTAGATGTGAAATTACTTAGAATCAGAATGAGCTTTATTGCCAAGTATTATTTTACATGAACGAGGTGCTACACGTAGACAAACATACAGCTGACATAAATAAATGTAACAAATGCAAGTTATATAAGAATAATATAATAATAGAGAAATACAACTCTCTGCAGAGAAAGAACAATGTGGAACATATACAGTGGGGGAAATAAGTATTTGACCTCTTGCTGATTTTGCAGGTTTGCCCACTTACAAAGAATGCAACAATCTACAATTTTAATCATATGTACATTCTAACAGTGAAAGACAGAATCCCAAAGAAAATTCCAGATAATCACATCATATGAATTAATAAAAATTGATAACCATCTGATGAGGAAAAACAAGTATATGACCCCCTACCAAACAGCAAGTATTCTGGCTCCTACAAGCCAGTTAGTCTTTCTTTAAGACACAGCCCCAATCCCAACCAATTATCTACATCAAATACACCTGCCTCACCTCGTTACCTGTATAAAAGACACCTGTCAACACCCAAACAACCAGCATCTAACATCAGCACCATGGGCAAGACCAAAGAGCTTTCTACGGACATCAGGGACAAGATTGTTGATCTGCACAAGGCTGGGATGGGCTACAAGAGAATCGGAAAGCAACTTGGAGAGAAAAGATCAACTGTCGGTGCAGTTATCAGGAAATGGAAGAAGCACCACACCACCGCCAACCTCCCTCGGTCTGGGCCTCCACACAAGATCTCGCCTCGTGGGGTGTCCCTGATCATGCGAACGGTGAGGAATCATCCCAAAACCACAAGGGGGGAACTGATGAATCAACTGAAGGCAGCTGGGACCACAGTTACAAAAGAAACGGTTGGTAACACACTACGCCGTCATGGATTGAAATCCTGCAGCGCACGCAAGGTCCCCCTGCTCAAGAAGAAACATGTACAGGCCCGCATGAAGTTCGCCATTCACCACCTGGACGACTCAGAAGAGGCCTGGAAGAAGGTG
>NC_060152.1:9623603-9791154 GCF_021292245.1 Micropterus dolomieu
TTAAGAAGGGACTTAAAAGAGTTCACTGACTCAGCCGACCTGATTTCCTTGGGCAGGCTGTTCCAGAGCCTCGGGGCCCTGACAGCAAACGCTCTGTCCCCTTTAGTTTTCAGTCGAGACTCTGGAACAGACAACAGACCTCTGCCCGAGGATCTCAAGGTACGTGCTGGTGCGTATGGGACTAAAAGGTCAGAAATATAACAAGACGAGAGGCCATGAAGAGCTTTAAAAGTGATCAATAGAATTTTAAAGTCAATTCTAAAACATACTGGGAGCCAGTGTAATGAAGCTAAAATAGGAGTAATGTGGTCATATTTCTTTGTTCTGGTTAAAAGCCTGGTAGCTGAGTTCTAGACAGTCTGGAGTCGATCAATAGATTTTTGGGTTAAACAGGTGAAAAGGCTGTTGCAATAATCCAGGCGTGATGTAGTCCTTTCACACTGCCATATTCTTCTACAGAAGCTGCAGTGTGCACATCTTTCTCAGTGAAATCTCATCTACTATGATTTTACATTTGTTGCTGTTTATAGATTAAAGGGTTCCCGTGTGTGTGTGTGTGTGTGTGATGATTGTTCCCATGAAGCCTCTTCAGCAACTAGAAACATGCACTGGCAATAACCCCTGATACGCAACAGTAAAAATCTCTTGAGCCAAACCAGGACAGCAAAGTGACTAAATAATTAACACAATCAAGCCTATAATTCTGCATCTCAGGTGAGACGTAAATGAGTGAAGTCTCATGAGGAGAGAAAGCGTCTTTCTTTCATTGCATGTGCTGCGTTTTTCTACCCGTGAGCAATTTCTGAGTGCAAATGTTGGCGTGTGTAAGCTAAATGTCACTAAATAGTGCAGAGTACATGAAAGAGACAGCAGAGAGGGAGTGGATGGTTCACCACTTTGGTCCTGACTGAAATATCAACAGCTATTCAATTGATTGCTGTGAAATTTAGTACAAATCTCCGTGAACCCCAGAGGATGTATCCTTTGGTAGCCCCCCGACCTTTCCTCCATCACGAGGCAGGGTTTTTCCTGCATAGAGAAATTTTTGCCGCCCCCCTAAGAGGTTTTTGCAAACGCCAAAGGAAAAATGATCAGAATTGAAAAAAAAAAAACAACCTTTGAAATCCTCTCCAAATGTGTTTTAATAGCCATTTATCAAACAACTGTTGAGCAAGCAGAACATAAACTGAAATGCGACGTCTTTGGCTTCCAGCAGTCACCTTTCCTCTCATCCAAAGAGGCTGTATTTTACACATGCAGCTGTCGCTGGATTTAAAAACCAGCTGCTGCGTTGGTTTGACTGCGCCCGAACGCTCTGCGCTAATGACTTCCTGTTATTTCTCAGAAATTTCTGCTTGTGTGTCGGTATTCACCGGTACTGTCACTTTTACATTTTACACCTTGGTGTACCGGCACCGGTCCTCTCTTCTGTCCTCTCTTCTGCCCTCTCTAAATCAGGTTTTCTGAGCACTAGTGACGCTCACCTGTTCACCGGGAACCTTTCATGCAGCCGTGTGTATAGTGGCTCGTCAAAGTCACTTTTCGTTAACCAACCAATCACAGCCTGGAGGAGAAGGGACATTAAAAAAGGTTAAAGGCACTACAGCAAACTTTAGACATGTTTAACTCGTTCTGTATGCACGTTTTTTTTTTATTGTATTTCTGACAAGTTAATCTGCATAAACAAATGAGACTGGCCACCATGTAGAGCATTTTTCTTGCACAATAATTAAGTGACTGAAAAAAACCCACAGAAACTGCTGTTTTGTCCATCTGGAATTAATATTAGAGGTAAGCTATAGTAGCCTGTACTTTTATCTGAAATTATAATGAATTTACAAACATTGGCACTAATCAAACCTTAACCACAGTGGTGTAGGCTAATATCAGAAAATGGTTTTATTTGTTGAAACCGCTAAATCTCTACTAATCTATCTGTAGGCAGATCATCAGAATAAAGTGTACATGTAAATATATTATTATACTAACATTATAATTTCTATTTAATGTTATAAATGTTATATGTATTATATTTTGTTTATCAAATGGTCAGAAATAACAAGAAAATGCATAGATTTCGGTCATTAGGTAAGTCATTGCCTTTACTGAACGCGCACCCATCATGCTTACTGTCGCGCAAAGTCACCCCCCAAAGGCCCATTCTGAGCCAGGAAAAACCCTGTGTTTTTCACATTAGTAGTTTTGAGTAAACGGTCTCAACGACTATTGGATTGGCTGCCATGAAATTTGGTGTGCATGTTGCCCTCTTTGGTGATCCCTCAGCTGTCATACGGTCCATCATCAGGTCAAATTTATTTGTTCCAATACTTTTGTTTATGACCAAATGCTTGCAAAAAATATCACACCCCATCATCCTATACTGTACCTTGTATTTAGAGCTAATTGGCAAAAAGATTTGATGGTGAACATGGTCAACACCATGCAACAACAAATAAACAAAATGTGAGCATTGTCATTATAAGCATGCTAGCATACGGACATTAGCAGTTACCTAGAAGCATCACTGTGCCTAAGTACAGACTCACAGAGCTGCTAGCATGGCTGTAGACTCTTATTTGTTTGGGGTTATTTCTTTGCCTGCAGTCATTTGGTGTTGTGGTCACTTGCTGTGAGCTTGACAGTGTTGAAATGTGAAGAAGGACGCAGTAGGGGCTGTGTCAGTAGCAGAATGAAGCAGAATATTGTAGTATTTTCTTAAACTGTGGTGAGAGTTATACATTGTCAAAAGCTCATATCTCCCTGCAACATCCCAGAACAAAAGAAAACAATCCCTCAAATCTGCCTGTACAACACTTCTGTTTACATGAGAGAAAATGTCTGCATTAGCTTGAGGTCTCAATTTCATTGCATTCAAATAAACTGCTGTGAGATAAAGTGTTTAGATTGAAAATAGCTCAAGTGTATTTATATCAGTGCTGTAATAATCTAGATGTAATTGACTTTTTGGTAGAATGAGCGCAGATGCATTGCTTATTGTTGTAGCTGTTGATCTGTTTAACCTCAAAAGGATGCTGGGCCCAGAGGCCAGAAAGAGTTCAGATAGACAGCTTGCTTGCAGACTTCCACACAAAACACAATCCTTTCACAGATGAGTGAAAGTTTTGTGGGAAAGAAGACTTCGGAGAGCAACTTCATCAAATCGTCTCAGAGATTGCCGCCAGCATCTCACCGACTATTGAACAATATAGTGTGTGTACAAAACCATGACACATGCATAACACAGCTGGAAATGGAGATAAATGTATTGGTAACTATTTCTAGCGATTTTGCAAGCACCTCAGGCAAATATAAAGTGCATGTGTCGGTTGTTATCCTAAAATGTTTTGAGCTACCAAACATTCAGAATTTTTAAACTTATTTCATGATGCCAGTTTGCTATTGTTGAGTCTGGTGTTTGGTGGCAATTCTCATCTGAATTCTGGATCTCTAGCTTTTAATGAGTTGTTTTCTTAATTTATACGCTCACGTTCGAGGACAAGATGAAGTGACATAACAAGAAGACCTGGAGGAAGGTTGTTGTTTACCTCTGCAGAGCTGTTTTTTGACCCCCAATGACCTCCTGTCTGCACTAAACGAGACCCAACTTGCTCCCAGTCATGCAGGCGTCTGAGGAAAAACAGTGTCATTTACGGTGCCGGGAGATGCTTCAGTGAAGACGCCGTGCCCCTGAGCTGAGGTCAAGCTGAGCTGACATTCTGTCTCAGGATGTGGAGGGCAAAGGACATTTTGCGTGGGTGGTTCATCATTACGGATATTTACCAGCACGTTTCATTCATGAACTTTGTCCCACTCATTTGGCACATTTATGCTGACATGAGAGTCTTGGTACTACAGTGACGACAGATTGAGAGCTTCTGGGTTATTGTTAAGTAGTTAAGTTAGTAGTTAGGTAGTTAACATTTTGTGGCGATGGTCACTGGATAAGACTGGATAAGTCTTTGGTGCAGGAGACCTGCATTCGATTCCCACTGCCACACATCCACCAATGTGTCCCTGAGCAAGACACTTAACCCTCAGTTTCGAGATTTTAATGAAACTTGACTTGCACCGCAAATACTGATAAAATATGGTACATGGACAGTAGCAGCTTTTTTACCAGCTATGGTAAAAGGGAGTTAAAGCTGATATAATAATTCTGTTATATTAAAATGGATCATGTGACTGTGTAATGTGATAAGAGTTTTGGAGAGATGTTCCCCTATGGCGCATTGACATTGTTTTGGTTTTATAGCCCACAACTTCACAGTTTGGGTTCACCCCCATCACTTCCAGCTGTAGCAGGCAGCTCTGATAAGCCCACTGTGCACCACCTGCACAGCACCAAATAGCGCATAGGCAAAATTAGTGACAAGCTGGTAAACATAGTGGAGCATTTAGCAGCAAAAGAGCCAAACATTTCTCTCAGGAGTTAGGGTGCAAACCAGAAGTTTGATGCAAGTTGCACAATGCAGACACAGAGGGATGTATAAAAAGACAACTGTTTTTCTAACATGTTATATTAACTTTATAATGTGATGACATGTCAGTGTTGTGTTTAGAATTTGTTGCATTGCCCTGAAGTGGCAAATATGTGGAATATTTGCTGCTTACTGCTTCGCAAATGTGAGGATTTGCTGCTTGGCTATGTTTTATTCAAGGGAATATTTTCAAGTTTTGCGCTGTACGTGTGAAAAGATCTTACCTTTAGTTCTGGGAAATTAGGGATAGGCATTTTTCACTACTTTCTGAAATTTTTAGGACCATTTTTATTTATATTTTCATTAGTCCATTTTTTGACCAAACAATCGACTAATCGGGAAAAAAATTTTAACAGATGAATTTATAATGAAAATAATTGTTTGTTGCAGATTTTAAACAGTTTCTTAAAAACAGGCACAATAGGAACATTCTAGATTCTCCACAGGAACCCCCTGTGGAGAAAATTATCTGATTAGACTTTGGAGCACCTTCCTGCATAAATCTGCAAATTAATTGGGGGGGAAAAGCATTCCTTAAAGCAACTATAAGCCATTAAAGCTCAATTTTCATTCGAATACCACTGTAGTTATTTACTTCAAGTATACTGAAAAAGAAATGTTTATAATTGATACAATAATTAGCTCAGTTAATGACCTCAACTACATAACTGGGCATTTAATATATTAACACAAATACAGTGGAACATTAGGCAGTGCCTCTTTTTTCTCGTCGGCAGTTTGGGAGCAAGCAGCCTCCGGTGCTGCTGAGACAAAGTGAAGGATGTGGCTCAGTCAGCAAGGCCAAATACAGTGGGAGGCATATGATGAGAGACAGAAGCAGGCAGTTACACACAGAGTCAGGAAGAGGGAAGATGAACTGCAGCGGGTTGAATAATAATGGCAGAGTGAGAGCGTAGCAAAGTCCCAAGAGAGACCCGAGCATTATTATAGAGGACTCGGTGGGGAGTTGTTGCATCCCCCAGGAGAGAGCAGAGACCTGTACACAGAATGCTGCTCTCCTGATTTTTGCGTGTGTGTGTGTGTGTGTGTGTGTGTATGGATGTATAGAGAGACCATCAAAAACTGAAAGACGAGCTCTGAAAATAGATGGATGCAGACAGACAAGTATTCTGGGATGCAGAGGAAGTGAGTGGAAAAGATGAAGGGGTGATGGGCTGGGTTGTAATTCAGTTATAATTTATCACCCTTGCACATTTGATTAATTATTCACCAGGCTGTTAATTTACAATTCAATGCATTTAGTGGAGATGTTTATGATATGGAGTACATTCTCTCTTTGGTGTGTACATGTCTATTTGATGATGTTTGGGGAGACGTTAGCTGCTGATTAATTACCGGATTTTAAAAGATAAGTGTTATCAAATAAATAAAATGTAAACCATACCTGATGAGATTCAAACCAGTAAACCAATAGTTTATCGTAATGCCTCTCTTGGACCATTTAATCAGGGTTTATGGGTCTGAGATGGGAATATGTATTCACTGAAGCATCTACTCCCAGCTTGTAAAGATGCATCATGAAAAGAGAGGAGCAGTGAAGTGAAAGAAAAAGAACTTGATCCATCGAGACCGATAACCATTACTGTCTAATTTCTGTCAGTGAAAATGCAATGTGAAAAATCAGAAACAGTCACTTTACATTTTAAATTACCAACATGAATAAAGGCTTCAGAAAGAGAGACATGACTCCCTGATGTTTTAATTGTTGCTGAAAAATTAAATGGAGCATCTCACTCAAGGCCACACAGGCTCTTTTTGATTAGTTTAATTATTTATTTATGTGTCATTAGGGTGTGTTCAAAGAGCAACATTGGACTGAGTAATAAAAATTAAATGGAAACGTCACTCATATCTCACTGTAATCTCATACTGTGGTGAAAGATGGCTATGGATATCTGCATTTCGAGATGATTTACTAAACAAACTTGTGTAATGTCACCACACTCTGAAGCTTTGTAGGCCAGTCTGTTCAAACTCTGATCAAACAATTTAATAATATAATGCTCTTTCACTCAGTCTTTACAGCTAGGTTGATGTAACCCATCTAAATTTTGAGCTGTGTGGGCTCGTCTTTTAGTCATTATTTATTTATTTTTTTTTTTTTTTGGCATGAAGTTAAAGGCTCCTTTTCCATCAGAGAAGGCTGTTTAGCATGCTCCAGAGGTTAGCGGTCATTAACGCTAGGAGACTGCTCTCACAGCTTGGACTATGATCAAGTCCATAATTATTGTACAAAAAGAAGAAAATTCAGCCTCAGCTTTTCTGCCCTGAAAGTAGCTGGGTGGAGACGAGCAGCCTAAGGAAACTTCTTTCAGTAGAGGCAGCAGCTTTGAATGTGCAGCTTGCTAGACTGTCGGAGATTAGAGTAGCAGTATCTAATTGGTCCCTTTCATGATTTCTCAATGTTAATTTGCGACGTTAAGTTAAATCATAGCCAGTATGTGTGATTCACCAGCTCTGGTAGGAGAGGCAGTCATTTGGTTAATTTTTATCCTTGGCTCATTGGGTCATTTTCTTCTGTCACATCAGCCTAATTTGGCTTTGAAACGTGGGTGCCAGTCGAAACCTGGATCACGGCGATGCTGAGAGTCATCTGCCCAGTGACAATGATGCCTCTTTATTAGCAGTAAATCATTACATTAGCGTCTGAGCAGGACACACCACTGGGCAACAGTCTAGTCAGCTCCTTGGCGCACAGCAGCACAGCGGCCATGCCAATCAGGCTCATGTCCCAGGCAAATCTGGGCTGAGTCCGACGGCAATCTTTGCCACGGCTGTTGAATACTCTTCAACAGAGAAACCAGCATCAAACACTGTCAGCAACATCGCATAGTGCTGGTGAAGCAGGACACCTAAAAGGTACGGCAGCAATGTACCCAGTACCCACTCATTAATTAATTTTCTTTTTCTGCCGTGGCTCCACCTTGAAAACAATTATATGATGTAGAACAATTAAAATGCTAATTCTCCTTCCAGTATCATGCATTTTTTAAATACTTAAAAAAAGAAATGGAAATCATAACTGACTTTTTAAACATGTTACCAGAAATCAAGAGGAATATAGTATAGAAGTTATACAGACTGACAAGCAATTCAGTTATTGGACAGCTTTAGTGATGTTCGTTATATCCTGTATCATTAGTGTATCATCAGGACCCACGTGAGGAAATCAAATGCAGGTGACTGACAGCACGTCATGTAGCACTTTAATGCTTCTAATGTGTATATTTACGTCGTCCTGTGTCACGAAGAGCTAATGAAGAAATAACTGATTATAAGCATTATTTGTATTATAGACTGCAAATCAGCCACATGCATCGAGGGAGATATACATTCAAATCCCTTACAAGTATTTATAGTAGATCTCATCTTGTTTTCCCTTGGCATTGGAGAGGCTTCATGTCTAATATGTTTGTGCAAGCAAGAGGTCGTTTGTACTTTAAAGTGCAACACTGTAATGCAGATTTGTTCTTGCTGTTAAGTATTCATCCCTCAGAAGGTCTGTTCTTTCACCTTCTACTGCAGCAGACTGAGAAAATAAGGTAGACGGAGAAACTGGAGGCAGAGTTTCATCCTGGTGGTGGTGAGAGCTTCTGTGTTTACTCTGACAACCTCATGTTGTCTCTTAATTAGGTCCTCAGCTTGAGCACCGTGAAGAGGGACAAGAAAAAAAAGGGAGTAAAAACAGGTGTTATTCACTTTACCTGATTTCTTTGTCATGCTTTGAGGCGAGCAGTTACGCTTGCTGCACCATGCTTTAACTCGCCTCGAGGAGCAGCAGCAGCACAGTTAAATTAAACTGTGCTGCAGCATTTAGTGTTTCGGTGGGAACAGATTACTTTCAGAATTGCTTTTTTGGGATAGGTGTGGCTTTAGGAATCCCTTATGATTCATATATAATTTAATTGCAAAATAATTACACATAAAACCTATAAATAAAGCCTGAAACCATTTCGAACTGTGTTAAACTGAGATAACACCACCAGTCACATTCAGACTTAAGATGGAGAAATGCCAGTCAATAGCACATTGAATGAAACTGAATGATTTATGTTGACATTTCCCATAATTGTCTTTGATATGCTCTACAGTACATCGATTTTTGTTTTTCATCATGAATATCACTCCTAGCCAGATGAAAATATCCATTTTACCATGAATTATGTAGAACTTAATCACTCAAACTGAAATGAAATAATGTTTTACTTTTTGTAATAACTTTATTAGAAGTATGGTGGAAAATGGGATATTACGATAATTAATTTACCCAAATGAGCCGGATGAGCCTCAAAAGCTTTTGGGGCTATTCTTTTTATCTGTGTTTTAATCAAAACTAAACTTTGTACAAATTAAAATGGGAACTGTTGGGCTTCTGTAAATGGCATCATAGAGTACGGTCTATTATGAAAAGCGCTGTGAGATAACTGTTGTTGTGATTTGGCGCTATATAAATAAAATTGAATAGAAAATGTTATGCTGGAAAAAAGCTATGAACAGCCTCTCAGAGGACTTTGGCATACTTTTAATCTTCTGTCTTGATATCTTGCTTATGATGTGATGATTGAATCGATTCATGTTAGTGTGAGTTTAAGTTGTTTTGTATGCGTTTGCTTTTCCAGAGCCCCAGGGCTTGCTTTTTCAGTTGGAGGTAATGGAGATGCGGTCGCACCATTTACACTTTAACAATGTTTTATAGTTCCTGAAAAATAATTGAGATTTAAAAATCAACTAAACCGTTTTTAATACAGGCTTGATCTACTGTATAAAGTGAACATTGTTGGATCTTCAAATAGTGCAGTGGTATGAATATAATAAGTTTTATATGAAGCTTGCTGAATGATTCATTGGGCCTGTATTGGGAAGTAAATGTATGATTAGCAAAACCTGTGTCAGCATCACTTGTCCTCCCTCACTGTACCTCCTGCCTGTCTTTCTGAGTGCCACTGTCACTGGTGATAAATAGACACCCCATTCCTAATCACTACCATCGTAGTGCCATTACTGAATGGGCCACTCATTTCAGTGTTGGCAAGACAGCTCAGCTCAGCTGCCCTGCCAGAGGCATCGGTGCTTTGTCTCAAGAAATGTCACCAGTGTGCTGACTTCAGGGAGGAAGCCAGCACCTTGGTTGTACAACAGCCCTGCTCCTGTTACCTGATTTATACAGTTACATAACAGATGACAAGGACAATGAATGCTAAAGGAATAGTTACTTTAGTTCATTTTGGGAAATATGCTTATTCGCTTTCTTGCCAGGTGTTACGTAAGAAGATTGAGGCCACTTTTACTTCTGTATGGTAAATATGAGGCTGTAGCCAGCAGATGGTTAGTTTAGCTTAGCTTAAAGACTAAAAAAAGGGGGAAAAGGCAAGCCTGGCTCTGTCCAAAGATAACAAAGTCCACCTACCAGCATGATAAAACTCACTAATTAACATGTTAAATCCAAACAGGTTTTATCCAAAGACTGAATGGAGTAAACTAAGCTAAGGGGCTGCTGGCTGCAGCTTAATATTTTCTGACCAGACATGAGAGAGGTATTGATTTTCTCATTAAACGCTTAAACTATTCCTAACACAATTTATCTTTAATTTATTTGCCAAGTTGGTCACACACGGAGAAATCTTTGTAGTAATATTTTGCTGACAGCATTGAATATGTAAATTAACACCCAAACACATTTGATGATTATTGATGCCAAGTATTGATTTATATTAAGTATAATACTACAAAATAGAATTAAGTATATACATTTTTAAAGACAAGAGATGTATATGGAGATAAATGATACCACTGAACAGATGCCAGTGACTCTCCATCTCTATGCTATTCCTCAGAGTGGAGCTAAATGCCCTCTCTGGCACCCAATTACAGTTTCCTTATCATCCACACTTGAGATAGCAATTTCCTTCTCAATGTGTCTCCAAGTCATTGAGTACCAGTCTGCTTCAACCTCCAGCTAGCGTAAGAGGTAATAATTATGGTAACATATTGAGACGCATGCATATTTCATTTAGAAAAGAAGTAGACCACCTGTATTTAATGTTGGCAAACAGAACAGCAACTTGTTCCTCTCCTCATAAGTTTTATAGTTGCAGCATGAAAATATTAGACATTTCTGTAAAATTTTAAAAACTACAGTTAATTAACTATTTATATAATTTGATGTAAGTGCAGGGCTCTCAATTAATACAAGTATTATGTGCATGTTTTTGCCTTTATTTGTATATGCACCCATGGACAACAAGTTGAGACCATTTTTATTGAAAAGGCCTGCTCTGTAATTAAATAAAATCATACAGTAAATGGAAAGCCCTAGTAGTTTAACAAAAGGTTAAGAAACTTGCGGTGAGGCTGGGTTAAAATCAATGAGGGTGGGTTAAAATGACCTGTGCTCTAGTAAATTCAGCATCATGTCAGATTCTTACCAATTAGCCATTTGACCAGAAAATTGGTAAGAGAAAATTGCTGTTTCCATCTACTGCTGTTAAGTGAATATCAGGAGTTGGCTGCATCAAGATAAAGAGTTGCTGGAATTACTGTCAGTCATTTATGTTTGTTTCAGTTATTAATTTGTTGATAACTTGTGCTTCATGTACGTCATGAAGTTCAGTAAGAACAGGTCTGAATGCAGAAGCACAACTCGGAGACCTGACTTCTCAGTAACATTTCATGGTTACTCAGAAGTCAGGGAAAGCAAAAAATATAATATATATATATATATATATATATATATATATATATAAACAGGCAGACAGAGAAGAACAGGCAAACCCAAAAGGTTAGGCAGAGGAGCAGAAGTCATAGGCAGGCAGGGGGTTTAACAGGCAGCTTGCAGGCAGATGGTAACAAAAGGCTAGACCGCTAAGGCCAAAGCACAATGGGTGAAAATGGGCCAATATATATACTGCAGGGATAATGGGGGAACAGGTGTGCATGTAGACGGAGAAGGTCAGGTGGTGGGGGAACGCCGGGAACAGGGGTTAGTGGATGACAGGAGACGGTAGTGCATGGCAGGAAAACAGTTGTCTGGCATTTTGTTTCTAAAGCTGTTTCTATTGCACTTAATTGCATTTCGTTATATTGATGCACCTCAGCCAAGCCCAATCATGCAACATGCATTTATTTTTAAGAATTTCTGGCATTTTTCCTCTGTTTATTCCTAAATTAAATATGCGCATAAAAACTGATGGATGGAAACACACACACATACCCACGAATCTGCTAATTTCAATTGTTCTTTTCAAGAGAATATGATTTTGTTCAGTTATTTCCAATTGTTTCTAATTGCAGTTTTTTCCATCATTGTTAAGCTACTGAGTTGTATAAGGCAATACTGGTCCAGCTCTCAACAGTTCAGATAAAGGTCTCAGCCACTAGTCATTTGAGATTTTATGAAATAAAAATCTGTCAAATTATTACTCTGTATACTGTATTAATAACAATGGATTTCACTGTAATCAGTCCAAACTAATCTTGGCCCTGTCTGATAGGGGACATTATTCAGTTTCAAATTCTAAATGACAAAAAGAAGAGGAGCAACAGATGACATTTAAAAAACGTACAGCAAAGGACGCTGAATAAAATTCTACTTGAGCCACTAATCGATATTGCCCTTCAGTAGTAGGAGACCCTCAGACTAAAGAGGAAACAAAGCACTGCGGAGCATTATAACATGACTTTGCGGCCTGACTCTTTGAGATTGGCCTGGCTCTAATTTCTTTGGAGAGAGAATCTCCATTAGGGCGAGCATCATGGGAGCTTGGTGGTTAGTAAGACTGCCTCATAAGCTCAGGTTCACCAGTCTTATTCTGACACTAATAAATAAATAAATAAAATAAAACTAATGAAAAGAGTAAAATGAGAGCAATTATGACTGTGGAATTTATACTGTATTGTAGTGATTTGGCAGTGAGGATGATGCTAATACATTAATATTGATGTTTTGATGTTGGCAATTAATGCTAATGCTAAACTTGCACTACTTTATTGACTTGTCATCATTCTTTTATTATATTGTCACAGACTTATGAATACACCACAATTTGCTAATGAGGGATAATAAGGTTAATCAGTCAGTCAATCAGCAGATGTTTGTAGTTCTGTCACATCCTCATCCAGTAACCACATCTGCTGTTGTCATGGGGATTCATACTGTAAAGTAAAAGTATGTAGAGAGTTGTCTGATCCCCCCTCAAAATTAGGTTGCTTAACACAGTTAAAAGATAAGTCTGGTGATATTCTATATTTTACTTACTGTCAACAAATCCTATGAAAAGACTAAAACAAACAAAGAAATCGATCCTACTGACGAGTATTGTCTGTAACCATTTAAGTATGATAAAGAATATTCACCTGTGCCACAATGAGCTACACTGGGTGACATGTTCATTCATAACGATGAACACAATATCAAAAACACCGTTATGCTCATTAGCACACCAAACTTGTGAATGGAGTCGCCAATAAATGCACTTTTTAATCCTGGGTGAAGAAAACCACAACCACCGGCTGTTAAAGGACATAATGCACTGTTTCTGCAATCTGTCTTTCTCTGTGCTCCACAATGAACAAAATTATTTTCCATATAACCACAAAAGTCATAGCATAATCATGTTACTTACTGTTTTATAAAACTTGAAGCTAACTGCCCCTGGACACCAAAAACACAACTTCTGTGTTGACTAGAAATCATGCTGAATGAAGAAATACATCAGTCGCACTGATCAGGTCAGGCCACAGTATTCCCCCAAACAGAAAGCAGCTAACAGGAAGTCAGTGTCAGGCTAGTCATGGTGTCTCAAATGTGTCACCTCTTACATTTATAAAATCTTTTAAACAAACATTCAAATCGGTACACTGGAATGTGTGGCCTGACTTTTTGAGATTGGTCTGGCTCTAGTTGATTTCTTTGGAGAGGGAATCTCCATAAGGGCAAGCATCATGGGAGTTTGATGGTTAGACAACAGCCAGACAACATATCATTGAATTTAAATTAAATAAACTGTCAGCTACAACATTCATATCGGCACACTGGGATGTGTGACATGTTCCACAGAGACTTCACAGCTTACTGTGTGCATTATGCCCAAAGGATTTCAAAGGGAATCAATCTACCAGCTATGCCAGTTATTATATATGTTACTATATTCACACTAAAAAAAAACCACAGCCTAAGTAAAAACACATGTTTCTGATGACTACAGTGCATTATTACTTTACATAAACACCACTGTGCTGCTTTACTGCTGACTGAGGCTTTTGCTGAATGTGACATTTGACAATTTGATCTCTTTCTCTTCAACAGAACGGTGAGGCATCACTCTTTGAGGTGAACATCCGTTACGTTGGCGGGTTGCTGTCGGCGTACTATTTGACAGGACAGGAGGTAAGATTAATAGATGTCTGTTGTCCCTCTACTCTAGCGAGATCTGCCGCTTCCTTTATCCCCAACCAGCCCTGCAGTTTGAATGATGAATAAGCTGCCTCTGAGCGTGACTGCATTTGTGTATATCTGTGTGTATTGTGTCACCACATTTCACATCACTGGTTTTCCAACCAAAACAATATTGCTTGCTTATACAGTATACATAAGGCTCATTGTTTTTGTACTTATTTTCACTTTTTAAAGGAGAAGTTGTTGTCTTTACTGCAGTTAACGGCAAACAAAACCTTGTTTTGACAACCAGATACGTTGCTGAATTCGTAATGTACAGTATAGTGTATAATATTTTATTTAGATTTCAGCATCTTAATCAGTGCTGCACAGTTTCAATAGAATTTCACATTTAAACAGTTTGTCTTTATCCAGTTGCCAGCTCCCTTAATTTTTTCAACCATATTAGCAAAACATATATAATACATCAAATAAAAATATTTTTTTTTAAGTAACCTTATGAGCTAAATTCTGTTACATGCTCTGCTAAATGCAGATGGAAATGGAAGATTACACTGTTGAAAACACAGATTACAATCTGCTGCTTAAATCTATTAACTTTTTGATTCTGGTATTTTAACTGCGATTTGATTTGTTGTTGCAATAACAAAGCATTGTTGAAATGCTCCACCGCTCTGATTCGGGTCTCTGACAGGATTTCTCTCCATAGCACTGGTGGCAATGGCTCAATGGTATAATAGTATTTTGAGCCATCCGCCCATGCCAAAATGACATTCCTCAGAAATGAAGTTAAAATAATTAAAACTAGTTCTCATAACGTGAAACTACAGGAAAGTTAAATTATCCGGGAGAGTCCTGTGTTTCTATAATAGGTAACATTAGGATATTAGTTAAACAAAACATTTGAAATGGGTATACATCATTTTGAAAAACACTCCCGGAACCAGCGACTCCTCCCACTTACGGCAACTCTATATGTAGCTAAAGAGATAAGAAGAGAGTCGGTTAAGTACGTCATGTAAGTAATTTAAGAGAGTATAGCATGGGTTTAATAACCTTATTGCATTAACATTGTCATTACAGGACTCCACTCTTTATAAATGTGGGCTTTTTCGGCCGCATGCTATTTGCTCCATCTTGTAGAAGTATTCTTTTAAAAAAATTCATACCGATCAGAACGGGAAGGTTAAATTTAGGAGGCAAAGCGAATGAGAATTGCTTTTCTCTGCTTGAAGGACTACCACAGTTCTGTCCTTGAAGAAGCCGCAGTCGCTCCAGTGAAGCTGCACAGTGTAAAGGCCTGTGGTTACGATGGACAGCTACCAGGTGTGAAGCTGTGAAACTTTATGAGTGTGTGAAGCACGGCCTTGCCAGAAAAGAAGTATGAGTTCTCTGTAAACCTTGGCTGGATAAATAAAGGTTTGAAAATTGCTTGTGACAACCACACAGCACAAATGGTCCAGTTCATTATCATTGCATAGTGAAGTCACTGGAGGTCAGCATGTCACCGTAATGAGCATCTGCCTGTAGCAGCCTCCTGGAGCGTACACTCACCATACACAGCAGTTATACTGTTTTGAACGCCGCTCTATCGAAGAGGCTAGAAGCCTGTGTGCAGAAGCTGCATTAATGGAGAGAGGATCCAGTGATATATGACATATGAACATTCAAGTCTGTTGAATAGACATTGATTTGCAGGCCGAGCGAGTTGAGGGGAGACCAGTATAAAATTGTCCACCACTACTGTATGAGTGAAATATGAATACATTCCTGGAGCAGGATATATTGTTGAATCCATTATTCCACATTTGTGTGCCATTGATGCCATGCAGAAAATGTTCTTCTATTTTATCCGCTGGTGACATATGGAAATTTCTATATATGACATTGATAATGACATTTTCTAATTGGAGTGTGTGTGCGAGTGTGCAAAGAGTGTATTATCTTTGAAGTTTGCTCTTGTCTCTCCATGTCACATAAGGACATAAGCCCCAACTAGTCTGGGTGGAGGAAAACCCTGTAAAATGAAAGAGACAACATACAGCAGCTAGCTTTTCAACACTTTTATATCTTTTTAGTGTGCCTTTAAGTTCTGGTCTGGCTCGTGTTCATACTGATTTACTCCAAACCAACCAAGAGGAGTAAAGTCATATGAACAGACAGGTAATTCATTCATTGGACGGCTTTGGGTGGAAGTCATCCTGCATCGTCATGCACAGGGCAATCTAATGAGTCTGACAGTAAGTCATTAAGGTCTTTGTGACACCTTATGAATGTGTGCATGATCGTTGGCGTTCAAAAAATGGTCATTAAGAAATAACTGATTATGAGCATTGTTAATCGTGACTGGATGGTGACAAACGGGTATCAAGAGGATGAAAAAGAGGCATTTTGTATTTTAATATCACAGGGATAGTTGTGTGGTTACAGATAGGGAGATAGCTTTCATAAGAGTGCACAATTACAGGATGGGGTTTATAGTAGTTTAGTATTTGAATTCATACCAGAGTTTGATTGACAGCTTTCACACCAATCCTAAATAAAACCAATGCACCAGCAGCTTCTTTTATTGCCCAAATTTCTTCCTCTCACCGCACTGAAGACATGATTGTCTTTGTGATTAGTGTATCCATCCATCTCTTGTTCAGGTTTTCCCCCACATGCTTTTCTTTGGTTTGGACGTTCTTGCTGTTTACAATACCCAATAGTCTTTCTTATGAGATGGAGCACACCATCTAAGTTTCCTGACGGACGTATCAATACCCTTTATGCCAGCAGCGTTATCCATCACATGGATCACTTGTGTGCTTTCTGTGAAGGGTCCCTGAGAGCGAGATTTATAGCTACCTGATCCCCCCTCCCCTCAGTTCCTCCATTAGGGACTTTTTCTAGGAGTCTGCTGTTCCATCCGAATGGTAAAACCGACAGATTGAAGGTCTGTCGCTGCTACAGAGCCTTAAATCACCTGCGATACAGTGTGGGACACTATTACGATATTGTGGGTCCAGCTTGACCAGAGGACATTGGGCAGCTGGCGCCGTTGTAAATGATTGCTGGGGAGCGGGTGATGGTTATGGCTCCTTGCAGGATGCAGTTTGCTGGTGAAGTGCTTGGGGCAAAACAGAAGCAACATCTGACCATTAATAACCTCCTGTTGTTTTGACTGCGTGTGTGTACTGTTTGTGTGTTTTCTTGGGGCCCCAGAAGTATTCTTGTTCGCCGTTATGGAAGGAGTCCCCAGGTTAAACATCTTGCTCAAATAGGTCCGGCCACGGCCGCCCCTGCTCTTTTTGCTGCTCTTTCATCATTCACGGTCACATACTCCTGGTCAGGCCAAATGGTTCCCACAGAAGTAGCAGTTATAGCACTGCAGGTGTTAGATGTGCGCGTCCTTCTGTGATGAGCCTACCTGCGTGGCCATTTGTCTATACCTTAGGGATGCATTACCAGTAATTCAACTCAATAATTTTTTGATAAATTGGATAAATGTTAAGTCTATAAAAAGGCAGGAAATGATAAAACATTTACAAGTTTCCCAGACCCCCACAACATAATCATTCTGCCTCCAGCAGTTGGTTTTATTTTGTAGTAGCAACCACTATTTGTACAGTTCAATAGCAGTTGCTGTTTAAAGATGCATTCAGAGAGTGAACATTTGTTGCGGCAGCAGGGCACAATACCATCACTGCAGCTCCCACTTTCCTCCAATCCTACCATCCTCACCACAGGCTGCTCCTATCCACCAACTGCAATCTCCTCACACAGCTAAAGAGTCAATTGTAGCTAAATAGAGGAAACAGATTGCAATATAATACTATTAATATATAAGTTTTGTGAAGGTTGTTTATTGTCTCAAATCACATAATTTCTCTTCATTGCTCTGTCTGCTGGTGAAGAGATAAGAGGTGTGTAGTTCACCTGGTGAGCTGCAGCGGTAAATTGAAAGAGATTATAAACTCCAAATGCATATAATTATGCATGTCCATGAGGATGGCTGCCACCCTCCTACTCCTTGCCGCTGATGCCGACTATTGAAAGCAATGGAAGCTGCAGATAGTCAGGTTTACTGGGTGAGAAACAGGATTTTGGGGCCCAAAATCAGGACACAGATGCAGGGCAGGATCAGTGCGTCAGAATTTATTAAACAAACACAAAGTGTACAACTTACGGTTGTAAAGTCCCAAAACCAACATGGTAATTCCGCAAAGCAGGGTATCCAAAAAACGACTGGAATATTACAAAACCCACAGGCAGGAAGCAATGATAATCCAACGTTCCAGGTAACAATATAAATCCAAAACCACACAGAAAGAACCAAACAGGCGAGAAGGCATGCAGACATACAGGAACTGATGACACACAGCACATACAAGACTGCACTGACGGAGAACAGAATCACAAGCAATAAATGCAATGGCAAAGGAGCAGGGCGGGACGCAAACAGGTGTAACACATTAGGATACTTAGACTAACTGGAAGAAAAACTAGACAGTGATAACAGACGCAGAGAACTTCAAACTAAAACCGGAAATAGGAACAACATGCAGAAACAAGGACTGGACAGAAAACTGTAAACGGACAAGAACACCACGAGACAAACCTCCAAACAGACTGTAATAAAAATAACCAGAGAACTGACAAGCACATGGACAGAACTGACAGACATGCAGACTAAAACCTAAACAAGCACACCTGACAGACTGTTTCAAAATAAAACAGGAAAATGGACGAACTGAAAGACAGATAAACCAGGATGTATTACTGTGTTGTACTTCTTATGGGAACATATTTCTTCACTGTTGATACTTTGTTTTTAAACAGTTAGTATACACTCGGGTGAATCCAATTTCCTTGTTACTGTACAAATTGTATTACTACTGCAGCTGCAGAGCTAAGCGCTAACAGGCCACCCAGCTGGGAACAGGCTAGCAAAGGTCAGTCACAATAGCTCTCCGGTGCTAACTGACTGTGAGTTCTTGCTTGTATGATTAAATAAGAATGTGATTGGCCAATTACAGAAAAATGATCAAAAATTAAAGACTATACTAATAGTGCTATTAGTAATTACTAATATTAGCTATTGTGATATTGTGTTTGTATCATAGGAACATCTGTTACATTTGAATCAGTTTGTGTGCAGTTCTGTGTCCCATATAATACATGTGGTGTCATACTGGTGTTTCTTTTTCAGAATCAGAAATACTTTATTGATCCCCGAGGGGAAATTCTTGTGTCACAGTTGCACACATTGCACGTCAAGGCATAAGGAATAGAAATAATAATAGATAGTAGGTAGTTAAAGAAATATATAAATATAAGAATATAAATATAAAATATAGAAAAAATATATATAAATGAGTGTGGATATGGATAATATTTACATCATTAAGAATTGTAATGTGAACAGTAATAGTGAATAAATAGCAGCAGAATTGCAGCAGAGAATATTGCACATTAATTATTAAACAGATAATATTGCACAAAAAGAGATAATAAGGTCCAGTTTAATAACTAAGGGCCCGTGTGTCAGACACTTAGAGGGAGGAGTTATAGAGTTTGATGGCCACAGGCCAGAATGACTTCCTCGGTGCATTTTAGGGGGAAGAGTCTTGCACTGGACTGGTTCTTGTGCATATTCTGTGTGCCCCTTTCTTCATCTCCATAACATGCATGCTTGTATGTCGGCTCAACCTCAATTTCTCCACTGCATGCCGACAAGCAGTCCTGTGCATACGTGGAGTGTGTTTTCATTTTTCATGTGTCCATCTATATGAATATAAATGTGTGTGGTGGGGAGACCTTGTTGCCTCACCCTCTTCTCTTAGCAAGGACAGAGAAGAGCGAAGGGGGTCTGGGAGGAAGGAATTCAATCAGCCTTGTGTGAAAATTGCCGGTGGGGCAGAGCTGAAGCAGCAGGTAGAGAGAGCAGCTGAGAGAAAGACAGAAAGAAAGTGTTCGTATGCTCATCAGCAGAGTGAAAGAGGAGATGAAGAGGGGATCAGGAGAGGTGAGGAAGAGAGAAGAGGTATATTTATGTGCTGATCAGCAAATGTGAGAGTGCATGAGAAGGTGATACAAGAGAGGCAGGAGGAGTGGATGGAGGGGAGAGGGGGGAGGACATACAGGCAGAGTTAGAGAGATTATAAAAGACAGAAAGAATAGGAAGATGCTATGAGTAGGATTCCTAGAAAAGGGACAAAGTGTTAACAAAACTAACTCATCCCCTTTTAATAATGTGCTATGTACTCCTACAATATAATTAGTGTGATAATCTAAGGTTAGTGTTTTACAGGGTACTATTGGAGATAGAGATGTTGAAAGTTTTGTGATATGACACCCAATAAAATGTTAATTTACCTAATTTTGTCATTGAATGCAATGGAAAGTGAAACAATCTATATTATCATATACTTGATATACACTTTTTGTTGTAGTTAAAGATGAGCCAAACATTTCAAGATTAACAGTAATACATTTTGCTGACTGTTCTTAACAGCTTGACTTCATAGTCCTCATAAAAGAGGGAATCCTCCTGACGAGACATCCTTTAGCCAGTCGGGACTGTATTTGTATGACAGAGCTGTAAAGATGCCACTCAACCTGCAAACTGTCGTTGAAAATTTGAGGGTCAGGGCCTCTTGCTTCCTCTTTGCTTCCCTTCACCCCAAAATCATGTTCCATCACATGGCCTGTCAACCATGGTTGGCAATTTCTAATATGATTGAACACCTGTGAGATTTTTCCTCAGTTTCATGATTATGATTTCTTAGGCGTTGGTATGATCAACAGTACCATGACGTGACGATGTTTAAAAAATATCTGAATGGAAGTCGACAAACTTAACACAAAGCTATTTTACATGAACACAACTGTGATTTGATAATGGATGGATTTATTTATTTATTTATTGTTAGAAAATACAACAATATAATTGCACAGTTCAACTATTCATCTGTGTTTCAGCAATGGGACTGCGCATTTACATGCTGGTCTTCCTGCACTAGCTGTACCACCTCCCCAATCCATTGTGCTTGTTCTCTAAAAAGAAGTTACTTTTGTCAATTGCTTGATCTTACAGTATAGTACAGACATGTCATCTACTAAAATGTAGCAAGGAACGAATAATATTTGCAGCTGGTAGAGCAGGTTATCCATTAATCGCTGGATCAACGGTTCGATCCTTGGGCAAAACTCTAAACTTCAGTTCCCTGCATGGTAGCTTTATTGTGTGTGTGAATGAGAGGCAAAATTGTAAAGCACTTTCGAAGACTGAATGTCCATTTAATAAAAGTGCAAGATAAGACTGCAAATACTGGATTTATAGTAAAAGTTGGTGATTGGTCTTTTTATAGTGGCAGAGTTTCCAGGTTCTGACTGCTCCCAGTGACATTCAGCCTGGTACAATTTTGAATATATTTTTCTCTACATCTCCTGGAGTTTTCAACTGCAGTTCTCCTGTTGTTTAGAGGAGTAGGATCCTGCAGCAGGCGATGATAGACAGCTGTCAGTCCCCCCGATTACAGCAGACAGGTGGGTGTACATGCACATGTTTTATTTATACATATAAACAGCCTGAGACTGACTCCAGCTGAAGAAGTTGACAGAATATGTAGCAAAAGTTAGTCTGTTGTTGGGTTATTTAGGATCATAGTTATATTTTAAATAAACACGTTCCATTAAGCTGTTAAAGTAAACAGCCTAAAACAAAATAGCTCGATAATATAGACACTAAACATGAAAAGTGACTTAGTCGCTTATATGTAACTAAAAATCCTACTGCAACAGTATGCTTGCATTGTTTAGACTGTCATCTGAGCCTAGAGGAAATGATAATTTTAGAATTTATATTTTTGTGGTCAAAAGAACAACAATGCCATGGCATATTAAATGCAATTGGGGGAATTATGTTTTTAAAACTCCAATTTGTCTGTGGAAGGGCTCCTGGACTCCCCATGTAATTGGTCCTCTCCCATGTGTGACGGACTATTTCTGCCCATGAAAGATGCACAGAGGCAGAGAAAAAGAAAGACAGACAGATGGGATGGAGAGTCAAGAGAAGAGAGGCAAATAGGCCGAGGGGGGGAAAGCAAGCAAGACAAAGTAAGGAGAAGAAAGAAAATGCAAAGCCAGAGAGGGAAGCAGGGGGGGAAATTATAGCATTAGCATGAAGGAAGTAGAGAGAGGGAGAGAAGGAGAGAGCGATGCATACAGAGAGATATATTTTCCTGCTGTAGACAGGTAAGGATTAAGAGTCATCATTACAATCCCTGGTAACAGCCATGTTATGAACCTCATTTTACTCTGCAAAATCTTATCAAGCCAACAAATAAAGCAAAGGTCATTCTAAAAATACAATTTCTGCTAGATTATACAAAGCTACCTGTCAAGGCATATGTTTTTTGAGAATTGAAATTCTGCTGTGGTTCTCCTTGGGTGGAAATAAACACTTTATTCTGTTACCTGCTTATTTCCATTCTGTTCACACAGTCACATTCATGCCTATAACCAGTCTGTGGGTTTCAACCTCTTCTACATCCCTCTGGGATGAGGGACGAACTGTTTGTGAACGTTGTGAGAAAAACCAAGGGCCACGAATCTAACCTTTTCTACCTTGGAGAACTAGAGCCGAACACTAAAGTACTGTGACATTCCAGGTTTGTTTGTTTTTTCTCCACTAAAGTTCATAAACTTTAATTTTTGTTTATGGCCTGTGGGTCTCTTTTTGTTTTTTTTGTTTTTTTATAAACCTGGTGGCATCATATTTTTAGATGCTTCTTTGTGAGGGAGTGCACTGGGTGAGGGGTATAGTGTTTGCACCAGGCCATGTTGTTTTCCTTCTAATTTGGGTGACCCACTTCTGTTTCCAAATATGGTTTTATTTTGGGTCAAAACACAGTAGAGCGCTCACACACAGACAACATGAATATCACACA
The DNA here is from genome assembly GCF_021292245.1 of Micropterus dolomieu. Lineage (NCBI taxonomy): Eukaryota > Metazoa > Chordata > Actinopteri > Centrarchiformes > Centrarchidae > Micropterus > Micropterus dolomieu. Next base: position 9,646,430 of record NC_060152.1, read on the forward strand.
AATCACACTGAAAAAAATGCAGTAAATTCCTCTGAGAAGTGACAGTTTCTTTATTTGTCTTTATTTGAATGTTTATTCTCTCTGTTGCAGCATCCTAAGTGCAGAGGGAAACTCAGTCGTCATGTTAGTTCGCAGTGTGTGCTGCATGCATTAACCCCCTCAAAGTTTGTTCTTAGACTGAATCATTTGACCTTTATTCGCCTGCTTAAGAAGATCATGCAGAGCAAATTGATATTCATAACACAGCCAGTGTCGACTAGTATGTCTTAAGACTCAATCACAACCTGATACGCAGGAAGAATATGAAAATGATCTGCCTGTGTACATGTGCCTGCACGTCTATTTTTCTCTCTGCGTCTCTCATTTCTCCAGAAGCGCCTCCAGAAACATTTCTGCAATGATAGAGCTGAATTCAAAATGTGTTATTCTGAGATTTTTCTGTCTCTAATTTATATGTTTATATTATGATAAATGCAACATGTTGTTGTACCCTAAAAAATATGAAATTGAAATTCATTTAAACATTCAACCTTCTGGGCTACATTTCATTATAGTGCATGGTGGGGCTTGTGTACCAGTGAAGTTGCATTTCTGTTGGGTGTACCCAAGCTTTTTTCATGGCTACACTGAAGTGGGAGGCGTGTCTCAGAGAGGCTGCAGTGGTGTTTTGATATTGACTATAACTATGTGTGCTTTTGCTGCCCACCTGCGATGGCACATTCATGGATCCAATTTTCAAAGATTAAGCAAAGAGTGTGTGCATGAGCAGCTTATGTCAAGAGTTCACAAACTGTTTGTTGAGGATATGTTGGCCAATTTGCATGCACATGTTGTGGTTTCGGTATGCACCATGATATACACCAAGAATTGTGTACCTGTTCTATGAATGTTTAACATGTCCTGTAGCCAACTAGCCCTGTGGTTGGTTGTGTGGTTGGAGTCTTTGCCTGAAGTCACTAAACTGTTTCTTTAAGGGGGCTTTCACACCTACCTCGTTTGGTCCGGACTTTCTGACTTTTCAGTTTGATCCGAACCAAAAGAATAGGTGTGAAACCTCCCCCGGAACAAGGTCCGGAGCAAACAGACGAAATTTGGTCCGACGAAAAGAGGTAGTCTCAGTCCGGATCAAACTAAACCATGGTCCGGTTTGTTTCTAGTGTGAAAGCATTTTTTGGATGGTTCAGACTTTCAGACTATTTACAGGAATCAAACACCGTTAATCCATTACCAGTACCAGCTCAATTCGCCTCTACTTGCCTCGGTTTTGGCCCGCTGTCCTCTGTTTTGGACCCAGAGATAGTAGCCCTAAATGTAACTGGTCATCATAGCAACGCCACACACAACTGCCACAACGTAATTTTCAATGGAACACACACACCAGCAACCAACATACAGCTGTCTCTTGATTTAAGTTAAAAAGTTGAGTGTAAAGACAGATAAGCGGTATGAAAACCTTACAGCTCTGTTTTCCTCTGCCGTTGTTGCTGCAGCGGTCTGTGTGACTATGGGAGTGGAGGGCTCTGTGAGCGGGCAGCTGGCCGGCCTCACGAGCTCCTCCCGCTGTTTGGCTCAGGCTTCCCCCACCGCCACCTGCACAGTTCCTCAACTTCGAAAATTTTCAAGCACATTTTTGTTCCGCCATCATTTTGTGTAAAACTGTCAATATTCTAAATCTACACAGTTGATTTCTCACCTCAAAACTTCTCAGAAGTGGATAATGAAATAACATATGAAAATTGTAAAATATAAAACTTCTGTTGCTGGCCTCTGTCTGGCGCATGCTATTATGATGCAGTGAATAGTGACGATTGTCTCTGACCAATCAGTAGACTGCTGTGTTTTCACATCACATTTTGGTATCGCCTCAGCTCGCTTGGAACCTCGACGGAGGTGATAAGAATAAAAAGTACCTGGTAGCAAGTACAGGTACAACTTTTCCCAAATGGAAAACCAAAAAAGTCGAGGCGAGCTGGTACCATGCAGTGGAAAAGGGGCTATCAAATATGCATCAAAACATGAACTTTGGTTCAGACCTTGGTGCAGACTTTCAGGTGTGAAAGCTCCCTAACATTTTACTGCCAGAACAACATCGGACATCTCCTATAAGCCAATTTAATTTATGGTACTCAGTGGTGATTCTGCACCTTGCTCTCAGGGACATCAGAGTGCTGTGAGACAAAGCACTCTGCTTTTAAAGAAACAGAAAGCTGGTAATTTGCTTAGTCATGACTCATGCCAGGCCCTGCCACACCTTATGGTAATATTGCCTCCTAATTTGACCTAATTTCCCACTGCGCTGCAGTTCCACCATCCGCCCCCGGCCTCAATATTATTCAAATGTCAGTTGCCAGGCCATATGCACCTGCATCATGCAGCACTGACTGTGTACTTTTTACTGTGTGCCACTGACTCAAAAACATAATGTGATCTGAATAAATTATTTGCAGAAGCACCTGGGTGCAGTTGCATCTTTTTCATCTGTTTTTACCAGCTTGGGGGAACTGTATTTTAAGATTTTTGCCTGTTCTTTCTTGCAGATTTATAGGTATCTCTTTGACTTTTTCTATAAAAACATTGTTCAAAATCATTAAAACTTTTTTTAAAATCTGGCCCATAAGTGAGCCTGCACAAGTTGTGGTTAACTTTCCCTGTGTTTGTGCAGCAAATGACGGCCCTTTGTGTCTGCCCGCTGCTACTCATCCCTCTCCCATCACCCAATGCAGCAGCCAGCAACAGAGAAATGAGAAATGCTGTGATCGTGTGTCCCAGTAGAAAGAGTTAGGCTGTAGTGGAGATAAATTTATGCCAGGTGGTGATTTTTTTTTTTTCTTCCACAGTACAATCCGTTACTGTATACGGGGAGCCAATTGAATAAATCTGATCCTCAGTGGTTCAGTGGGTGCTGATATTCATCAGTGTGTGCAAGGAGAGGATCGCTTTTCAGCCATCCTTTAGGGAGAGACAGGGATATACTCTCCTGCCAGTTGAAGGGTACAGTGCCTCTTCTGACACCCAATCCCCTATCACACTGGATGCCTCTTACATAAGCCGTGCAGAGAGGCAAAGAATAATGTGAATATGAAGTCTGGTTGCAGTGGGAGATATATGGTTAGCTGGTGCAGGTGAGGAAAATTGTAGATGGACATACTATGTTGTGTAAAGGATGCTAAGTGTGTCTGTATGGTGATTATGTAGAAGAAGAGTAGTGCTTATTGTAATTTAAAGGAATGTGAAACAACTGAGTTTACGGAAATAAAAACATCTACTAATTTGTGCTTGACCATGATCTTTGATATCATCGGAAAAACATAATAGCTTTACTTTAAATATTTAAAAGCTTTGTGTTTTATGTTAATTCACAAATGTTAGCATACTAAACTAAGATGCTGAACATGGAAAACATACCTGCTAATCATCAGCACATTAGCATTGTCATTGTGAGCATGCTAGCACACTGACATAAGTTTTTAGCTCAAAGTACAGCTGTGTCAGCCTCAAAGAGTGGCTAAAATGGCTGCAGTGTACACTCAGAGCTGGTTACTACAAGGTAAAATATGCGGTCTAGCATTTCCATTCAATTGCAACACCAGTTCATTTCATGTATACTCATGTTTCTTTTAATACCATGTAGCTACCCTTCTGCATGTGTTGGCTAATTAAGGCATTTTCTGCTTTCCAAAATGAAAACTGGAATTCATTTACACAAAGCCTGGTGCTTCATACTGTTATTCTGGCATCACAATAGCTTTAGCACTGGAGTTGGGGAAAATAAATTAGTACAGTAAGTGTAAATGAGCCTAAACTCTCTTGTGTGTTCTGCTGCCTCTGTGTGCGCAGTGGCTGCCTGTGTATTTTATCTGTTTTGTCTCTTTTTGCTGAAGAGCCGAAAAGTAGTCTTGGAAGAAATTTCATTTCTTCAGATCAAACTCGATCATCATAATCGCACAGTAACCTGCCGTACACCGTAGTCCCCACTGCAGGCTTAGCCATGAAAGCAAAGCTCCCTATCCCAAACCCTCATTCTGCTCTGTGTACAAACACCTAATCCCATTTGTGCAGAGTTAAAATAACTGTGCTCAGCTCCACTCTTACACCTTTCAGTTTTATTATGGAATTAAGAGGCACTGGGTAAGAACAACATCCCGTAACCAGCAGCTCACACATCTTGCATTATAGCTTGTTCAAATGTTGTTTGCATCAGAGCGTGCAGCTTATTTAATATTTGTTTGGGTCTTGTACAGTCTGTTAATAATAGCTCACTCACTGAATAAATCTGTCACTCAACAATAAACGAGGAGCTTGTTTGCCAGAGCTCCAGCCATGCCGGGCTTCTATGGATATGTTTCTGTGAGTGACATGATTAAGAACGTGTTTTCATACTGCGAGAAAAACACAGGTGCTTTTCTTTTCTGTATGTTGTCGCCCTTGATGTGTCCCTACATTCTCTTGATCAGTCTGTTAGTTCTTCCTGTAAAAATCTTTCGATTAGTTTTTTGTTTTGTTTTTTAAGCGGTACATAACAATTTTGCAGAAGTAATTGCTCTCAGCATGGAAGAGCTTTGGCACAAACCTCAGTAGAAGCTCTATTGAGAGACTGATGGAATTTGTGTGCTTCACAAGTCATGCCAGTCAGTGAGGACGCGACACAGACCAAACAAATCAAATCCAGGGGATCATTAGGCTCTTCTTAATGATGTCAGCCTTGTGGCATCCAGGCCTTTTCATTCAGGCTTTGCATAGCCTACAGCCTTATTTATAAGCTTCAGTGCTCCACTCTGTCCATCAGCAATTAAAGGAGAGAAAGAGCCTTTTCATGCTTCTGCGGATGAACGGAAGACATTTAAACAAAATAGAAGTATTCAGTATATACTTTTGATAGACAGCAGATGCAAAGATCTGTAGAGTAAAAATGCAATCATCTGAGGCAAGAAGTGCTTTTGGATGTTTCATCCCTGAAATAAGACAGTACAGCATTTGATTTAGTAAAAGAGGCACCATTATTGCCTCGGGACACTATACAACATTATTTAAGAGGTCAGCGAGCTGGCTTTTAACCGTGAAAGTATTGATCTGGATGGCTTTGGCTGCGATCAATGCCTTCCTGGAAATAGTCTGTGTGTGGTGAGACTGGTGGCTGATTTGTCACTGGAGAGGTTGAAAGACATAGTATTGTATACAAATCATGTAGTTCTGCAGTCACCGTAAAAGAAAAAACAAAAACTCCTTTGTTAGCAACCACAGTTTACATAGCAAAAGGCTACAGCATTTAAATGCATTCATCCCTACACCTCTTGTTTCCTTTGATTTGTATTTTTTCCAAAATGTCTGTATTGTTTAATTCAGAGTGGATTGATGAGTTGTGTAGAAGCCAGTATAATATCATGTGGGAAGTGATAGGATGTCAAAAGAGCCCACAGCCAAAATGAGAGTCAATTACAGTTTTGCCAGGAGTCTTGCCTATTTTTCTGTTGAAGCTGAAAAAAAGAACAAAAACATGGAAATTTGAATTGATAGTATTTGTTTTTCACACCGAAACACACACCATGGCTCATACTGCCAAGAGGGTATTTTGAATTCAGACAGTGTTTGCCATAACCACTCTTTATTCAAAACAAGACCCCATGGAATTGGTCTGGGTGGCGGCCTCTCTAAACATGAGCAAGAGAGATAAACGAGTGTGCTAGTGTGAGTCTGTACATCTTTGCATGTGTGTGTGTGTATGCGTGCGTGCATGCGCATGTATTGTTTGTATACAAAACAATAACTCTTCACCAAATATGAAAGGTGCAGCACATTGAATATGATGTCCCACTCTCCCGAAAAACATCAGTACAGTGTCACAAAGAGGAGGCAAGATGGTCGCAGCCTCAGAACAAACAAGCCGTAGCAGAACAGCTGAGATTGTTGACAGCTAAGTTGATTCAAAGTGAATTTGTCGGTCAAGAGGAAAACTTAAGCTGCGATATTGCCACTGAGGCAGCATGACAACAATATGAAAAATAGTCCAATTTGGTCTAGAAGACTAAGTCTGTCTTACTGAATTCCATTTTGGCTGATAAATGTCTCTGTGCCGTCCCCAGCTCAGCCATACAGCGCAAACTGCTGCCACTTTTCAAGTCCAGATGTAATTGAGTGTGTGTTTTTCATGGAGCTGCAGTGGCCATTAATTAAGCACATAAAAAGCAGTGCATTAATTGTGGGACAGGTTAGAAAGCCAACTTGCACTAATCAATTAGATGATAAATAATGAATGAAAGCTACCCATTCACCGCCTGAGGAAATTCAATTATTTATCATCCTCACTTTTTCCCTGGAGGAACCTCCACATCTGTGTAACAGCTCAGGTAAATTATTGGCTTAACATCTTCACCACAGGCGACTGCAGGTTTGTGTGTTGAACAGCAAACCACCAGCCACAAAGCAGACATTAACACATACATAGGTACATAATAGGGCTGAAAGATTTTGGGAAAAAATGTAATTGCGATTTTTCTGCCAGATATTACGATTCGATTTGCGATTTATTTATTTTTTATTTAGCTTAAGTTCAATATTCACTGCAGTGGTGGCCCAAAGGTTAGAGAAGCGAGCTTCAGACAGGCAGGATAAAATCTGGGTGTGGAAAGTAAACCAACCAGTGCCTCCCTCATTTACCACCACTGAGGTGCCCTTGAGCAAGGCCCATAACCCCATCATCTCCAGTGGAGCTGCTTAGTTGCCAGCAGACCAGGCTGCGGTTCAATCACTACTGGGCAGCTTCCAGGTGTGAATGCAAAAAAAAAAAAAAAAAGTATTTTTTGACAGAAGCAGCGTCAGAAGATGAGCAGATGAACCGGGCAGGAAGTCGGACACAGAAGGGCATAGAGAATCAAGTCGATTTTCAAAATAAAACACCCTGTGCAGACTCCCGATCGTATATATCAACAATAAACACAGTTAAAACAGACAAAAAAGAAACAATTTAACTATGTAGCCTACTTAACCATGGCAGAAGCAAAAAAATCAAGGACAGCTGAACAAATTTAAAAAATCTGAACAAGTCAGCAAAATTAGGCAGGCAAAACGCTCTTATTCTGAAATTCCCCATGTGTAATATGTAGCCTGCACAGAGTGGAACGGGACGGACTCACAGCTCTCTGTTAGCCATAGTTGAAGCACACAAAATGACAAATTAATAACACGTCAACAACAGTTGGGCAGGCTAAACGCTCCGATGCTGAAACACTTCATTGTGAGTTCACATTGGACAAAATCGCAGCACAGTCGCTGCCTGTTTTGTTTCGCCTGATGCCATTATCCCATGTTTTCCTTCAGTTTCGTTTGTTGTTGTAAAATGTTCACGCTCTGATTGGTGAGTAGGACCGTAACAGGAGAAGCATGGCGCTTGTGATTGGTGAGCAGGTCTGTCACAGAAGGATGACAACGGAATGAATTTATAACTACATGACTGTTTAAAACAGGTTAGATGCGCTGCATAATTAACCTACATTTTAATCTAGCGGTCTTCACGATTAGCTAATCGCAATTTCGATGTGAAAACGATTAATCGTTTAGCCCTAGTACATAAAGACAAAACCCCTTGCACACATTATCTTTGATCATAGGCAGAGGAGGTAATTGTTCCGTTTCTTCACATTTAGTGTAACACAACTAGCCAGTGGGCCGGCCCTTAGTAATGCGAGCAGAGATTTGGAAGCACTCCCCTCAGAGCTGATGATTGGGGAGGATGCACGGCTATCAGGGCCAGGCCAACTGCTCCTCGCTCTTCCTCACCAACAAATAGCCCCTACCTGACTTAAATGTATCATTACGGCTGCAGTGCATGTCCTTTTGCTCACTGTGTGGGTAATGGAGACCAGTCTCACTGCTGCTGACACGTCCTTCAGCTGTCGATCAAAAGGACATGTCCAGACACGGTTCCTGAGAGATGCAATGATGATATACTGGCTGGTGTAAAAAGTTATATTGAGTTTGTTCCAAAGTTGCAGTCATAACTTGCAACATTAAGTCATCTTTGCTCACTCTATTTTTACCTCCTTCTCCCCTTTTTCTGTCCCTTTTCTCTCTTCAGCATTATCTTCTTTATCTCGGTTGTAGCATTACTCCATGTCCCTGCCAGCTGGATGCACGGCTTCTTTCTTTTCCCCTCTTCTTTGTATTCTCCTGGAATGGTGCAACTCGAAGCTGCACACAAAGTCAGGTCACCCTGGGATAAAGGAGTCAGCTCACAGACTCCACCTGAGGTAGTTATGCTTCAGTGTGTGTCTGAGGAAAGAGGGGACGCAAACAGAGTGTCCCCTCGGGCCTGTGGGGGAGAGACTGTGTTCACAGCAGGCCTTCGGCTTGGGGACTTCATACATCTTAGTGTTGTGGTGACAGAGTTTGTTCTCTTGGTCTCTCACTCTTTTCTCTGTCTTTTTGTAGCCAATTGCAAACCACATACAGTACACCACTGATTAAAACTGTCTGGCGAACCGAGCAGCACAAATTTCTGCCCTCTTATATTTTTTTGAGCCCCTTTAGTCTTTTCAAGGACCTTTTTGTTCCCGTATGTCTTGAATTCGAGTTCATGATCCCTCGTGGCTACATGAGGCAGAACTGTCCACACACAAACTTTGCAAGGCTTTTTCAAAGAAAACTTCCATCTATACCCTGATGATAAATTATAATCCTGTTTACAGTATGTAAATGAAATATTGTTTCTTTCCAACTCTTGTTTTATCTGCTGTTTTGAATATCATTGGTATTTGTTTTTCACCTCAGTTAACTCCTGCAGTCCATTGGTATTAAGGGATGAGATTAAATATAGAGATTTCTACTGCGATTTCCTATTGTTGATTGCTCTCAGGCGAGTGGCAGTTAGAAATATGATTTCTACTGTGAATTCAAGGCTGAGTATGGCCATCTGTTGACTGATGGCTTGCTGCTGCTGTGGACATGCAGCTTGTGTCAAACAGCTCAAGCTCTACAGTCTGTACCACCACTGTGGGTGGTCTGATTGAAGTCCGAGGACACATTTAGTTATGGCAAGCACAGATCACACTTTGATGGTTGAAAAAAATAAAAAAAACCTCCCTAGGAAAAGCAAACGTTTGAAAAAAATCAATCCTGAGTGTTTTACAACTGTGCCTTGCAACAGTCAGTGCTGGGGTTTTGAAAGCTATTCGCCTATCAGTCACTACCCACGGTCTGGGCTTACAGTCTGCCTAGTCATGCAGGAAATACAATATCTGTGCGGTCACACTGTGCTTTATAATTCCAGGGAAAGTCTGTAGTGTACAGTACACAGGTTCTTTTAAAGCAATTTGCAGCTTCACAGTTAGAGTAACACACTCACAGAAGCTACAGCTTGTGGTGTTACACATGCTGCACATGTGAATAAGGCGTGAATAAGATCAAAACAACATCTGTACAGCGTGTTGAAGTCAGTATAAAAAACACATGGATTGTGAGACACAATGCTTCTAATATCAGAGGTTTTGATGCAACTTTCTGAATATATTTAAGGTAACGCTAAAACAATAAATGCATCATTTTCAATGTAATCTGCAGCTATTTATAGATGCAGCTGATTTGTTTAAGTCATTTATTTCTTGCAAAAAGTCCAAACACCAGTTTCAGCTTCTCAAGTGTGAAGATTTACTACATATCTTTGTAAACAAAATAGGTTTTAGGTTTTAGAGTGTAAGTCAGACAAAAGAAGTAATTTGGAGAAGTCACCTTAGGCTTAAGGAAACTGAAAGTTAGTTAGCTAGTTAAGCTTTTAAATTCCCATAGGAACATAGGCCATCGACGAAAGGAAACTGAAAGGCTTTTTAAAATTATTTTCTGATATTTTATAGATGACTTACATCAATTAATCCAGAAAATAATTGGCAGATTAATCAACAACGACGACAATAGTTTATTGCAGCTCTAATATATGGTACAGTGTCCCTGTTGTTAGTCCATACAGGAGATGGGTGTGTGTGTTGTTGAGCAGGAGGGCCTCCCCACAACATAATGCCACCCAATACGTAACCCAACATACAGCCTCAAAAGTTGAATCACCACCCCTCTGACACAATCTCAGCCAAAATCGAACAATGCAGGCTTACTTACAATGCTTACTAAGCTATTATTTGTTCCAGGGCTGTCCCGTTGAATTTCATCACCTTGTAACTGCTACTGCTGCTTTTGCACCTATACAAACATTTATCATACTCACCTTAATAGTTTTCGCCCAGTAAAGCAGTCCTTTCCTGTCCATGCTCAGACTATTTTAAGGCTGGTTTGGAAACCTTCCTGTTCATGCTTTCAAGAAAAGTGCTGCTGTATGTGCATGACATTCATATTAGGCTATGTTCTGCTTCCTTCTGTCCGCTGTAATGTACAGGTGAAGATGAACGCTGACTTTACAAAAAGGATTTTGTATTCACACTCTCCGGTGGCTCTGGGATAGTGAACCCATCACTCTGAGTAGGTTAGAAATAGGATTATAACGCATTCTGACAGTCGGGGGTGAAAGGAGTTTGATATATTGGTTAATATGCATGCAGGCTTAAGCCAACACTTCTGGGCCTGTTCCCAAGTGGAGAGGTGTGGAGATCAGGTATTAACTCTGCTGAAAGCCCAGGAATGGTCTTTTCTGGAAAGTAGGACAACTGCCATCTTTACGGGAAGGTATTTTATCACTAGGTGACAGTGGCCAGGTGGTAGACACCACACTGAGTGGGTACAAATACGGTACAAATGAATGGAACCCCAATGTGTGAGGGCTCAGATTTTGGAAACATAGATGTGCACAGTGGGTGTATATACAGTGTATATATAAACTAAAGACATACTGACAGAAGTACACAAAGCATACACACACACAAGCCCAGAAAAAGATGTGGATATGGAATACGGAAGACGAGCTACTGCATAAAAGTGCAGCTAAAATTTCACAATAAATTCAAATGTAATTGTTTTTCTATACAACAAAATAGTAAAAACTGCTTTCCTGTGTTACCTGTTTTGTGCAATTGTGTGCCTGTCATGAGCAGCCGGCCTTTTTTTTCAATTCCTCCCTGCGCAATTTCACACTTAACTGGTGCTTAAAAAAGTTCTTCTTCTCGTGTCAGTTCTTCTATAGCTGCTTCACAAACTTGACGTGTATTGAGACAGAACACAATTTTTGAGAATTGACACGATTTCATTGGAAACACGAGAAGGAAGAGGATGCAAATTTGTCTAGGCTGCACGAAATTTTAGAAGGCATGTACATGCACCTTAAAAATATTACACACACAAAAAGGAGAATAATGCAAGTAGAAAATTTGCTGCACATTCTGTCTGTACGCGATATGGTTTGCCGGTGGAAAGAGCAGAAAGGATGAGAAAACAGTTTGTTTCCCTTTTAATTCTGCCTGAATGGATAGCAATTAGTGGGGTCAAGATTTGTAAGGTGAAACACTAATCATAGATTATCGCTTCATCTATGACTGCTAAGAGAATAAACCCAAGAGAATAAAGTTAGTTTTTTCCATAACCATGTATTTTCTTCTTTTCTTCCTCCAATGATCTGAAACATATTAGAACCAGGAATGAATGAGAATCAAAATCGATAAGTAGAATAGGAATCGATCCAAACAATAATCAGTCCACTGGGCAGATTGTGCATGGCTTTGGTTTCCAGCTGGTGTGGGTCTGATTAACACAGGGAGATGATCCCTCTATTAGAGGCAGACAGAAGGCTGCTGAACGCAGCCACTCAGCCATTACATGCCGTCATAAGATTCCATTTTGCCCATTTTCTGCATCCCGTCGCCCCTCTACCCCAAATCACTTTCTTGTGGAGATGCAGTTGACTGGTCTGGCAGAAGCTTTCACCATCCTGCACTGTCTTGCTGTCTCTCCTTTACAGGAAAACACGTACAGAGCTACAGCTAATGCTTATTTTTAGTGCTGACCGATAAACCATATTTTCATCGTCATCGCAATATGAACATGTGCGATAAACATATGTTGCAAAAGACTGCCTGAAATGTGATGAATCCAAAAGTGTTTTTTATGGATGGGAACCGAAATGCGGTATTTTTGCGGGCCCCAGGGCTATAGACTGTCGGATTTATGATCAGTCTGCAGCCTCTTCCTGCTCTCTGTGTTGGCTCAAATACACAAACACACCGGCCAGCAGAGCAAAGCAGCCGTGGTGGAGACAGTGAAGTGAAGGTGAAGTCAACTCCAAGTTTGCGTCAGGAATATGATGTATTTTGACATTTTAGATGTGTTTCCACTGAGATATTATTGACCTTATATAGTGGCTTTGCTGTTGTAAACTTTACTGTTGCTGCTCTGGAAACAACAATTAGTTATATTTAAAATATTAAATTCTTATCATGTAGTGAATTAAAAAACAACCAGGTAGGTAATATGCATACTTCAATATTTGTGTATTTAGTCATATAATCGTTGCAGTATTGAACAATGTTTTCACACATTGCAGATTTTCCTCATATTGTGCAGGCCTACTTAAAAAATCAGGGAATGGATAAAACGATAGTATAAAAAGTCAGTCAGTGTGATGCAACCATTATAAGCAATTATCTTCTAAGGTAATTTAAAAGAAAAATACAAGATATGTTCACATTCCAGCTTCTAAATTGTGAGAATTTGCTTCTTTTATTCATTTCTTGTAATAATAAACTTAATGTCTTGAAGAGTTGGTCTGACAAAACAAGCAATCTGATGTCATCATCAGTGCTACTTTTTTTTGTACTATTTTTGAAGATTTTATGATCCAAACGATTAATGGAGAAAATCTGGATAATCATGAAGGTTTTCTTTCCTATCTCAGTCCATAACATCAGATACGTGTCTTGTGATTTGTGATAATGACTATCATTATTGCAAATTAACTTCATGCGGTTCATATAACGATTAATTGACCTACATACACGCTTAGTTGTTTACCCAGACACAAAGTTTGCACTCCTTTCCATCATCTTTCTCTGCCTCTTACAGACACACACACACACACACACACTCTGAAATGAACGCTGTGGTGCTTTCTGACATGAGCCAGCAACTCGAGATGGCAGCTGTCAGTCAAATGTTCCCATTAAGATGGAAATGATGAATTCACTAAACAGGAAGAAGTGTTTGACAGGTCAGAAGCTGGGTCAACTGCTAAACTCGGTCTAACGCTGACATTTTCAATCAGTAAACAACCCACATCATTCCACAGCGAACACCTGATTCATCTTTCAGTTGGAGATGCAGCCCGGCGCAGTAAGATGAGTAGATATATTTCTGTAATTTCTCTGCTTTGAGGCCATTATTGGACAATTTGCTTGTGCAGCTGTAGTAAAAAATAATTGAGAGTGTAGTCATTGTGACTGCATTTTCATAATTACTGCTGAAAAATAATTTTTTCATAATGGTCAGTGCTATTCCCAAAGTTACTGTACTTGTCTTAGAAACTTAAAATTACCTGATAATCAAAGTGGTAAAACATAAGTCCATGGTCGAGCCCCATTCCTCGCTTGGTAAAGCCCGTGTGCTCTACCTGTATCCATGGCAACCTGAAGGCAGAGCATCATACTAGATTAAGGGAACTGGAAGCCGAAAGACGGGGCATATTTTTTTTGAAGTCTTCACTTTGCATAAAAGAAGTTGGCAGCCATCGAATGTGTCTTACCATGATGCTGTGGGGCAGCTCTCTACCAGCGGCTACATTACTTTCCCTTCTCTCTCCCGCATCATGACATTTCAAAAAGCATCAGACAGCCCAAACGCGAATGCATCTGCTTCATCTTAGTACACCTCATTCAAGATCAGATTCTTCAAGCTCTTTTTTTTTTTCGTTTTTGTTTTTTTATTCCCTGAAATATGAGACTTGCTAGCTTCTTTAAAAGAAGATGTGTATGACCTTAATTCGCTCCAGGCAGTTATAGTTGGATCCAGTCAGCAGAATCTCACTGTGATATGTTCAAAAACAGTAGTTCCTGTTTCCTCTAAGGTGCTGCGAGATGGTTTCCTCGATAGGAAATAAATAAAACCAATGTCCTGCTGTAGGAACAAATATGTTCATTTTTTCTTTCTATCTTCTTTTTTTCCTTCTTGTGAAACAGTAGATAGATTTAAGGCTCTAGGAAGGGAAAAAAAATCAGAGGCCTGAAAGGAAAATCACTCTTTTGTGAAACTACTCCCAACCCCCACAAGAGGTCACAGATAAATCTGAGGGGGTGTGGGATGATGAATAGCTCATGAATGCTTCATAAAGTTAAGCTTTTCTTACTTTCCTCTTTATTATTTGTGAATTATAGGACTGGAAAAAAAAAATCTAATTAAGCAAGTACAGTCTTTCATACCAGTCTTTCATTGAACTGATCACAACCAGTGGGCATACTGTATGCAATGTTTGCCAAGGGGTTGCAAGTAGATTTTGCTTCATTTTCAGAGATTAAAATGAAGCTAACTTGTAACTCCTCATCACAGCTTAGGTGACACAGTTCTTTTCCTTCTCAAGATGTTGTTTTTATCATTTGTGGCCTGAGGAGGTTAAAGTATTCCGTATTTCACAAGATAAAACTTCAGTTGAACCAGTTCAGTTGATCATGGTACAACCATGAACTTCTACTGGTATTAAAGTATATGAGATAAACAGTATGTGGGATTCTTTGGTTCAGTCAAGGGTACTGCTGCAAGTAATAGTTTTTTTAGATTACTCTCCTGATTATTTTCTAAATTAATCATTTTGTAAATGCCCATCACAATGTCCCAGAACGCGAATTGAGCTTCAATTTGGGGATCTGTCCAACCACCAGTCAAGGATGGTACACAATTATTGTAAACCAAAAGACATATGGTTTACTATCATTGAAAATGATTAAATCTTAGCAATTAATATCAAGATTGGAAAAGTCAGAAAAAATAAACATAATTATTTGTAACAGGGATATTTTTTTTCTTTCTTATCCCTTCAGTCATCTTATCACCTCCCACATCCACCCCCCAGTGTCTGTCTGTTTGCGTGAGCATTGGATAATTATCAAAAGTCATGCTCAAAATTAAGTGTGAAATGGATGAGCATCACCTCAGACATGATCTTTTCATCAACCTGTAATTACATCCCAGGAGCCAACAGGAAGCATCACTGCTGTTCTGCCTGACTCCACCTGCTTCCTCCACATCATTGCCTCAAAGTAAATCCAGAACACGTCAGTTCTCCGCAACCATTTCCACCACTGTTTCTGCTCCCCTGGGGCATTTGAAACCATTTGGGCCAATTCCTGCTAGTACGATGTTCCCATATCAGGTCATGGCTTCCTTTCTCTTCCTGAGGAAGATTTCTGTTATTTTAAGTCTAAGAACTGTGGTTGCACAGTCAACACTCTGGCTCTGATTGATATCATTATCAATCAGGATGCTCCATTTTGAAGTTGCATGCTAATCTGGGCCTTAGTGAACCCCATCTTAGTATGATTTTGTGGCCAGCTCTGTGATTGCATTGATCAGGTTAACCTGTGTTGTAACTCAGTGGGGGAGGGATGTCTTGATTTGCCTGTCAGAAATTCATGGAGAGAAAATTGTACCCGGAGCTTCAAAGTGGAGAAGCTGGCTAAAACTGGCAAAGGCTAGCAGTAACTGGGCAGAGTGCCAGTGCAGTGGGGCTGGGAAGTGCTTTCTTTTTGTGCCAAACAGTGTTTTGGCACTGTCCATATCCTCACATTCTGCCAAAGGAGCACGGACATGGAGTCTGGCACTCGCTCAAGGTATCGCACCCTGTGGGGGAAAAAAACAAAAAAGCTCTCTCTCATGCTTCTCTAAGTCCCAAACTTTTGACCCCGCCCCTCAGTACTTCTGCAGCTTTTCTCAGGTGTGGTGAGCTGGCAGCAGTGATGAAAAAAGTGTGATCATTCACTCAAATAAAAGTAGCTGAGCCACAGTATAACAATACCACAACAGAAATCCTGCAGTCAGGATTTTACTGAAGTAAAAGTATATATGTATTATAATGTATAAAACATACAGGTAGTCATGTGCATGATGGCATCTTTTAGAGTGTTATATTATTACCTATGTTATACTATTGAATTAATATTATCTATGCATCAAAGTGTAGGTATTTTGCAGAAGTCTCACCCGCTCCCTTCTGGCCTCCCTCCAAAGCCACTCCCCCAAAACACATTTTCATGCACAATGAGTGTGCACAGGTAGGTAGGCCAGCTGTGCTTATTTCATTCCTGCGACAGCCACAGATACCAGATTTTGTTCTTTTTTGTATCAGAGCATTTGATTTATTGATTACGGTCGGGTTATAAAGACAATTTCAACATATGTAGCAAAAAATGCTTCTGAAATAAATTGCCTGCCCTATCTTTAAGATGTATTTTTAAAGCTGTGGCTGACAGACACTCTGGCCAATTTAATTGACATCCACTGGTGAAAACAGCCTTTCCTCTACACAAGACTGAATCCACACGTCTAATGGCCTCTCAGCTGTTAAGTTGTTTCAGTGTCTGTCTGCTAATTGGGATGGTTGAGGTGATGGCAAATTGGTGGATCAGTGGTCTAAGAAGTTGAACTGAAAGGGAAAAACAAAGAGAGAACGAGAAGGCAAGTGACATACAGAGAGGGGTAGTGAGACAGTTTGCAGCTGCCAAGCAGGTAGTTGCCCCTTACAATGTGACACATCTGCCACCTCAAACTGGGTGCACACAGGAGCTGCCAACTACCAGCGCTCCTGCTTTTTTCTCTCACACATACTGTACTCCTACAAAGACAGGTGAGCTCTTCTCATATGGCACTGCTGTTTGAAATAAGCCGTAGCAGTGCCAGGTGCTGCTGAAAAGAAAAGGGGAAAAAAAGAAATGTTAAGCCTTCTGCATGGACATTACTGTGGCAGGAGTGACAGCATGCCTTCCCAGGAGACACCTTGGCTCTGTTATTGTCACCACTATGGACACCGCAAGTCCCTGCAGCCCTCTGAAATTAATACAAGCTGACCAGCAGCCTGCTCTCTCAGCCTCAATGGGGACAGGACCTGTGACTTGTCCCAACAAAGCCTGGGTGTCCTCACACATTAACAAATGTCACTCTGCATGAAGCGCTCTCTTGATTACTGCTGATTTAGGCTTGAATAGGTGAAATAACCACACCAAGGTGACTTTCACAAAGCACTGACTTGTTCATATAAGTCACTTGGTGACGAATATACGCACATCTATTTTTTCCATTTATTACCCAGGCACTTTAAAGCATGGCCCACTTAGAGGGTGGCCTCACCAACACACATTTACACTGTTCTGTGTAGGATTTGCTCTGTTGTTACAGAAAGACAAATAATTGGTTATATGGCGCTGCGTTAAGCTGATTGTTCTCTACGCATCGATAAACATTTAAACAACTGACTCCCAAATCAAGGGCCAACCACTGATTCACATAACAGCACTGGCACTCATGTGACAAATCCAACCAAAGCACACACACAAGCAAACAAAAGCGCACACATACTTTTAAGAATACCAAAGTCAGAGCCCTTTTGCAGCTCAGATCGATTGAGGACCTCCTGGTGCGATCAGCAGCTGTCTCTCAGCCGAGTGGTGAGCTGATGGTGGCCTCAGTGTTGCCTGTCGGGATCAGCCCCCATCACAATCCCTCTTTATTGTGGACATTTCTGCACCAAGCTGAGTGACAGTAATGTTGCTCACAGACGGTGGTCTGCCTGTGAAAGGTAGCATGCTGGTGGGGGGTGTTAGCCAGGTAGCTATGAGTCCATGGCCTCTCTGTGCCAGTCCCAGGGACCTCAGTTCACATACTGTGTTGATTTTAAGTTTTTATTTTTAGTCAGCTCACCTTCAGAGAGAAAATGCATACTTGTATAATTTTATCTGCCCAGACTGACAATTATGTTCTTTTCTTGGTATGATATTGATTTAGTGCATCACACTCAAATATGGCTTTCTGAACAACTTGTCTGCCTTGCATTTGTTATGTCGAGCCACCCCACCCCTCTTCTCTCTGCGTCCTTTTCTGCTCTTCCTCTTTCTTTTAAAACCTGGGGCCTGATGCATACAACTATGTGCAACCACAATTAAAACTCATGACACAGCAATAAGAATTCCCATTCTTTACATCAGATTTACAAAGGTATGCATAAGCAAGGTTCAGTTTTCTAAATCTCATTCATAGTGGAACTCGTACTTCAGCCTCACCATTATGTCTACAAGACAAGGTTAGGCAAGGTTCTCCAACAATATCTGCTTTCGTTATGCATGGCTGTGGCTACATTAGCCTCGTTATTACCATTTATTATTATTACCAACACAGACTGCTTCACAATAGTGGATAAATTGAAAAGAACGTTAACACAGGGAAATAAAATCACACAAAAAAATCACACAAACTGTGAAATTGGCTAACAATCTAAATAAACATTTTTTTAAATTATTTTGATTCCATTTCTGAACTTATTTTTCATATCCATAGTAGCGTGCCACTACAGCTGGCCTGAGAAAGCCTTGTGTACGCATGGTTTTAAGTAGGTGTGAGGTGCACACACTGTCACTACATGTTCTTTTTAAAAAATCAGTTTTTGTTTGGGCAATGGTGTATGCATGGTTTCTGTGATTAATTTATACATCTGGTCTTTTCTCTTTATCATGCAAACATTTCCTCTCTACATTTTCCTTTTCCCTCCCTTCCTCCATCTTTGCTTGCTCACTGCCTTTCCTCTTTTCTCATGGCACTTGGTGAGCAGTAACATTTAATTAGCATCAAAAGGCCAAGTCCCATGCAATATCTATGAGTTGTGACATTTATGGCAAGACAAGGATCCCCCAGATGACCCCGGGGGCCTCGCACTTTGAGGGGCCCGGGGAATATCAGACACCATTACTCACCATCTTGTAAGAATATTGAGCCCTGCGACTTCAGCCCAAAGATATTCCAGTTCTTGTAATAGGTCAAAACTCCAAGCACTCCTCTTGTGAAGAAATGTGTCAGAATGATTCATGGTTATTTATGTTGTTGGTCATGCCAGTTGCCATCTTTTTTTCAGCTGGTGCGAGCAATTTCTTTTTCTAGTTAGTGGTCTGAGTACAGCTTCCTAGGCGTGTCTATTTTTCTTGGTATGTCCAAAATGTGAATTCCCATGCAACACAAGTTTGTACAAAATCAACAACACCGAAAGGAAACACCGAGGAAAAACTGAATTGGGCCGAACCTTATTGGTATGTTCCAGGAGAAATGGCTAAGGGCCAGTAACCACAGTTTCACTGGTGCTAATCTCAGGTGGAAAAGCTACAAGCCAGATGCCCTCAAGCATGGCTCTGCTCTGGCATTGCCTCAGTGGGCACACAGTCAATACTGCACCATTGTTACCAGGGCGGTCCATGTTGCCCCCTGCTATTTTCTGATATAGTCAAATTTATAAGATTCAGACACAGACTTCCCAATTTTCCCTATGAAAAGATGTAGAATGTATGTAGGGATGGAAGAATATTGGGGATTTGCATGTGGATAAAAGAAAACTGGGAGATAGATTATGAAATACAGTAGCTTTGCATAGTATTAAATTATGAAACTGAAGCCGGTTTAACGTTTGCTAATATGAGGCCATGACATTTTTCTCTTTGGGCTCAGAATAGCTCTACTGTATTTGTTTGTGTTTCTCACTCCCAGTGCTTGAATCCTGCACCTGGGTCTTTTGGCATGATTAAAGCAAATCTGTCCAGCTTTCCTTACATTACTTTGCCTTCAAAGTGATGAAGCATGTCTGACCCCAAAACAACAATCCTCTTTACTGTGGAGCCGTGTGTCTGAACTTGAGGCGGGAAGTGTGCTGATGGTGTTGCCAGCGTGGAGACACCGGAGTGGCAGCAGGATGGATGCCACCCCCCTGGTGAGAAAATGAGTGGAATCACAGCATTTTCCACCCAGCTGACACCAAGACAGATGGAGCTAACGAACACTGCCCAGCCAAAACCATGGCAACAGCGTGTACGCAGCAACAGGAAGCTGCCAGGCCAATCAGAGAGGAGAACGCATTGCCATCTAAGTAGGTCCCAGAGGTAGGCTCAGAGAGGATGGTAGCCTAACGGATGGAGGTTGGTGCTCATAGAATCAAGAGGATCCATCATAACGTGTATAACCATATGCTTCATATCCCAAGGGGATGATTTGATATACTGTAGGCTGAAACAGCTAGCATTTGAGAAATGCCTCTGTATCGCTGTTAAACAGAAGCTTACTAAAGCCTCAAGGCATGTCTATGGTTGATGTGGTTTTAGAGAGTTTACATAGTGTGTTGTGTGAAAGGGCTGCCTCTCTAGAATCTGAATTCATTTACCCTTCTACGGTGTGTAATGTTTTTTATTTTTACTGTTGCCTGCAGGGAATTTGTCATTGCACTCAGAGATCAGTTGTACAACAGTAACCTTACAGCTGCTAGAGATTCAGAATCTTTATCAAGGGCACTTGAGTGCGCTTGACCTCAGGCCCTGTAGCAGAGTGAAAGTTCCCTGCACTCAGTAAACCACCTTGTTGACCAAGCAGCTTGTTGTGAAAGGTGATTTTATGGTAAGGGATTTATCTCAGATCACTAAAAGATTCTCCATCTAGAAATGTACCTGCTAGCAGGTTTGCAGTAGGCAGTTGTCACATTTTATCTGCTGTGGTGAAAACCAAACACTCACAGGATTATCACACCATGGATGTCAGATGGAAAGTGGTTTAATATGAGAAGTCAAGGTAAATAAAACATGTTCTCATTGCACAGCACATTTACTAGAGTGGACGTCAAAACGGCTATTTGAAAAAATGGAATTTGTGTTTATTGAAAACTCCTGTCAATTCAAGTCTTACATCATTCCTGTCTGCGACACTTTCTGAAACTCCTGCCTTGTCTGCAAGAGTGCAGGAAGTGCTTCATTTGCGTGTGCACCACTGTCAAACAACCATCTCTGCATTTCCAGATGAGCTCGGCAGCACTGTAACACCTTTTGTTATGAATCCCACTCTTAGATTTAGCAGTATATGTGACAGCTAAAATGTGCATTGACAAAGGTACCGTATAATTATATATATTACCATCTCGACTAATCTTTCCACTTCATCATATCCCAATTTTTAAATTAAGCATCCTGTTTGATCTTGTATGAAAGTTCATTCTTTTAAAATATGACATTGACTGATGAAATGTCTATCATTATAACAAGTGTGCTGCTGCCTTCGCTCTCACCCCTTTTGAAGAACTTGTGAAATGGAGTTTTTGGAGTGTCTTACTCGTTTCAATTTTCTAGGAAAAGCAGTGAAATGCTGTGGGTCTGAATGGCGGTTATCTACGCTACGCAGCCTGTGCACTGGGTTAAGCTGAATTGCCTTTTCTTCACAGACTCTATGGACGCTTGGTGATTATGTAGACTTTTTTATTTTTTTTAAGGAGGATAGATTACATAGAGTTAGTCACTCATGGGCAGCAACTTCACTCCAACGACTGCATCTGCTGCTTCGGCTGACATGCATTACAGCATCTCAAGCTTCCCAAGTGCACTCTGCCTACACCGCTATACCTCTTACCACCTTCCTATTCATTGTCAGCCACTCTAACCTCCCTCAGCAGCACCAATGAAGGATTCATATCATGAACATAATAATAAAAATCTCTGAAAGCACATTATCTGGCGTCTTAATTAACAGTGGACGCAAACACATTCTCACGCAAACATTGGTCTGTCTCACTTCCACACACTCACAGTCGCTCCCCCACGTACATGGCATCTCAGTGGCCGTTGAGTGTGCGATGAGGCAGCCAATGCTTTGAAGCCTGACTCTGCCATCAGGAGCTTTTAAAGAAGCCCCACTTCTTTCTCGCTATCTCACTCTCTTACTTCTCTTTCACTCCACAAACACACAAGCTCCTATCACCAACTGAGCCGCAGATACACACTAGGCCACACCGATAACCCAAATCTGATCTTCCTCATCTTGCCTTGCCTCCTCTCATCCCAGTCAAAGATTCAAACGCTAACCACCCCCATCCTCTCCCTGCGAGGCTGTGACTGCTTTATCTTATACACTTCATCCTCACCCCCTCATCGCATTGTGTTCCTCCAATCTTATTACCACCCTTGAGCAATCCACTGACTCTTTTCTCGCAAATTATTTATTTATGTTTTGGAGAAGGAACAACAAGGTATTTTGCAGTATTGTCCAGATATATTGGAGGAGGGAAGTATAAAACAAGATATTCATTCAAAGACATTCCTTTTCTGTGCACTTCTGTTTGTACCAAGACCATTTGCACTAAGAAATGGTATTGATACATTTGTGATTGATTGATTTTTTTCTCTGCTACAAGCATCTTGAGAATGATTATGTTGGTTGGCCTGTCTTTGATCCAGAGCAACATATCTTACATCTTAATTTTTAGCACGGCTCCGAGGATGACAATGTCAGTCTGTTGTTTGGTCCACCACTTTGACTGAGACTGAAATATCTCGACAAGTAAGACCCCCCACCCCAAAGGTTCCTAATGAATTTAATCTTCTGACTTTTCGTCCAGCACCACCAGCAGATCCAGTACTTCAGTTATTCAGTAATATATCTCAACATCTACTGGATCAATTGGCAGAATATTTTGGGCAGGATTTCAGGATGAAGATAAACATTGGTAAACATTATACCTGCTAAACATCACCATATTAGCATTGTCATTGAAAGCATGTTAGCATGCTGATGTTAGCATTAAGGTGAAAGCACTTCTGTCCAAGTATATTCATGTATAGCCTCACAGAGTCGGAAGCAGGGCTGTAGTAGCAAAGATCCCAGGCTAAAATCAAACCAGGGATGTTGTGGGTCTGTGCCATGTGCCTTAACCATGAGGCTACCATGGTGCCCCTGGTGTACATCTTAATTTTTTGACGAAATTCGCTGTACCCATTCCAAGACAACCAAGAATCGAGCCGGGCCGAAACAAAAATCTAAATCTTAACAGGCAAATATACCATAACATTTACTACATTTTTCCATTTCAGACACTCCATTGAGATGGGGCCACTCTAAAGCTAAAATCTCTGTATTGCACAAAAGATATCTTCGGATTCCCATGAATTTTGTTATGTACTGTCATGGTCTCAATGGTGGCTTAGATTTTAATGACCACTTGGCCTGCCCTCTACTTCCCTAAGGACAAACTTAATGCACTACTAGTACAGTACCTCTGTATAGAGGAGTATAATGAACAGTGCAGCCTCTGGGTAAATCTAGCAGGGCTTTAAAGTTTTAGATTTTGTTGCTGATTGCAAGTTGCTGACAGTACATAAAAGAAATATGTGTGAAAACTTTAATCCATCACCCACACAGTCTTGCAGTGTCTCTGCCAAACTGACAGACAGTCTCAGACAGTTTTTCTCTCTTACACTTTAACAAGATCTCTCAGATTTCCTGCAGTTTCTCCAGGTGTATTGTTTGTCATTGCCCACACAGGCAGGTACCTGTTAGCTCTTCTGTCTGGCTGAGTGGGCCAATAGGTGAAATGTTGTCTTTCTACACCAGGCCTGGGAAACTGTCATGGCCCTAATGAGAAGTGGACCTGACATCCTCTCCAACCACTGCTCCCCTCTGCATCCCATCAGCCCTGACTTCTTCCTGTTCTTTTCCCCCAGTAATGATGGCAGAGAGGTTGTGGCACCAGGCAAATTGTAGGTTGAATTATTGATGGGTCACTGGGTCTGTGTGGTCTGTTGCTACGAGGAGGTCTGATCTTGTATGACATCCATCAATGCGTAAACAGGTATGAAAGTGTTGCTATGTGACAGGAAATCTTTTTATTTTTCCTGTGTGTGGCACAAGGGGTAGCTGATGAGGTCCGGTGTGCCAACATTGTTATCTCTCAAGGTGTGAAGACAATGGCTCACAGTGATGTGCTATGACAGGTAGCTCAGCAATGGCTCCACAAACAGGATTTCCGGGAGTCTCCATATATTTATGTTAACAGTGGAACATGGGTGGGATTAACTCCTCCCCTTTGGATTTCTCCCTCTGTCATTTCATGCAGGCATTGTATTGCAATAACATTGCACACAACAATCTGCTTTAGATGAAAAGCAGCACTGTCAGAAAAACTGAAGCATGCAGTGCCACTCAGTGGCTACCCTTTAATATAGAAAGATTATCTCGAAGTGGAAACATCCCAATAATGACCAGTTATGTTTACTACAGTCAATCAACCACATTTTCATCAGCACCCGTAATCCTGTGCAGCAGGAATTTTTTTTTCTTCTTAGAATTCACACAACACAGGCAGATATAATGGTGTGCTTTCATACTCCTAGTAATTAGTCTGTTTAACGTCAAGAGTTGAAGTACAAGGCAGAGTATATCTGCACAGTAATTGCATCATTGAATTGAGAGAAATAAGTGTAACTGTGACTGCTGCTACTGTATAATACAACAGTTAACAAACTGAATGATTTGTATAAGCCCAGTTTAGTGGGTCAAAGAGAGGGGTAGAAAGTAGGTGGGTGGCTCATGTACTTAAGAGAAGAACATTTAAGCTGATGAACATTGCTTAACAATATAGCCATAATGTGGACTAATTTAGAGCTGCTCCTTTCCAGCGGGGGCTTGATTGAGCAGCCGCCACTTGTTTGTTTTCCAATTTGGGCTTTGGTGGTTACTTCCGTTGTACGGCTGCGTTTGTTTTCTGAGAAGTCCTCATGTCTAATTTATTGGATCTGCTTTAACATGTTCGCCTACTCGCTCTCAGGCGATGCCGTGCTGCATAAATTATCCAGAGTACTTTTTGTTTTTTGACAAAAGGGGTGAGTGGCTAATGTGGGACTGCATGCTGTCAGTTAACAGTTTTTAAGACATGTTTTATCAGCTTTGCCAACCGAGACGTTTAGACTTGTTTTGCAGGCACAAAAGTAAAGCTTTGTGGAATGAAATAGAATAGATTTGCAAAGAAATCACTGGTGTGGCTGTAATAAAATGTAGGTTTTTAAAAAATGACCCGTCACTAGCCTTCCTTTGGTAATGCTGAGGGTTTGCAGAGAGCCTTCAGTACATAGACACCACAGGCTTTTTTGCTATCCTGCACCTGTTAACCTTGAATATTAAATCATACTGAGATTTAGACTTCTCAAACCATAGTCGAGTGAAGGTGCTGCGACCTGTGGACTCCTCTGCTTCACAGTCAGCTGGCACAAGCAGCTTGTGAAATGAAGAACAAAATCAATGTGCAAGAAAAGGTCTCCCCCTGTCAGTCTTGTCAGATCCAGCTGAAAGGGTAGAAATGTTGGGGGAAGATGATTGAAGCCGGGACTTGTAATATTCCTTTCAATCAGTGATGAGTACACTCAGTGACTGAGATACCTGTATCTATTTCTTTAGGAATATTCCCCGTGTTCCTCCACCATGCCCGTGAAGATACAGAGAAAACAAAAGGATTCTAATAATGATCAGTGCCGCTGGGAGAGAAACTAAACAAACCAGGTGCTGCTGATAAAGAATCGACTTTTTGTTTCAGTCACCGCGCACTGAGAAAATGAGCGTCTCATTACGGCCTCAGCAGAATTAAATCTCAGATATCTTTCAGCCAGCAACAGTCATTGAACCATGTTTTGATCTAAATGTGTGTGTTCGTGGGTGTGGGCACAGATTTCTAACTACCAACTATTTAAAATTATATTTTGTAGAAATAACAATGTCGTTACTCTCTCTCACTCACTCACTCACACAGCAGACATACACCCACAGGTTTACAGTTTATTTCATTTCCATTTGGAAGTTTGAAGAGCGAGCTTCTTTTTAGTATGAGTTTCTACACTGCGTTTCTTACTTAAGGCCATTCTATGATTGATCGAGTCTGACAACGTTGAATTTTTCCCTCACTTGAGCACCAGTTATTCATCAGACAGACATCACTAGATGTGTGGAATAGGAACATGCTTCCTGACTTAATACCCTGATCATGTTCAGACTACTGTTCAAACGGTGTGCTCACAATAAGGCACTTGTTCATTGCTTGTGAATGAATTATCGTATTTGTTGAATTGTTTTAGAGTTCTAGGATGCATGTGTAGAGGAAGAAGGGAGAAAAGAGAGTGAAATTAAATGGCTTGCAGTTTAAAGAACAATGTCTTGTCACTTTTTAAAACTAAAAAAACAATGTAACACTTCAGCTTTGACTTGTAAATTAGTATTTGTTCTCACCTCTTATTGTGATTGAAATAGATTTGAGTTTGAAAGGTTTACCACATCTAAGTAGAGCTGTAGCAACTAATCAACTGACAGAAAATGAATGCAACTCTTGATTATGTATTAGCTGTTGAAGTGATTTTCCATCGTCTTTGTCTTGTAAACTGGTATTTCTGGCTTTTGCGACAAACAAGACATTTGAAGACGTCACCTTGAGCGTTTATTTCCACTGTTTTCTGACATTTTATAGAACAAAGGAGAAAAAAGAGTTTGCAGATTAATCATTAATTGTTATGCTAAAGTTGCAAATGTGACCCTCTGTCCACAGAGTACAGAGTGATGGCACAAATATAAATGACGCCAACATAGCCCCCATGAGACACTCATTATTTTTCGTCTTTTTCTCTGACTCATCCACAGGTGATCACTGTTGTCACAAGTTTTCTAAGGGCCATTAGGTGCAGCTCAGTGTTAGTCATAAGATGTTTTTTTCCCTTTGTGGACTGACAGACTCTGCTGCCTTTTAGCTGCTTTATAGATTTGTTTTTGATCAAGAGTAAAAGCTTTCCTCTGACATTCAGGACAAAGGGAAGAAGATGATGAGAAAAATTACTGTGGACTTGCATGTCAGCGTGAGATCGGAAGGGAGGCAGAAGAGGTTAGTTTGCAGATCTATGTTCATAAGCTGCCAAATAGGACTTATTTATCTGTGGCCTAAAGAAAATGCCTTTTTTTTCTCAGCCACGCGACATCAGAAGATTCTCAAAATGTCACCCACTGTGTTTTTAGATGTAGTCCTTATTTCTGGAGCACAGGAAACCTGAAGTGATATCAAACCAAGCGGTTGCATGAAAATAACTGTCTGTGCCGGACTTGTATCAAGACAACATTATGCATGCTCTCTGCATGCGCTTTGGACGGGACAGAATCAAGGAAACCACAAGCAGTCCTCTGAAGCAGAGATGAAATTTGCTTTCAAACTGCAGATTTGTCTTTTCCATGACACACACATCATTCATTTCTCATCTTCAGCAGATCAGGTTTTTGGCCTGCTTTGTCTCCTACATCTCAGTAACATGAATAAAGAGGAGGTGCAAAAACGACAGGGCTTTGTTCTCGCATTAAAGGCCCACATTTTTTATCAGAATCAGTGGCACTGTGAGTAAGGGACTTGTGTGGCAGATGTAGCTCTTTGCTGGCTGCTTAAACACGTTAGCAACCAGTCACAGTTACTCATTTTATTTTTACATAATATATTTACCCTGTCCATCACCTGTCTAATCAGACTTAAGAATGTGTCCCAAATGTGAAGAAGAAAGGAAAACATCTCTTTGGTTTTAGTCTTCTTATTGTTCCTCTGTGCCTTAGACCTCCATTGTTGTCCAAAAACAAATAAAAACAAACCAAAGAGCCACACTATTGCAGTGGGTCACGTGTTTCTTCATTGTCATTATCATATTTTGTGTTGATACCATTTACGTCATCCTGGTGCCGTAAATACTCACTCGAACACCATATCTGCAGCCACTTCCCAAAAATTGCACTGTTTATGCCTGTTTGAGTAACGGTTAGTGCCAGTATACTGATGGTAACAACACTGTCAACAAATTACTATTTCCACCATGATTACTGTAAATTTTACCGATGCATAAAATTAACAGACGCTGTACTGCATTTAATGTAGCCCACAGTCAATTGTCCTAAACCTTTAACAGCCAACCTGCTCATGTTTGTGGTGTTTTAAAGTGTATTTTATATCAATACTTTTGCAGAGACCAACAAAGTTGCATATACAGTTAACATGGTGTTTGTTAGGTTTGAAAAATCCCAGCTATGGTGCTAAGTGATTTCATTACATTTCTGCTCCAGTAGAAGTATTTCATGAAAGCTTGAGGCACCCCCGTAATGATACTGTGCCACATAAGTTATAGCATGAAAATGTCACCGTTACCTCCCTAGTGAAGCTAAAAACCACAGTGCACAGCTGTATGTATTTGCTACCTCTTTTTAAAGATTTATGTGTTCTATAGGAACCAGTGGGCTGCGGGCTGAGAGCAACAGGCAGGGCAGGATAGAATATTGCCAGTCTTATCATTTAAAAGTAGGCTCAGCGATTCTGGAGAAATCCAATACCATGACAAATACCATATTATAGAACGAACAACAACACAGCAAGTAATGTAACAAGCTTTAGCTAGGTTTTTGGTTAGCAAACTGTGGCTACAATTGCTGCTGCAAAGCTAACATGCAGAGAGGATGAGAAGGTCCCAGAGCCAGCACACCAGCTCCAGTCAGCAATACTCACAACTCTCCTGCTACTATAGCTAACATCACGACAACAGCATATGTTGGTGAAGTAGAAAGTAAGCTGAATGTTAATTCAGAAGAGCAGCTCCTCAAAGAACACAAACTATTTACCCTACAAGCATTTTACCCTGCTTAACACAGTAAGTCTTTTTCAACGTTATTTTACGCAGTCATCAGTTGGACGAATGGAGAGCAGGAAATGGTAACACACACAGTAGCTGGTATGGAAAAGTGCATAGGCCTATTTTTAGTGTCTTTTGTTCCCGAGGGGGAGATGGAGAGGTTTTACTAGTAAACAGAAGTGGCAGACCTAGAAATATTGCTTGAAGTGTCTGTCCACTGGGCTCTGACAATGTTTGCTGTGGGAGAGATAGCTGCATGGCTGATGCGTGTTTTCAGCGGTTAAGAGCTGATAGAAAAGCCTTTTGCGTCCAGCCTCCTCTCCGACAATCCTACAGGGAATTCCAACTGAAAGGGAAGAAAGCGACCTGTCGGCTGTCACATCGGATCAATGTTGGTCTTTGCTGAGTTCCACAATTCTGCCATCTTATCAGAGAGGCAGGGGAAAATTTAAATTGTGAACATAACAGAGTTTGTTGTTAGCTTTGTATTTTTGGATGGATGTGAAGGCCGTGCAAAGTAGCACTTCAGTAATGAAGTTCACGTGCTGGCGGAGGCTGTCTGTGTGGCACATGAGACCAGCAGTGTGTCAGGGAAGACAAATTTATGAACACGGCCCATAATTTAGCTTGTGTTCTGCGTACAGTAAATCACAGGGCAGATGCCAGCCAATGGGGTTTTACTGTAATTAATCAAGTAATCTATAAACAAGCAAACAAGAATAAATGACTGCTGTATAATCAGCTGCCCCTGCTTCTTGCCAGTTACTTGAGTGTGTGTACATGTGTTTACTGTGCATGACTACACGAACAAAAGTATATTTCTGTAGTGAAATTCAAAAATGATGCAAGCGCAACACACAAATGAGAAAGAAGTTTGTGGGTGTGGGTGTGCGCCTGATGGCTTCTGTTTTGCTCGAGCTGCAGTGGTGGTATAAAGGGCCAATGAGGAAAGATGGCACCAGGCGGAGGGTCATTAGTGCTCTCTTTGATAAAATAGAGAGCCTTGGGACTGGAGAGGGAGCGTAGCACACACAAACACAGACTAGGCAGAGACTGTTCTGTATTATTCTGCCAGAATTAACAAGTAACAAAGCCCCTCTGGTCCCATCCCATTACTTTTTGAAATACAGAGTACATAGCGTCAGTACTAGAGCTCTAGATAGACGGGAAAAAAATGTATTGTCATTTTCTCAAATTTCACAAAACAAATACCTAATACCCAAGTTTCAATACAATACATTTTCACCACCTTACATTATTTAAGAACCTGTTGTTTTTTGGCCCTGAAATTAGAATAGTGTAAATTTTTTCAATTGAAAGATTCCTGTATTTTTCTCTGTGCTCTTCTTATTGGTTTAAAAGGGGCGGCAGTCAGTTGGAAAAAGGTGGTGTCACATATTTTCGTGCCCCAATCAGGATTTTAGTATAATTTTAGTATTTTTTAATGAGTATCTGATGACAATTGGAGTGTTTTTCCATGTTTCTAGGTGTGTCAGTCATTCATTCACTGCTCCCAATATTTTATATATATATATATATATATATATACTCAGTAGATTTCTGACACTTGTTGATTATCATCATCATTTCACTGGCAGGTGTATTATTTTGTGGGGTTGTGAGCAGAGAGCAGCACATCTGCCACAGGCACTGTGGGAGCCAAGTTACGTTCATATGTTTAAGTTTGATAAATAAGCGCAGCCTGTTCTTTAATAGTTTATGTGGTTTGAGGTTAATAAGTGAATTGAATACATAAATTGATTGTATTTTGTGAAAAGTCAGCGAATCATTTGATTTAATTCATGTTGATGTAAGCTGATTTAAAATTATATTTTGTAACTATTCAGTGTGCTGGTCTTAGCCTTGATCTGGACCTGACGTACCAGCCCAAACTTGCCTGGATTGGTGCTGGGTCGTCAACAATCAACATAATGTCTCTACTGGCGAAGCTGTGAGATTGATGGGATCCCTTGGGAGTTGGGACCGCACAAAACACACCCGTAAAGTCCTGATAAAGCAGAGTGGCTTTTCTGATAAATAGCTGGATGTGTTTTCCAAACTTTGATTTTTGCATATGTAGTATTTGCTGCTTTAATGCATTAACTGCTTTAACATTTGAATGCAATGAATGATCTCGTTCTGCTTTATTAGTGGGTCAAGCGTTCGGCATGTACAGCAGAAAACATCTTCTTACAGCATCTGTAAGAATATCGTATTTACCATTCAATTCAATATGTAGTCTGTTTGTTCACTGATTCAGTCATGTATGTATTACTTTATTTACTTTCTGACTATTTTGTGAGGCCGTTAAACAGTGTTTTTGTAAAGATCCCACGGGTGGGTCGCTCGGAACACCAATAACATGCATGAGTGAGTAATGCAAAGGCTCGTGGGTAGGTTTTAAGAGGACACTGCAGCTGCTGTGAAACTGGTGCATTGAGACCAATAGTGGGTGCGCTAGACTTCTGAATATATATATATATATATGGCTGAGATGTATGTAGATTTGTTTTGAGGTACAAAAATATGGGAAATAGATGATAAATTCTAAAAAGCTGTGTAATACTGCGAACAGTGGGCAGTAATATTCACAAAGTGAAAGTAGGGCAGCAATTGCTTTATTTAGTTTCATTTAATACATTTAGTTGCAAGAGTCCATGATGCGCCTCATGCTCATCCACCTCATGCCACTCATGCCCATGTCCCTGAAGCTCCTGTACTCTCCGGGCCTCATGTACATCATCCTGCCTCTGTAGTGGGCCTGCTCATACATCAGCCAGTGACCGTCCATCACGTTGCAGGACATGCAGTCAGACATACGGTAGCGGTCCATGATGTTGTCGCAGTCATCCATCAGCTCATGCATCTGACCACCAAAGTTCTCCCTCTCGTAGATCCTCATCCTGAACTGGCCTCTGTGCTGTAAATTGAAAAGCAGAGAGCTTAAAGCAACAGTCTTGTATAATATTAGAGGTCAGTGTAGCTTGAACGCAAGAAAAATCCCAATATTATGCTTACCAGTGGGATCATACGGCAAGACCTGATGCAGTCTCTCATTCCCATCATGCTCATGTAGTCAGCGTACTCGCCCCTCTTCATGAAGTACTGGTTGCCCATGTAGTTGGGGCGGTCGTAGACCATGAAGCAGCCACTCTCCACCCTGCAGGAGTGGCACCTGTTCAGGTAGGAGGTCATGTCAGAGCAGTCGCTCATGCACTCATAGGAGCGACCCTGGAAGTTCCTCTCCTCATATAAGATGATCTGGAAAAAAAGGTGAATGGTTGTGGGGGGGTGAATATGGGGATCTCATTTTATGAACAGTAATTTCTAGTTTGATTTTTAAAGTACCTTGCCCTTCATGTTCATGTTGCTCATGTTGACTGCAGATGTGTTGTCGCTCTTGCTCTTGCTCTTGAATTGCCTTGCTATCTGGTTTAACCCTTTCCTTTTATACTTGACTAAACATAAAGAATCAGTGCCCCCCCCGAGAGAATCCCTTACTCAGCAACGGACTATTGAAGCCTATAGAATGCAGATGTCTATTTTTCCAGCGACTGGGTATGTCACAGTATTTAAAAAGGCCTTTTCTCTCATAACAGAAAGCATTCCTAACAGCGCTCGTCACATGTAGATATGTTGGCCCATGTGACTGTTAAAAACAGTGTAGACCTGTACTGTGCACATCTATTCTGTATCTGGTTATTTGAGCTTTGGTGTAATGATGCTGTGACACAACACATGGCTCTGTTAAGTGTTAAATTGATGGTAGTGACAGATTGAAGAAAAAATTAATGTAGCTCCACACATGAAATCCAGTATCTTATTTCTATTTTCTATCTTTTAATAGTATTTAAATGTCTTTTTATATTGCCCTATGTTGCTTTTATGTAAAGCACTTTGATTCAACTTGTTCTTGAAATGCGCTACACAAATAAATTTCCCTTGCCTTTGTTTTTTAATGAGAAATTCAGAGGCAGAACAAACACCTTGGACTTCACAATGTACATTTTGAGATTTGTAAGCCTTTGTCTGTTGGCTTTAACAGTAATGTTGTTACTTACACAACGTCAATAAGATATTCTAACAGTAAATATTTAATTCACTTTGCTAATGTAAAAGCCAATTATTATTTTTCAGACTACAAAGACTACTTATACAATAATAATAATGCTGAAAGTGAAGGCCACCGGTTTTGTTTTCCTCTTCCTAAATATTTCTGCTGAGTCACTGCTTCACATCTCTTTCTGACGGTCTCATGTGTCTAGAATCTGTTTTCCCTCCATATATCATGTCTGTCTCTTCTCAATCACTTTCTCTACTCTCTCCTGTCCTCCTCTCCTCTCACCTCTGCTCTGCTATCTTGACCCTTTTTACCTCGTCAGGCGCCTCTCTCCGTCAGGACTTCAATATCTTACTCCACGGTCTTCATTTTTTCTTTCCAAACATTGTTCCCACTAGCTAATGGAGATATAGTGACTGATGATCCATTAACTTTGGCCTCAGAGAGTCTGGTTGGTGGAGATTGGGAGGACATGTGGTTTTAAATGGACTGTTTTAGATTACATGGATGAGATTGCTTTTAATCTTGCTGGAGTTCTGTTGTAGTAGGCCTTATGTTTCACATAATTAGCTTCAGAGGAAGAACTGAAGGGAAATGTGTGCATGCCTGTGATTCCGGGAAGTTTTTCTTTTTGTAGAATATATATTTCTAATTATCTTTATAAACAGACAAAAAGAACGATAAAGCATGCACGCACATGATGTATGTGTATTGTTTGTCTATTTACTTAAGTTGCCTTCTTTTCTTTCCAGTTGTTCAAGAATAAAGTACTGGAGCTGGGAGAGAAGCTGCTGCCTGCCTTCAACACGCCAACAGGAATCCCCCGAGGAGTCATCAACCTGGGGAGGTGAGTCTCAGCACAGCCTTCACCTCCAACTGTCCTTCTTCCCTGATAAAAGACCATATCCAGTTGTCATGCTGGCTGGCATTAATCAGCGCTCATGCGGTTTGTTCATCTCGGCAACCGGAGGCAGAGGATTCAAAATCGTGAGCCAACATGCAAGTTGTCAACAAATAGGAAATATGCTAATGTTGTATTGAACCCTCCTCTAATCCACAGTTAGCTTACAACACTGAATTTTAACTTTCAGATGCCTCGGGACTGCTTGGCACATACAAATAAATGTTCTAAATGTCCTACAGAACCCATGAATAGGAAAGTAGATACAAATATGTAATTGATATAGTAGCAATACTTAGGTCTGTGTGAATTTGCAGAAACGAAGAAAATAGTTTAAACAGACGGACCCACAGTCTCTGTTTATTGACAGTGGAGCAGGCTGAGCTTTACAATGAAGATGACATTTGGATAAGAATTAATCTGTGTTCATAAACACTTTGGAAGATCATATGAATAATATTTGCATGTTTTTAAATGAGTTGTGTTAATTTTTAATCAGTTCTGAACCATTACCTTTCTAATCTAAAATCTTTATTGACACGATCTTGTTAATGCCACGGTCACGCCACACAAATTCCAGCCATTTTTATTTTCAGAGCAATTTCACAATGAAATTCAACTTCTCTGTGCATGTTTGGATTTGGGTTCAAGGGGGGTGGGGGGTAAAGAGTGTGCCTCTTGTTTTTTTTATTTAACAATTTCTAAAAAAAAATAGTTGGAAAAGATGAGTGGAAAAATAGGTCTGACCAACTGATGAGTGCTGATAGCGGAGTCAGTCAAATTTTCATCGCTAGCCTACATACCCACTAGTATTTTAATCGAGACCAAGTCAAGATCAAGACCAGAGTTTATCAAGGCCGAGACAAGACCAAGACTATTAGGGGCTGAGACCAATCGAGACCAAGACCGACATGACACACAATAAAATGTGGATCGAGATCATTGGTACTTCTCAAATTGATCTCAAAGATCCACATTTCCATTAAAACATCCACATACAAACACGAAGAGCTGAAATCAACATAAGCATCTTTTTTCAGCTCTCCTTTTCCATGCTTACCATCACGGGGAGGGGGGGCAGTCGTTAACAGTAACAGCAGATATTTAATTAGGGTTAATAAGTTTTACATCCAATCAAAGTTAAGATGTCAAATAAATCAGACAATTCAGTGGATCGAAAATATGACGATCACACAACCATATTTGATCATTGGAAGTTATTTAGCCAAATGTTAATTATCAAACTCCCCATTTTTAAGATTTTGGTAAATACACTACTCCTTCCTCTCACTTCCTAATCTTATTTTATAAGACACTTCCTGGCACTTCTGTTATCTGCCTTCTACCAATTAACCCACCAGCCAAGCTGGACAGCTGCTGGCAGATTTAATTACCTTTTTCTACAGTTAATTTCTGCTACATCACCAACATGGGTCTGGAGTACAGATGGACAGGAGGAACCAGGCTGCCTATAGTGTGGTCATGTGGGGTGTGTGAAGGCACACAAACAAGCGTACCCACACGTCATTTTAGAAGAGAACATATGCATTGTGTAACAGAACACAAACAGGCAGTCAGCAATCTGCACACAGCGTAGTTCAGTCCTGCGGCAGCACAGCCTCTGGCTCCGACAGTGTGTAGGAAGTATTTTCTCATATGCTATATGTGAATTACTGTCGTGCATTACTTGGTGTCCTTTCCTGAATGTTTAGTGTTATTTTGATCTGCCAAACAGTTGTTAGCTCAAAGCTAACTCTGGTGCACCTCAAATGTCAACATTTAGGGAGATCTCAAACATGATTTTTTAACATACATTGGGAGGTCACACAGTTTTATTCATGTGTGTATGTGTTCCTCGTCAATCAGAAATACTTTATTGATCCAAGGGGAAATTGTTGTGGTACAGTTACACACATTACACAACAAAGAGAAGAAATAATAATCGAAGTTGGTAGGTAAAGAAATATATAAATATTAAATATAAAGAAAAAAATATTTACAATATTTCCATTTTTAACAGAATTGTGATGAACAGTGAGTAAACAGAACAAGAATTGCAACAGACAATATAGCACAGAATCATCAATCAGAATCAACATCAAAGACGAGAGTCATTTTAGTCCCTCTGTTAAAATGCCCACATGTGATTTTTGCTTTTTTTTTTTTTATCACTTTTTCCAACTGATTATATTTCTGTGGACAAGAGTGAGGCAGGGTTTGTTGTTGAATGGCGTGGAAAGATTAATGAATGAGTGCCAGTGTTGTTGCTTACCAGGCAGCAGTAATGTCCCTTACCTCTCTCCAAACCCGTCAGCTGCCACCTTGCACCTCTGCTTTGATTCTTAGATTGATTCTCCTTAAAGGAGGAATCAAATGTGACTCGAGCCAGAGCTTCTAATGATGTAGCCCCCAAACTTTTAATGGATGCATTCATCAGAGCAGCAAACTCTCCGAGTTCTCTCTGTCCTCACACACCAGATCCCCTCCTCCATTTTCTTCCCTTCTGACAAATTCTATTCAGTTCATTACTGGCATCTATTAGAGGATATGTTAAGTCCTTTCGGTAGTAAATTCTGCCTCAAATATTCACAGGCCTGTATTCAAGCACCGTCTCTGAATCTAAAGATATAGAGAGATGATAATAAGCCCACACTGACTTGGATGAAATAAAACTGAAGGGTGTCATGTGTTTCTAGGTAACTTTTTCATGGTCATTACACAGTGAAAACACAAAATCACAACAGGCAACAATAAATGTACTTAATTGTATATGATGGAAACAACTGTCAGATTAACTCTATATGTTACTGTTTAACTAATCAGTTTAAAACATCCGCACACTTAGTTCCATTGCAAACACCAAATTTCTTATCTTGGCTTTCACCCAGCATGCACTTAGCTGCAGAAAGTTAAAGCTGTTTCAACTTAATTCAGCTTCTGAAGCCTTTGGTAGTGCTGCAACCGAAGACTATTTTCATTAAATTGATGATTATTTTCCTGATTCATTTATTAATTGTTTAGTTGTTTAGTTGATGAAATGATGAATGAATTGTTGCAAATTTTCTGTCAAATGATATATATATAGATATATATATATATATATATATATATATTTATTATTGATTACCGTAAAACTTCAATTAATAGCTGAGTCCCAAACAGCCGCCTACCTCCTTTACTGGCCTGGTGTGGGAACACATTTTGACCAATAAATGCCTGGTCTGGTTTTTATAAGTTCTTTGGATGTATAAAACCTCTTAAATCCCGCGGGGTCGCCCGCTTTAGCTGCTTCTAAGCTGCTCGTATGATCAATATGTCAATATGGACATGCTGAACATCATTAGATTGGTTACATTCTCCACAATACCACTGTTAAGTTCATTTAACGGAAACAACAAGATCCAAAGTCTAATTCTTCTAGATTTACCGGTGTAACCTGCATGACTACAAGAGAGGAAAAAAGTGCTTACTCACGTTAACTTTGAAGCGCTCGTTAAGTCCGAATGTGTCCGTTCCTTGATTATTTATATTCCTTTAGTCTGTAAGGGTCCACCGATCAAAAGAATCAAAACAAGCTTTTCAGAAAATTTTATCCAAGTTGTAAATCCTGTCATGTGAAGTCCATCGCTCTCTGTCTGCTAACTTCTCTCATCCTGCACAGTGTTGTTGTTGTTTTCATTAGGTTGCTGCCTTCAAAATAAAAGTGCATAAGCCGTCTGTCGGAGCTAGATCGAATGAATGACGTGTATTTAATATTATTTGATAATTTTTACATACAAGTAGTATTCTGTTTTGTGCAAAAATAATTAAAGGCCTGTACCGTATGGTCACCTGTCCCAAATATAGGCAGGGTCAATTCAGTGATTTTAGCAAATAAAAGCCCGGGCTATTATTCAAAGTTTTACGGTAATTGACTAATTGCTTCAGCTCTGGTGTTGCTTCATAGTTAAGAAAGAGTGAGCATTGTGCAAAACCACAAATAAAAGCTAAATGTTCTAAATAGAAAGTCTGGATGGAATGCATCGTTACAGATCTCTGGAGACAAACAGTAGATGTTTATTGATTTAGATTGTATTGATTGATCTGAAAAGGGAATAAAAAGTAAGACAAGTCCATCTGTTATGATGCATTAAACACAGTCTGGGTACAGAAGGCCAAGAGGTCCACTAGGCACTCAGTTACTTTCAATTACTTTGTTCAGCTGCAGCATGTGAAATATTGACAGAGAATCTGGAGTTTTTAGTAATGCTGCTGCTGATACAGGAGGATAATATGATGCCGGAATTGCCTGTAAAACTTTTATCTCACTAGAACTTTACATCGAAACAGGATGAAATTCAGAAGATTGTGCTGTAATCTATGGACCCGTATTCATCTACCACTGTTACTTTTATTCAAAGTTTTACTTTGTTTTTTGTCATCAGTTGTTGATGAAAAAAACAAACAACATTCTTGTTGTTTGTTTGTTTTTTGCTTAAACTTCAGTAAATTTATATCTACTTACGATCACGTCACTCTTCTGATTTTCAACTCAACAACAGCCCAATGGATTGTTTATTTTTAAGTTGAAATTGTAGTGATAAATCAGTTTAAAATACATACAGGAAACGCATTGACATGTAACAGTTTCAATGGGTTAACACATTTGGAAGAAGAGACAGTGTTGTATTAATCAGTAATAAACAAAACAAAAGCAGAGCAGCTGTGTTCAGTCCGGCTGTGCATTTTACTCTTGAAATGAATATACTCCTGCTTATTTGTAGGGATGAAACGGTATGAAAATTTCATATCACGATTACAGTGACCAAAATTATCACGGTTATCAGTATCATCACGGTATTGTAAAAATGTGCCAATAGATTAAAATGTACTGATACACACACTGAAACCTTTTCAACAAGTTTTATATTGAAAACTACAAATACAATTGCCATTATGTTTGCATAAAAAATAAAATAACAGCTGTTTTATAAACGTGAATCATCAGTGTGCATTATCAAGATTTAATATTTTATAGTATATAGGTAATACAATGACCCCGTGGACAATTACATGAAAACAAATAAGTCTTTAGAAGACGGTGATAGTAACTGCAATGAGCCCAACAACCAACATAAATACAGAGGAGTCTGTAGCGTTTCTAGATATGCTGGTTGGTTGACTAAACTGCGTAACGTGTTATCATGTGCAGTGGGCGAATAGACTCTGCCGACACACGATGCACACAGCAACAGAACAACGTGTAGCGTTTTTTTCAAGAGCAGCAACACTGAGAGCTTCAGTTTACAAGCTGTTAGCAAGTCAGAGTGACAAACCAAAGCTAAAAGTTCACCCTGCGTTCACTATTAGGTTATTTTCAAGTTCCCCTCAGCACTCTCATAAAAACTAAAATACGACCGGACTTCAGAGTGACTGAAATCTCCGCAGCGCTGTCTTCCGCCGTGTTGTCATTGACCCAAACAAACCCATGTTGCCGTCTTCTGGGAGACGCTGGACAGTGTTTGCTGTGAGATTATAATAGCGTACCCGGTTACAATGGTAATTAAAATGTGTACGGTAATAATAATAACTGTGGGTAATTTTACCATGGTTTACCGTTAAACCGGTAATCTTTCATCCCTACTTATTTGTTGATTGTACTTTTCACAATCACTTACACCTACAGAGTGAAAAGAAAGATTTTTTTCAAACTAATATATAACTATGAAATGTTAGAGGGGTCATGCTTTGAGAAGTTTAAGTAATATGAAATTGTAGTAGAAACTCATAGTAGCAGTAGTAGACCTACTTCTACAATGAAATATCAAAACCTAACATTCTTTTAAATGTTGTTTTTATGATTATGCATATATATTTATGTACTGTATATGTAAACATGTATTAATGTGTGGATATATACTAGGATCAGTAACATCTATACTGTTAATGTTTATGTATGCACTGTGTTTCCTGAGTGAAGGATAACAAAAAGGTCCAAAATTATGTCAAGAGGTTTACACAGGAAATGAAATTTTACGCTGTATATACAGTGAAATAATGAAAGTGTTTAGACGTGTAGATGACTGTGTGTAACAGCCATGATACTTAGTCTTCTTGTTTGGATGTTGTCTCTGTTGCAGTGGCACCAGTTGGAGCTGGGGGTGGGCCTCAGCCGGGAGCAGCATCCTGGCTGAGTTCGGGACCCTTCACTTGGAATTTGTCCATCTGACAGAGCTCTCTAACAATCCCATCTACACAGAGAAGGTGCGATATTTAGATCACAGTTCCAGTTCTACTTTACAGGAAGATTTTACTACTTTGTTACCAACGTTTTGAAAATGTGTGGGATGTATCATGAGCATGGATTTCTGAAGACGCTTTCACCCTTGAAGCAATATTACAGTACAAGTTGGATGTGTGAAACCATGGCAGTGCAGTATTCTGATGTCTTTGCAGGTGATGAACATCAGAAAACTACTGAACAAGATTGAAAAACCCCATGGCCTGTACCCTAACTTCCTCAGTCCAGTCAGCGGCAACTGGGTCCAACGTAAGTACTGTGTTATTTTGCTTAATCATGAAATCACTGTGCAATTATTATGGGCGTGACGAGATTTTGCGCCACTAGATCTTGCGAGATTGAATTGTGACAATATTTCATCAGGCAAAAAGCTGTCTCAAATGGTATTTTTCACATGCTGTCAAGCCACACATTAATTTTCTCACGCAGTGAAATACAAATGTAGTATAACTTATAAGATGGACTCGCAGAGCTAATCAACTCCGTCCAGCTGATTGCCACCGGTGCACACCCTGATAGTAATCAGCTGGCGTTATGGTCCAGACAGCTGTGATGAGTGGTAACGAATAGCTGGTAGAGTTTTGAAACAAAAATCTAAAAACTGAAGCGCAACTTGCTCTGTTTGTGAGCTGCACTTTATCTGAGCTGCCGAAGTTAACGTGTGTGCGGATTTGTGGTGAGATTTCTGCCTTATTAAAAGTGTTTCATTTACTTTCGGTTTCACATGCAACATGCAGTCCCAAGCGGTGTCGGTCAAACGGTCTGAAGGGATGACATTACTACCAGCTTTTCAATCACGTAATGCACAGCAGAGTAAAGGGCAGGTTGACTTCTAACCAAATGACGGCGTTATTCTGGTAATATTATGACTTTATTCTAGACATGTCAGAGAACACAGATATGTGAGAGATTCTGAATGTGCAGAAGGTTTTGACCACAAGCAGAAAATCTGCTGAAAAACAGGAGCTATTAAAGTCCAGAGGCTATAGCCTAGATTTTGAATCATCACCCGCCACCTGCATTCTCTCTCTCTCTCTCACCATAAACTGGAAATTAATCATAATTTTCATATAATTCAGCATTAAAGATTTCTTAAAAATAGTGAAAAAAATCTGGTCTCGTAGGTTAAGTGTCACACTCCTAGCAATTATGGTCAACTTTGGGTTATACAGAAACATGTTGAACAGCGGGGTGAATGGCTGTCAACATTACAAGAATCAAATCATAAAAAAATCGTATGTTTTACACGAGACCTGGGTGACACATCCATCTCTGAGTTGCCCCGGGAATGCCATTCTGGTTACCTACGAAGTGTTACAGTAATTGTGTTTTCCCAGTGTAGATCAAGATTATAGGAGTTCATTGACGGTCATTTCACATTTTTACCTTCCCTGCCACTGACAGACCTTGAGTCACCTCACGTGTCAAAGCTCTTTCAGCCGCTCGTCTGCAACATCCACGCATCCGTCTACTTTCCTTTCATTTTTAATATCAGCCTCGTAGCAATAGCAATATGACTCCCATTGCTCTAGGTTATTAAAATGATAATGAATTCAATTACTTCAGGAAATTGGATCTTTCCGATTTACCTGAAAGGAAGTGGAGGGAAAAAGTATGGGATAAACGATGATGGGGCTAAAAAGGTGGTAATCTGGATGATTACAAAGGCTAATTGTTGTGGGTGAGCATGTAGAGAAGCAAAACTGTATATATTTATTGCCACAAAGGAGCACCCACAGCTCCCTCTCATCTGTCTGTGTCAAGGACAAACAGCAGCAGCACTGTGATAACCTTGCGAGGGACTCAGAAAATGTGTGTGTGCATGCAATGAGCATGAGTGGATAGATTTAGACTCATGCACTGCAATATCATCTTCATGAATTTGAATGTGGACTTAGAGAGGGCATGAGGAAAATCAACAGCCACTTGTTTCAATTTCCACTGAGAAGCCTGAAGTGTGTTACATAATTTAGGTTATAACTTTTAAATAAACTATTTTCTCTAATCAGTGAGCAGAGAGCGTGTGGGTTCGCAGTACATGAACATGCATACCAGGAATTACCCAGAAAAGAATGTAGTTGAATATTTTTGGTGTTCTACCACAAGACTCAAAAGCTTTTGTAACACTGTGATTCCAGCACACCAGACAAGAGGTGAAAATACATATATGGTGGCCTGTAAGACTTG
Source organism: Micropterus dolomieu (assembly GCF_021292245.1). Classification (NCBI taxonomy): domain Eukaryota; kingdom Metazoa; phylum Chordata; class Actinopteri; order Centrarchiformes; family Centrarchidae; genus Micropterus; species Micropterus dolomieu. The sequence continues at coordinate 9,688,456 of NC_060152.1, forward strand.
AACTGTAACGGAATAAGGGTTTCTACAAGTGTGATGGCAGACTAGAAATTATATTTAAGACTTTTGTAAATTAATATAAGACTTTTTTTCATGACACTGGTTTCTTTTCAAGACTTGCATATACCCTGAATAAAGACCTGTATGTGTGTGTGTGAGACCCTACTCGATATTATCATACAACCCTGTTTCCCTCCTATTCCCCTTCTTAGATCATGTTTCCATCGGTGGCCTCGGGGATAGCTTCTACGAGTATCTGATCAAATCATTTCTGATGTCAGACAAGACAGACGACGATGCGAAGAAGATGTACTACAGCGCGCTGGAGGTATGGAAATTATAATCTTACATTCATACAGAGCGATGGGTCCACTGCATAAGCCCTTGATCAAAATAAGTATACAAAATGCACCCAAGACACACAAAAGACAAACAGACAGTATTCCACAAAACAGTGAGGGGACAGCAGGTACGTTGCTGAAAGTTTTAGGAGACAGTTGAAGGCTTTTTTCAGACAAATTCAGACATAGGCATCTTTTACGTAAATGTTCCTTAATGACTTTATTCAGACATGACGGCAGTTTTATGGAAAGAGCCACAATGCTCGCATGATCTTTGGCACAGAGAGGGAGCGTTGAGTAAAAAAAAGAAATGGAGTGTTCTGTCTTTACACAGGCTCCATAAGAGATGGCATTTTGCCGCTGAAGCCTTAATGATTTTCATCATTTAAGGTACACTGAACAAAATTATAAACGTGACACTTTTGTTTTTGCCCCCATTAATAATGAGCTGAACTCAAAGATCTAAGACTTTCTCTATGTACACAAAAGGCCTATTTCTCTCAAATATTGTTCCCAAATCTGTCAAAATCTATGTTAGTGAGCACTTCTCCTTTGCCGAGATAATCCATCCACCTCACAGGTGTGGCATATCAAGATGCTGATCAGACAGCATGGGGATTGCACAGGTGTGCCTTAGGCTGGCCACAATAAAAGGCCACTCGAAAATTAATCGTGCATTAATCTCGTGCTGCTGTGGACTACGTTCATCTGCCATGTTGGAGGTTTTACAGAAATCTCAAACCTAGTATTATTGCTGAAATTCCTTTTTAAGTGAAAGTGACTTAGGCACTTACTTGGACATTAGACTGATAGGTTAAATTGCCATCACATTTACATAACAAGGTGCATGTCAGAAAGTGGCTATACTGTAGGAAAAAAAATGGAGCGCAAAACCAGGGCTCTTATGCATAGAGGTTTCTTGCTCCTATTTAAATTCAGTGGATCATTTTCAGAAGCTGGTGTAGAGCTGTAATGGATGCTTTTATTCAAAGCACCAGACAGATGTTCTCAGTGAAATGGTCATAGGGGAGGGGAAGGAAGATAATACCGAAAAGGAAAGATTCCTGGTATTGAGTAATGTGATTAAATGGAACTGACTTTTGTGTAAATTTACGCTGTAATGTAAAATATGAGCACTCCCACTATCTGCAGAAAAATGTTTGTGCATATGAACCTGCTGCACAGTATACACATGCAAAGCTGTCTGTTTTCCTCTTTAATGGAGATAATGTCAGAGTAAAGTATATTTCCTCTGGCTACAATTACAGTATCACAGACAATAACTTAAGATTGCCATTGAGATTTCCTTGGTTCTCATCAGAGGGTCGAGCCAGAGGCACAACTACTAATAACAGACTCTCCTTCTCCCCTGTGACTTTGTGACTCCCCTGTATTTAAATGGCCACCGGACCCCTGCGCTATCAGATTAAGTTAAATATTGTACGTGCATACAGAGATCTAAGGTGAAGGCGCAGAACAACTCATTATGTTTAGCATTCAAATTAAAGTAGATAACTAATTAAAACAGTGTTGAATGAGAAAACATTTTCCAATTAAACTATACCGTGATTACTGCTAACAACATCTAATTAGCTGGAAAATCACCAGTTTCAACCCTCAAGAAAAATGTTTCTTCGGAGAACATGGTCTTTTTAAGCTTTCATATTATACACATTACTTTGTTTTGTCCTGTTCCAGCAGGTTGCATGAAAGGTTTCTCAGACAGTATACAGCAATGATTGGAGGGTTTTATTATATGAAGGGAAAATGTACTAACTGCAGTACTGGTTGTCTCCGTCTCTAAGTAATTTGGAATTAAAATAACCCATCCCACAAACCAAATGTTCTTCACATTTCCCATTAATTTCCTGTTCTTTTTTTTTCAAGTTCATTCTGAAAGGGCTGTTAAAAATTTTATGAATGATTGGACCTGAGATTGAAGAGGGAGTTTACACTTTTAATTATCAGCACTTTGCTGATAATGCTGAATATCACGGACCTGTATTCAAATGTAAAATGAGCAGCAAGCCTGACAGAATGGGTGAAAGATGTCCTTCTAACTGTTCTATTCTGTCTTATAAAACATAAAGCACTGACAAGAAACCCAGTTGCAAAGAGGCAGAAATGCACAAAAGCTCGATTTGCAGAGTTCACTGAAAAAGAAAAGCTGAGATTTCTTTCTTTATTAAAGTCTTTCTTAGATAAAGAAATCTCCCTCTCCTTTTCTCTGCTTCTTCACTGTCCTCTGATCATTTAGTAGAGGATTTGTACTGGATGTCTTTTTCACAGGGTATCAGATGGAATCCCTGATAGGTTTGCCTTCCTGTTAGACAATACATACATAATTTAATAGATGAACACTAGGGATCGACCGATATGTTTTTTTTTCCCGGGCCAATCCCGATACTGATTATTAGTAACCAATTAGACTGATGACTGATACGTGGAACCGACATACATTTGCTGTAAAAAATTCCTTGTCAAAATTTTGAATAAAACATACTCCAACACAAGTTAATTGTTATGTTTAATCTTTATAAATAGTAAATTAAATGAATTAGAGATCCATCCCAGAGATGATCATAAACTTTGTCTTTACCTGCTGACATTTATATTGTATTTATTTTATAATGTTAGGATTTTATTGATACATTTTTTGGTTCTGTTCTTTATCTATACTACTACTTTTCTTTATTAGTAAAGTAACTATGAAATCAGTATCACACTGGAAACAAATGTAAGACACCAGTCAGTTTGAGTCCTCCTCCTCGTCCCCCCGTTGCTGCTGCGTTTTCAAGGATTTGATAAATTTTAAGGTACGTGGTATCTTAGCTAAATGGGTTACAGACAGAGAGATTTAGCTTGTTTATAACTAGCTATTAGCCAAGCTAGCACATGTGTTTGTGTAAAACCAAAACACATCTGCGGTGGATGAGAGAGCAGATTAAAATATCACTTGGTGCATGTTCCTGCTTGTTGTACTTATGCAGTATCAGCCTTGTACTAGTATTGCCGTTTTTGCTGCACTTACTTACAGTAACGGGCGTAGTTATGGTCAACTTGTGTAATCTACACTCCGCTACGCTGCTCCACGTGTGTGTGCATGGCGAGCTCTGCTGAGAGAGGAGGAGCTGCAGTGTGGTGGCTCATTTGTTCTATTGGCTACTTCTGCACAATAGTCAGTGTTAATAGGCTTGTGACTTGTAACCAATCAGCTAGTACTGTGGGCGGGACATTCTACTCAACACTCTGTGGGGTCGTGCAGACCGAGAGGCGGCTATATCAGAGCCAAAGGAGCACTTTTTTATTAATTATACCAGCTACCTGTTTTTAAAATGACCGGTGCAGATTATTGGAAAAATCCTGAATACCGGCGCCAATAATCGGCCAGACCGATTATTGGTCGACCCCTAGTGAGCACAGACATTTACAGTGTAGCAGCCATGTTCGACTCATCCATTATGTGTGTAAGATTGTCCTCTTAGACAGGCATTAACAGAAAACAAGGTGTATACTGTAGATACCCTAATTGGGAATTTAGGAAGTTAAGTCTTTGGTGGTTCAACCTCCAATTATACCTGAATGCTCGAGCTATTTTCTTACATTGACAACTTACAGATTGAGATGTTACATCTCAGTCTGGTTTGTATGTTACCTGGCTTCATTGCAGCATATTTAGGTTTTGGTAGGTGGTGGTCATAGTTTTCAGTCACGTGACATGCGTGGTGACCTGGAGGGCAAAACAACAGACCAACATAGCGGCTCACACAGCGACTCCCCTACAGAGACGCCACAAAAGCAGTCAAATTTTATTTGGATCACCTTTCAACTCAAGAAAAAGAAAGATATGAACCAAACTGCTAGTGTTGGGCATATCCGATCCATATAACGTTACAGCATCCACTGCAGCATTTCTACCGTTAAAAACCGCCAAGTCCCTGCCGCTGCTCAACTGTGGTAATATTTGTTTACCTTCTGGGGAATCCCTCACCTAAGACAGCCCAGGCTTGTCTCCTCCTCGATTAGTGTATCCGGAAGCACAACAACCATCCAGCATTTTGGCAACGCAAAAGTAACAAATTCAAAGTAACAGTGTATAACTTTCTTCCTGGTTGGCAGGCAGCGAAAAATAACGTCTTTTTGCCCTCCAAGGGAGCGTTTTCTTTGGAATGTGATGTCACCTGAAAACTGAGTAGCCCAAATACGGTAGCCCTCAGAAACTCCATGTTGCTATGGTTATTTTAATTTGTGTATGATACATAGTGATCTCAAGAGTGACACTAAAGAGCTCGTTTTAAGTAGTTTTGAGAGCACCATGACTACACTGACCTTGAACAAAACTAATTTGTGTATTATTACCTAGCCAAGTCTTGATTATCTCTTTGGATACAGCTGTGATGTAACAATGTGTTGTCATTGTGACACAAGTTTGGAGACAGCTGTAGATTGCATAGCGGATGAGGGCATCAAAACATTATCTGCAAATAGTGGCCTTAACAGAGAAGATCTGTACAGATAGTATATATGGACTTCTCAGGGAGCAATTTACTTAAACACAAAAAATTAAGTACAAAACAATCAATGTTTGAGTGCTGAGATTTACTGATTTTCCTTTTCCCTTTTAATATGTTTGGGTACATCAAGGCCTGGAGAGATTTGTAAACATATTAATGGACAATACATATAATCAGGTTTAAATATTCCTGACCGTGTGTGTTGCTTCAGGCAATTGAAGCTAACCTGGTCCAGAAGTCACCTGGTGGTCTTACCTACATGGCCGAGTGGAGGGGAGGGATCCTGGATCACAAGATGGGCCACCTGGCCTGCTTCTCTGGGGGAATGATTGGCATCGGGGCTGATGATGGAGCGCCGGAGAAGAGGCAACACTACCTGGACCTGGCTGCTGAGATCACGCACACATGCCACGAGAGCTACACTCGCTCAGGTGAGTGGAAATGTCAGGGCTGAAGAGTGTGCAAAGACTATTTGCTTTGGGAGGTCTGTTCAGGAGGCTCGATGACATGCAGGCGGAGAGCTCCTGCTCATTTAGTTCAGAATATAAATGTATCATGTCAAATTGAAAGAACCATTTTTTTACTCTTTCACATGAACAGGCCCTTTTTGCCCAAGGTTTGCTAGGTCAGGAATTTTTTAGCACTAGAGGCTGAGTTTCAGGACTTGAACCCAGTGCCTTTCATACCCAACCCGACTTTGTTATTTCTTCTTCAAAGTCAAAGTGCTAGCTATAGAAAGCAGTGTTTCCCATACATAGGCTTTACTTGGGCGGGCCGCCCAGGTAGATTAACAGCCGCCCAAGTAAATTTGGCGACCCATTTTAAAATTGTTCTTGATTGCTGCGCAGCGCATATTCACTCGGCACATCGTCTCTCTCTCTCTGCAAACACGGACAACATAAACACCGCTGCACAAATCTGTCCAACACAACGCTGTCAGTGTCGGAGACCCTTCTTCAAAACAGTTATTAGCAAGCATGTAAGGAGCGCTATGTTAACTTTGGAAAACAGCTGTCGAAGTTAGCCCGCTGTGTAACTGGTAGTCAACAGGTGCGTTCGAGATAACTGGCTGACTTTCGCTGACTTAATTGATAGGGGAATAATAACAGCGCCGTCAAGTCAGACACAATCTGCCTCCGGTAGACTTTGTGAGGCAGATTGCAGGCGTCTTATCCATTGCACCATCACCACCTCAATGCACACATTGCAGTCAATCAGTAGCATATAACACTATAACATCTCAAAATATAAAATTATCTCCCTTACCGGTTAGAAGATTTGCTTCGCCAGGTGAGCTGGTAAACTCAGAAGTTTGTATCTGTTGTCACAACCAGGTCATAATGTTTTCACAATGAAACGGCATTCCCCAAATGAATGGGGATTTTAAGAAGCTCTCCTTTTGCAAGTTTTTGCTAAATTCCTCCAGTACTGACCGCTAGCTCACCAGGCTAATGCCATGCCTTGGTTATGCGGTCTGTCTTCCCACCTCACAGTTGGCATTGCATATCCATTTGCAACACATGAAACCCATTGACGCAGACTTGGCAGTCAGAAGAGAGAATAGAAATAGAATTTGCAGTAAATGATTGTTTAATTAGATTATGCCATTTTACAGTTTTTTATTTTATAAAACTAGTCTTGCTTGCCGTCATCCAAAATCTGAATTCATAAGTCGTCTCTCTTGGGTGTTCATAGTCTTTGGATCCAAATAATTCAGTATTTTCTTCTCAAAAAGCCAGTGAAATTTTATGGTTCCATTACTGTTGTGGTACATTATATCTGTCTTAAGAGAGGTTATGATGGCCTTCAAAGCAAGAAAATTAAGAGTCTAGCCGCGCCATATTTTAAATTAAGAGCCTCGGGCGTTTTAATTTTGCTCCGACTCAAAAAGGGAATCGCTCTTGGTGGCTACACCTCAACAGAAAGACGACAGGCCTAATAAGGAGCAGCGAGGATTTAACATCCCGATTATTCTCACAGCGGTAGGCAACAGACATGGAGGTGCCTCTAAGTGTGTTCAATACTGATAATCACACTTTGTTGTAATTCAAGAGAAAGAATGAAGAGAAAATTGACATGGACAGGAAATGGACGCCAAGTATGGAAGAGTAAACACTGTGATTGAGTCCACAGGCAAATTCACTCCGGCTCAAATCTAAAATGAGGGAGAGTAGAAGAGTTCTGACATGGTCACATTCACAGACTTAACATGTGCCCAGGAGAAAAATGCAAGGAGGAGTTGCCAGCAACAAGCCTGCCCACATTTCAGAAAGACCCTTATTTGATTTCTTCTGTTCCCTGGCATCTGTCTGGGCCCTGACAATAATCTCCTCAGCTAATTTCAAGCTTTTTTGCCCCCTCCAATGTTGGGTGGGCTGCTCAGATTCATGAAGTGTTCATTCGCCTTTGCTTCTCCAGTAAGCTAATGTGACTCATCATATAACAGGTTCCTTGATACGCTTGGAATACTTTTGATCTGCAGGCCCAAAAGGCTTCTCTGGCTTTCTCTTTCATAGTCATCCACCAGGTTCTCTTCACTCATTAAAGGAAATGGATGGTGCTTAGCAGCTCTTGGATTAGCTGTCTGCAGCAAAGAGAGTGTGTGTGAGATTTGCTCTTGCATGTGCGTAAAGTGGCTGCAATTTAGCTGTCTTAAATACGATACCATGAAGACTCTCCTTCTGCTGCTCCTCTGGATCGCTGCCACCTTCACAGCAACAGACTGATGCTGGAAAATGTGGAAGCAGCAGGAAGAGGACAAGGTTATTGGCTTAAGAGAAAGAGTGGTAATAGACTTTTAATGCTTAGCTTTGTGCATTTTAACTATTAAAATGTATGAACTGATGTACAATAGAGCAACTTGAAACTGACTGCATGTTTCACTTAGGGCTGTCACTTCTTATTCTAACTACAGTTCAAATTAGAGCTGGCCAATAAAACAATAACGATCGCAATATATTTTTCCTCCGTAACAAATGTTCAAATAATTGTCAATAAATGTTTGATTTAATTAATTTGAATCACAAACTAATTAGCACTTCTATTTATATTAAGGTAATTATTTTGTTGATGAAAGGGGACTTGAAAAAAGATTTGATTTTAATTGTTTTGAATGCTGTTCTTCAGATTGCTGAAGCAAGTGTTTATCATGTTCTGACCATAAAGAAAAGTTTAACCACACAATTAACCATCTGGTTTATTCAGTTTTCACTCAGGAGCAAGATTCAGCCTTTATACTTGAAAGAAATAATGATTTGACATTTATCGTGATAGTTATCGATATTGAATGGTATTAACTTCTTTAACATTTTTGGCCATATCGCCTAGCCCTAGTTCAAATGTAGGGGAAAAATTCATTTGATCTGTAACTTTAATTTTCAACTGGGAATTAACAGAAAACAGTACGACCAGATTCTGCCTGACAAAATTTACTGGGGCAGGAAAAAAACATGGTCATTACCATAAACTGAGGTAGAAACCGTGGCTACCGAGCTAGCAACAGCACTTTATCCAAAACATCATTTCCCTAATGCACTCAATGCAGGCAAGTAGCTTCCCATTCAATATTGAACTCTGTGTGAAGCAAACATGCTGGGCTCAACCAGTAACGCATAACCTGCCCCACTTGTCATAGAAATTAACAGGAGGAGCATCCGGTGTGACCACAGCCACGTCTTTCAGGATAGGCTACATCAGTCCCTTTTAAAATTAATTACATGTTAGTTCCAATTCATTCTTGAACTTGGTTTCTTTTTAAAAGTGATGGCCATATGATACCACCACCAAGAAAAAATATGCGGTATTATCTTGGGAGCGAGACCTGTCTGAAGCTCACAGGTCAGTTTCTGGAAAGGTGCACATTAACCTTGCAGCCAATCAGGCCTTATTATCCGAATGTTTTATCTAATTTCTTCTACACCTCTTTGAACTTGATGACATTGAGGCTTATGCATAATTACTGTTAATAAGCCCAGGTTGTTAAAAAGACAAGATAGTTGAGACCAAAATGTATAAAAGCTTGCTATTCAATTTCCAAAGTAAGTAAAAAACAATCCTAGGACTAACTTCTAAATTGTGTTTGACACAGGCATGCTATTCATCTGATGAACTTGTGGAAAAATCAATTGTGTTGTCTGCGCCGTGAGTTACTGATGATTCTCTGTTGAATTAGCATTCTAATCACAAGCATCAACAGCCCTGAGAATTACTTAGTTCAAAACAGGCAGTTGAAAGCAGGAAACAGAGAGCGGAACGAGCTCAGTAGTGGTTTAAGAATGAGACAGATGTAATGAGAAGTGTTTCAGTGGGAGAGCTGTGGTGTGACACGGTTATGTTGGTGCTATGGAGGTGTAAACTGTGCTGAATTTGTTAAGACAATAGTTAAAAAGGTACGCTGTGGAGTGTTTGACCTCTAGTAGCTCTATGGAGCAGTTATTTTGTGTGGGTCACTGTTTTGCTGTCAATGCACTACGCATTCCTGCAAATGGTTTCACACTACTGTATTCCACTGACGTGAAAGTAATTCGCCCACAAAGGCAGAGAAGAAGAATGAAAGCAAGTGAACATGGATGTAACCAATGCAGGATTTAAAAATGTAAACTAATCATAACTAAACTAGGAATATCATGATATATGAACAAACCCATCTGTAAAAACCTTTAGGATATACATAGGAATAACACTGGAAAATATATATGCAAGTTCTGCTGATGTGGAGATTTCTGGCTAAAAAAAATTATTTTGCAAAAATGGCCTTTAAAGACACTACAGGTGAATAGGGTAACATTTCACCATTGAACTTTCCCAGTTGATCACTTACATTAAGACAATAATTTTTTGTACTTCAAGTTTTCTGGAATTGCATGTTTAAACATGCAAAACAGGCATTACCTACTGGGAACTTTTGGTGAATTTAAGAGAAATCTACAGACTCAAATAGACCAAATTTACCAGTACATAAAAAAATTATGTTGTTGCCTGTAGTGTATCACTAAAGTACTAAAACAGGTTTTGCAGGTTTATAATGGACTTGCAAATGTTTTATGAGGAAGGAAAAGCATTCAACATCTTCAAACATGGAGGACATTTTGAGTACCCTTTAACTGCTGACGGCATCAACACCACATTGAAATAGGAGCAGGTCTGAAAAACAAGCGCGCTTCTTACTAAAATATGATGAAATGTACTTACAACAAAGGGGAAATTATAAATAAAGGTATGTCTTTAGATAGGCATATTTGAAATGAAGGCTTGTTTTTTTATGCAGTTCAGGTACTGTAAATAAATAGGTACCAGGAACTGTTTTAGAATTTACAGCATGAAAAACCATAGGCTCCATACTTTAATTTTGCTACTGCTGCTTTTGTCTCCTCTGCATAACGCCTACATATTGTAGGTCTGGAAGAGGGATTCCTACTCTTTTGCTTTTCTTTTAATTTCTTAACCTTTTCCCCCAGTTTTTCCCTATCCTGTGTCTAAGCAGGATTGGTGCCCTATGTTGGACAGATTGTAAAGCCCCCTTTTTTTAGCTATGAATAAAATGTATTTAAAGCCACTGGCCCACTTAATCCATCTTCCTGTCTTAATGGTTTTTCAGCCACAATACACTAACTGGTGGTGACGTATTTCTCCTAATTTCCTCCCAGTCTTTGCACAGTGATGTGTGTGTATAGTAAAGTCTGTGGGTGTGTGTTGAACTGTAAACACTTTGTTTCCATGTTTCCTCTTGTCTTGCTTGCACACCATCACTCACTCACTCACACACACTCTATAATGGACTAGCTGACCGGGTGGCCCTGCTGTCTATCACACTGGCTTTTTGTTTCGAGATGATTGTCAGGTCCAATCAGATGCAGCTAACTCGTAAACCCTCAGTGACCTTAACGAACCTGCTTCCTCTAAACATGGTCCAATTTTCCAAGCAGCTACACAGTGGGTGGCTAAAATCAGAGGATGAGCCAAATAGAAAAAGAAATGTAAAAACTAGATTTTATAATCATAATAATAACTTCCACTCCAAGCATGTTCCTAAATTCAAGATGTTGCTATGCCGATGCTCCTGTCCTGACCTTGGCAAAAATAGATTGCTTTGTGCATTACCATGAAAAGAATCTATTTGCTGTGCAGTGTTGAATCGTGGTAGAAAAATAATGGAGGGAAGGAGAAGAATAAGGACAATGACAGAAAAAGAGAAGCCCACAGACCATCTGGGCAGCCGGGAGGTCTTAATTGTTTCACTTTTGCTTCTAGCCTTTTTTATTAAAAACCACCAGCAATTGGATGGCTTCTGTACACTGATAGATCAGATCTGTTGGAAAAAGTGCTTGTGTCTATGGCCCAAAATAAAATATGTTATATGTTGTGTCTTTTATATTTCTCTCTCTCAGCCACCAAGCTGGGACCTGAGGCGTTCAGATTTGACGGCGGAAGTGAAGCCACAGCTACCAGGCTGAGCGACAGATATTACATCCTACGACCAGAAGTAATCGAGAGCTACATGTACATGTGGAGACTGACCCATGACCCCAAGTACAGAGAGTGGGGCTGGGAGGCTGTTGAGGTGAGATATGCCAATACAGTGTTAACATTTACTGTACTAGCCCAAATATAAGAGGACCCAGCTTTTTCCAAGACCTGTCTTTGGGAAAAGAAAATCTGTAAAAGCATTTGTCTTTTCTACACTATAACATTTTATCACACTAGTCCTGTGGGGAAAGCTAGGAAAAAGTGAAAAATGACATGAAAACATAAACCTTGGTCTTGGTTGTCCAAGTGAGTTTTCAAGTTAAGTCAATTCCTCATCTTGTGTATCCTGTCATATAAGATATTGACATCATCAGATATTCTTTTTTAATGGAGATAATACTGGTGTAACCCAGACAGCTACAGAGTGTGTTTCAATATGGGTTTGTTTTTAGCCTTAACGTGGCTAGGCTAGCAAGTTACTTCAATTGCATTTATAGTCCGTCTTTTAAGCTGTTAGTTTGAAAGCTTCACACCCACCTTCATGCTGTGTTTGGTCGGCTGTGTGGATGTGAAAAAGGAGCCATGGTTTTAACTTTTTGCTCAGGCCATCTTTTTCATTGTTACTTTTCAGACAAAATCAACTGAAATACAAAAGACAAACTATAAACAGACTACAGCTAGCCTACCAACATGAAGTCTACAATCTAATGTAATGTCCTGAACAGTACTCACTCCTTTCAAACAGGAAGGTAGAGCCGAATCATGTTGTTGTAGTCTTATATTTAGGTCGGTGTGGTACAAAGAAAAATTTTAAGTTATATTTCAGTGGGTGATACAGAACCATATTTGTACCCTATATTTCTCTCTTAGGAGTGGCTTGGACTCTGATTTCATAAATTGTACTCACCTATTATGTCAAGCACCTATAACACCCTCAATTACCCTCAACCAGCTTCCTCGATATTGTGTGGCACCATACATTAGCTTGTAGATCAAGCAATCCCACAAGCAGGAGGTGAAGGTTCTGTAGGGAGCCGCACTATTATTAATGTGGCAACAGACAGGACATTAGCTATGGTAAACTGTAGAGGACTGGCATAATACATTTAGCATTAATTTAGTGGGCACAGAAGTGGAGAGATGGCTGACGAGTTTGACGGGCCTTTAATTATCCGGCACAAAGGTTGAATGCAGTGCACAACACTTCTCCTCATGAGCATCAAGCTTTAACACGTCGGGGTCTTTGTTAATTAGCACATATAAGCCAGCCCTTTGTAGCAGGGGTAATAATGTGCTAATCCGCTTGGCTAGCTCAGCTACTCTCCATTAGCCCTCAGATTTAGCATTGCTTGGGCTTCAATTCTGTAACCGGCTGAAGGGCTCGACTTGTTCCATGATTTATTTACCCTTTTAGGTGTAAATGGACACATTGTTGTTGCGGAAAGCATTTTCTCTTTATCCACTGTAATGCATCAGAAGAATAGGCAACAGCCTTTTACTCATACGCAGTGTGATTTTCTCTGTGCAGTATGTAAAATACTTGGTCCTCTCACAATGGCCACTCTGAGAGCTTATAAAATGGATAAATAAAAATATACATGAATAAATGAATTACATATGATTGATTCAGTTTGTACAATGAAGCTGGCAAGAAACGGTCTGTATTTACTTTCACCAGAAAAGGTACATGTTCATGTTTAAATGGATCCTCCGTTTCCTGTCAGGCCCTGGAGCAGCACTGCAGAGTGGAGTCTGGGTTCTCTGGGATCCGTGATGTTTACACCATGACAGTCAGCCACGATAACATGCAGCAGAGCTTCTTCCTCTCAGAGACACTCAAGTAAGACCTATTTCCTCACCACATCTCCCCATAGCAAATGCCATTTTACAATTTGCATGCGTAAGCCATATTAGATATAGAAAAGTAATATAGGGTCCAATACTAAATGCTGAGGATTCATCTCTATCCATTATCTGTCCTGTCCGTGAAGCAAGCTCGTGATGTGAATGAGACACTCTCTACTCCAGTGTTCAGGAGTCATCTAAGGCGATTCCAATCACACTTTGAATGTGATTTTCTTAATTTCACTCGTTAAAAAACAACGTGAATGGCAATGGATTTTACCTCCCCTAATTCTTGGGTCACTAAGCAACACACACCATTCAGAGTGCTAAAATAGTAGATGGTAAAGACAGGAATCAGGAATCATATTCAGGTCAGCTGTCACCAGGCAACGCTTAAAAACGACTGTGCTGCCACCTCACTCAGCGCTACACTATCCCTAATGTGCATTCACTTTAAAGTTGCAGTGACAAATCATGACAAGAAGTCCTTGCATGTGAATAATTTAGTAATACTGTATTGAGCTTGCAAAGTGTTCTTGCATGCCAGATTATTAAAGGAGACCTATTCTGCTGCATTTCCAGCCCAATATTGTAGTTCTCTTTGAATCATGCAAAACTGCCTTCCAAGTAAAAAAAAATAATAATAATAATTCTATCTTATACTGGCACATCATGCAGGCCCTTATTTCAGTATCTGTCTGAAACAAGCTGTAGATGCTCCTGTCTCTCAGCCCAGGTTGACGCAGGGATGGAGCTGCATGTTCCTTTGTGGGTGTGGCCAGTATTCTCTGCCTGGAGCAAATGACCATATATGGAAATCCATCTTGGAATGACATCATACCCAGCAGTTAGTAGAGAAAACTAATTAAAACAGAGCATTAAGAACAGGGGGGATATCTGAGGTTTTGGCTCACAGGGATTTCTTTTAAATACTTTTACCTCATTATTTGAAGCTTGGGTCATGTTGTAACATTATAGATGTGCCAGAAAATACGAAAAAGCATTAAAAGGTCCCCTTTAAATGTGGTCAAATGGTTTAGTGGTTAAAGAATATTTTGTCAAAACATCCCATGGAGAAAAAAACAAAACCTGCAAGTCCCTCCCTTAATACTTTCAGACTTCCCTACTGTGTCTGTGGCACTAGGCAACGTCAATCTTTTAAAAAGGCTCAATAATATATAACAGCTGTGCACTGTAGTTTTTGCAATGTTACTCCAACATGAGTAAATACTGTATTTGGACTATTTTCAGCAGCGAATTAATACACATCTACTAATAAACTAATGCCCATCTTCATGGTCATGAAGGAACATGTCACCCAGTGCAACAGTGTGGCTCATTGATGTTATTTTAATAGTTGTTGGACAACAGTGGAGCTCTATCAGGCTTTAGCTACACAGACAATACTTGTTAGTAGAATCAATTAATTGTTGGTTTTGTTTTTTTCTTGGGATTTATTGGCTAAAAGAAATAATGCAAAATGTGTCCGTCTTATCCTTCTTATGTCAAGACACAGAAAGACAGCTGTAATGGAGAAATAAGAAGGCCTTACTTCTTGAGGAAAATGCTTGGTCTCTTTGAAGAATAACATCTTTGAACCATAAATGTACTGTTGACAAGGAAAAAGTCTAACATTTTTTTTTATATAGAACAATATGTTAAACCGTTAATATGCCAGTACTATCAGTATGTTACTTACACATCAAAAAGACAGATTAGTCAGGAAAACCAGGTTACACAGCATAATGATTTGTGTGCACTTAATATGAAGCTACAGCCAGCCACGGGCATCTTTACACCAGGAGTGGTTAAAAAAAAAAAAAAGGGAAATGGCTAGCCTGTTTCTGTCAGAAATAAACAAAATCCACCTACCAGCACCACTAAAGTGCACTAATTTACATGTTATCTCTTATTTGATTAATTCATACAAAAACCAAAGTGGTAAAAATGACACTGCGCCCGGACACAGTGACAACATTCATTCAGATTCTGGTTTTCAAGTACAAGTCACTGATTTCTATTTTGACGAGTTTGTGGATTTCAAATTTTTTTGTAGACTGTTCAGAAATTGAAATATTTATTTGTGACTCATAGTGCATTTACAATGATCTTAACATTGATTAACCCCCATATTGAACTCTTGCAAAGAGTTCAATATGGGGGTGGATAAGTGTATGTAATTACACTGAATGTGTAGAAACAGACAGCAGTAAAGTGACCAATTAGTCTAGCTTTTAATTAAATGGATGTTGTTCCTGTTTGCTCAGGTATCTGTACCTGCTCTTCTCTGATGACGACCTTCTCCCCCTGGAGGACTGGGTCTTCAATACAGAAGCCCATCCACTGCCCATCATCCGCAAGAGCTGCATGCAGGACAAAGCAACACAGGATAAGACAGTCTCCGAATAAACTACCACCAGAGACAGTTACAGACACCGATTTGCACAGATCTTGTGCACACATAGTCACAAATATTGCAAACACCAATTTAATGCAGGTTCAAAGTCTTTTCAGGAGCGTGTTATGGACTCTGAATTCCTTTCCAGTAAAGGATGTTGTCGTTTTACGCTGTGATTGTACATCCTTTAGCCGGGGTTATTTCCTGCTGGCACTTATTTTTTGTGGACAATCAAGACAAACATGACTTTCATGAAAAGAGCACCTTTTTCTTTCCTTCTTTCCTCTGTGAGGAAACCAGTATAACTTGCAGACCCAAATGTATTGGAGGAGGGTTGAACTATGGGCCACATCGAGAATGAATAGAGAGAAACATATAGAAAACCACTCGAGTTTTGCTTTTTAATTTTGTTGTTTAGTTAATCTTCAGTGATGAATGATTTCTTTATATCTCGTCATTGCATTTTTTCCCCTTGTGAATACACTCTTTGACCAAAGGTTTCTTTGCATTTCAATTTCTCTCATTTTCCAGCAATGTGTTTTTGGTGAGATTTGGCAGAAACTAAAATTTACTCAAGGGTTGAACTGTAATGAATATTGATTAATGTACAGACAAATGTGATTCTCGAATCCACCTCCAAACTAATGTTGATGTCATGTTTCTTACTGAAACAAGCTTGAATGATGATGATTTTTTTCAAGTGAGGAGGTGTCAAGAATGTGGCAGTGTCTTATGCATCCAGGGACCATTTATTAAAAAAAAAACCTTATGTTGGGTTGTGTTTTCACTGTATGTTTGGGTTGTTTTCTGAACAGGACTATGCTTTCTCAGTCCTCTCAGCCTTTCAAATGAAAGTAACAAATGGAGTACTCTCAGTTCTGTGGCTGTAATACACGCATAAAAAGGAAAATGAACGCATTTGCTCGCAAGCTCCAAATGGGTTTTCTCATTTCTGTTGTCGTTTTTCTGCTTTCACCCTGCCTTTACATGGGAATCCATACAGCTGCCAATACTGACGTAAAAGGCAGTAAACCTGAGAGCCAACTGCGGAAAGAAGTTGTCATTTTCATCACTGTTTTGTTGTTTCCCCCCCCCCCCCCATTTTCACTGCTGTCTTGCACAGTTGTGGAGCGAATGTGCTGTACATACAGATGAAGTGACTGACCCCTGTATGAGCTTGTCTTGACTTTATTTTGTGATCTTTTATTTTTATTTTCTAAACTTCAGTGGGTTATTTCTCTTTTTATTTGCTTCCCTCAGGTGTTTCAGTAAAAAAAACTAAAAAGTTCTGATTTGAAGTCTAGTTATTGCTGATATTGTTATTACTTATTCTTACTGTTTGATTTAACTTTCATTGTTGAATATTTTCAAATACTGATAAAAGACCTGTGCAACTTTGTACATTTAAAACAGTTGTTGTGTGGTTTTTATTAGCCTTGTTTATTTACAAAGTCAAAAAGAAATACCACAGAAAGTAGGACATTCGTATTTGGTTTTCACTACTACTGTGACTATTTGATTTGTATAGCAGCTACATAAGGTTTGAAGGAAACAATCTGCAGTGACTAACAAAAAGGAAAGAAACTCAACTCATTTGCTGCTTACATTTGCGTCGGTATTTGCTTCCAGGAAGTTCATTACAGATTTAATTGAAGAGGGATGTCTCAGGGTTGTGGAAAGTTTTAGCAATCACAATCAGAAAATGACTAATGGGGTTTAGCCATTGCACCTCTCTCACGGTGTCAGGCCAACAAAGCAAGATTTAATACCTTCCTCCTCAGATGATTCGGCTCTACGTGCTGTCGTCTGAATCCTAATTTCTGTGTGATAGCTTGAAGTGATCTTTCACGGGCTTTAAACAGAATCCGCAAACATTATTGACACGATTGACATTTAATAGTAATTTTTTATTTATTTTTTTAAGTATGCTTAAATGTCATGGAACTAGTGACATTAATCCTAGCATCACCTTAAAAAGAGAACAAATGCAAAGGTGTGCGAGTTAAAATACTAAGTGTAAATGTTATCTCTGTTGGGGCTTGCAGCCCTCTGCTACAGTGCAGCACTATTCTTCCCTTCAGCTAAGGCATGATTATGAAAAGAAGGGCAAAAGTGAAGAGCACAGTTTTTACATGTGATCTCGCCCGTGGACATAAATGGGAGGATCGCTATCCATTAGAATGCACCTGAGAGTGATAGTGAAGGACGAACACTAGAGATAATACCCTCTCCTCCCATTTTTTCCCCCCTGCTCCCAAAGTCCCCGACAAGCCAAGCAGGGCGACAGAAACGCTGCCTGACTTGGCAAGACCTTGCGTCAATGTATAACAAAGGAGGAAGAGCTTCAAGGGTTCAAATATTACTATATTTTAATACATTTTCAATACGGCAATAAAACATTGCTTTCAAGTTAGCCAAAGAAAACAGAAAAGCACTATGCGTGTCTTTAAAGGACAATGCCCTGATACATTATGCTGTGAAAATGTGTCTATGATTTGCATTAATTAAAAGCTACTGATGACAGAGGTACTGTAGACAAAAGTTAGACCGTAGCCATAATGCTCATTTAATAAAAAATACATTGTAAAAGGAAAATGCCAGTGTGACAAGAGATTCACACCGAGTAGCTTTGCTTACTATTCTTCATTTCAACTGTCAATTTCACCGTCTTCAGCTCTTTTACTTCAACATTTTCCTATTTCCACCACTTCCATATCAACCAACATTTCAACTGCTTTCTTATCATACTCTTTATATACTCTATTTCACTTCAACTGACACATCACCTCATTTCAGTGATAACATCATACATTCAACCCTTTCAGTGATTCAGCTGACACCTTAACCACTTAAGTCCTTCACCGGGAGCTCTTATACATATCTATACAACATTTGTTAAGTAAAGGATTAACATTTTAACTTGTTCCATAAGTAGTAAGACTCAATACATTAAGCTAAAGTTGGAGAAAACATATTTCAGTTGCACATTTTCAGAAGTGAGCATACAAACATGTAGCCTGCACTATGGGGAAATAAATAAATAAAAATATCTCTCTCTCTCTCTCTCTCTCTCATATACACTCATTAGTAATTTCATTAGGTACAGCTGTAGTCTAATGCAATCCAATTTACAGCTCGTCCATTAAGCTGATCCATTTTCAGTTTTTGTTGACATTGTCAGAAATACATTCTACTTTATGTGTATTATTGAGGTCATAGTGGGTGGGTGACCTCTCAGCAGTATTGTACTGGAGCGCATTATTGAAAGGGATCCAAGGAAGGTTAAACTCAAGAAGACGTTTTGTCCATCATCCGACTGATTACCATTATTAAAAGGTGTTTCTAATATTTGCCCCCCCCCCCCCCCCCCCCCCATGTATGTAAATCGGGGGGGGGGCATTAAGAAAGGACAACACCAGTGTGACATCAGAGAAAGATACAAACCAGCTTTGCTTACTTACCAACTGACATTTCACCCCTACAGTGCACACACTTGAACTGTCTTCAGCTCTACTACTTTAAGTGAAATGTAAACTGCATCCAAGACTTACACACCAACTGATATTTCAACTGCATCTCTTACTCTTAAACTTACAGTTCAGCTACTTTCATTGTTTACACTTCATCTGCTACCTATTATGTGTCAAATAATATTTCAACTGCTTTCGTCTTTTACTTTTTTTTCTCAGTTTCAAAACTTTCAGTCAACCTCTGGGTCTGAAAAGCAATATTATATAGCTGCAGTACCGGGACCACAGTTCTAGGACCGTAGTTCTTTTGCGACAGCGCCATCTAGTGGATTGGTAGGGGTAATGCACAGCAACGCGACAGTCATGACAGCTGAAAATAGCCACTTAGGTTTAGGCACACACCCTGTGATGGTTAGGGTAAGGGTAATTGGCTTCGGGGGCTGTCAAGAGTAACATAGTTAGCTGGCAGTATCACAGAAAACAAGGGCCCTACAAATGCAGTTCCGGTCCTGAAACGTGAAGCCAATGTGCCTTAAACCTGCATTCTTCTAATGGCCAGCAGGGGGCGACTATTCTGGTTGCAAAAAGAAGCCTGATTGCTAGGGCTGGGCGGCATATCGGTATAAAGTACATACCGATATAATTTCAAAAGAGATTTAAAATTAGACAATACAGTTTATACCGATATAGTTTGTTGTCGAGTTACTTAATGTTTCGTAAAGTCCTGCCAGTGTTTGCTCCTCTCTCTTCCTCACCGCACAGCCCCGCCCCTCCCTGTGCATCTGCACGCAGCAGTCTACTTACAAAGTCTCTAACAAGAATGGAAGGAAAGACTGCTGAAGACCTGGCTTGTGAAAAACAACGGTTCGGTCAGTGTTTCCCACACATGCACTTTACTTCGGCGGGCCGCCCAGGTATATTTGGCGACACATTGTAGCATTTTTCAGAGAAACATGGAGTCGTTACGTTACAAGTCGCAACTTTTAACAACTTAACCTACTACTGATGGAGAAAGTTACCAGGGAGAGACGGAAAAAGGCGGGGCACGCTGACTTGTTTGCAGCAGAGGTACATTAGGTCTGTGAGTGTGAAGAGAACTGAAGGAGGCAGATTCAATTAGTGAGTGACACTTAAATAAGGAGGAGAATGACGTATAATTAAAATGGTGAAATAACAAACCGGCCTTGTGCAGAGTTGTGCATGTCCACCAACTTGCCAACAATTGCATGCACAGCGTGGTTCCTCTCAGGTCTATTCCAAGTACTGTTTAAAAACAATATAATATTCTCTGTGTGGTTCGTCATTGGTGATTTATGATTCCCGCAAAGTTCACGGCACAACACCGGAGCTGCTGGCCCTCTGTCTCTCTCCCTATTCTACCACACACGCATTTACAGCATTATATGTTGATATTTATATCATAATACGCTTTATATTAACTTATTGCGAGAAACCAGCAGTTCTATGTAAAATCAGACACTGAGCCCCCATATAGCCAAAATGGCATGATTCTCGTTTCATAACGGCTCTGTGAAGATTCGACCGTGAGAATGGGAGTCAAATCAGGCTCCTTCTAGCAAATCATCGAATCTTTAACTATTCACATCACCCGTAGTGTTTTCAGTTCATGAAAGTTAACATTTTCGAAGCCTAAATATTTATTGTTCAGTTGAACTAAAAGACACTCTTAAGAAGTCTGCTGTTTATTTTTTACTGTGAGCATATTTTGTTTTGAACCAGTTATTGCAAGCCAAAATTAGTATCACAATTAATATCACAGTTAACGTGAATTAAAGTTGCATCTTTGTTAACCCAACTAGCTAGCTCAACCCTCTCGTCCAAATAGAGTCACCTCTGGCTCCAAAAAAAACCCAAAATGGCAACCAAACTCAAGGCTTCAAAACGGTAGTCCACAAAACAATGAATGATGTGACGATGGCTAGGTCCACTTCTTTTATACAGTATATGCCTTCAGTTCAGTTTCATCTCATTTTCAGTAAATGTGACCTTAACTGCTTTCAGTACTTATAAATCAACAAATATGTCAGCTGTTCTAAGCGATAATTACACATCAGCTTGTTTCAAGGCTTACATTTCAACTCAGTAACACAACAATGCAAATAATTAACAAATAATTAATTAAATAATTAAAAGTTTAAACTATTTCAAATATTTCAGTTGCACATTTTCAGTTTTAAGTATAATGCATTGTTAACCTAGACATTATCTTGTCACTTGACTCTTCTGTCGAGTTCAGTTATAAAGCATACAGTGAGAATGTGACTATGATTTATATTAATTAGGGGCTACAGTTGATTGATGGGTACTAAACTAGGTATGAACACAGGATATCTAAATCTACCTTTAAAATGTACATTTTCTGTGACATACAACATATCTGACATTGGGAAAGGAAAAAAACGGAACGGAGATAATAAAGATAGAAGCCAACTTTTCTTTGTCTTCTCTGATGAAAAAAAAAAACAGTGAAGTGGCAGGTTCAGTCTACTTATCCTCTATCCTAAACCCACCTATCACCACCTTTGGGTAAAATCAAGGAGTTTGCTTCAAAATCCCTTAGATGTATTCTGGGACAACAATGTCATCTCACGCAGTTCTTCAAATAAAGAAAACAAACAAATCTCACCTGAAATGTCACTATCTGACAAGGAAAAGTTTTGAGTTAGTGAATGATTTAGCAAGTTGGACATCTCATGCCTGAAGCAATTTTGTAATTTTTTTTGGGTACTGAACTTCTCATTTTGTGGAATGAGGCCCTTCAAATTAAGACTTAATTTTAAACTCCTGTCTCCCCCCTGCTTCTGTTCTTTTCCTCCCTCTCAGGTCTTGTCAGCGCACTTTCATGGTTTGTTAAACATAGTTATTTTCTCTCAGGGTTGCTGGTAAAAAGGAAGGAAAGGGAGACAATAAGGGAGGATTTGCAGGATAGTTCTTGCCTTGTTACTCTGTATAACTGATGGTGAGGTACCTGAGTAATTGGGCACAGAAACATATCTTGTAGAATAAATGCACTTTTCTTGGTCAGTTTTCGATAGGAAAGAAACGGAATTTTTACTGCATACTTTCTGAACTATGACTGGATTACCAAAAACTAATGAAGGAATAGTTTGACATTTTGGGAAATACTCTTATACACTGTCTTGAGTTAGAATAATGATATCACTCATGTCTGTACATTAAAGCCCCCCTCCAGTGTATTTTGACATTTCTATGATATTTCATATTTGTCTGAGTCATTTCCTTACAATGTTGATTACCCACATAGTTCGCCAAATATTTTTTGACAACTAGCTTAATTTTCTGCTCAAAGTTGCAAAAGTTGCTTAGTTGCTAAAGCGGGGTGGTGACGTATGATATAGTAATTCCATTAGTTATACGTCATTTAAGTCTCATCAAGCCACATCAAAAAAGGTTTCCAGACCTTCAATAAGTACTTTTGTGAGTTAAAACGAATCTGTTCCATCTTAGCCATCGAAAGCATTTCATTATGCCACTTCCTGAAACATGGGGACAGTGGAGACTTTCAGTCCAGTAATATTAATTTCTTTGCTGAAACCATACCTGTTCTAATAATCTGCTTTTGATGGGAAGGAAGGGCCCTTGTATTGTCAGAACAACCAAAAATAGCCAATTTACAATCTGGCTGAATATTCAACTCCACATAGTTTGGAGAGACAGTCAAAAATGTCTCTCCAGAAGTCACTTAAAGGTTCAGTGTGTAATATTTCTGAGGCTCTATTGACAGAAATGCAATATAAGATTCATAACTATGTTTTCAGTGGTGTATAAAGACCTTACATAATGAACCATTATATTTTTATTACCTTAGAATGACACATTTATATCTACATAACCGTGGGCAACCCTGCTGTGGAGATCGATGTATTTAGTCGTCATGTTTCTACCGGAGGGCGGCACGGTTGTGGAGTTTGCATGTTCTCCCCGTGTCTGCGTGGGTTCTCTCCGGGTGCCGGGTGCTCCGGCTTCCTCCTACCGTCCAAAGACATGCGGACTAGGTTGGTTGATCCTAAATTGTCCTTTGGTGTGAGCGTGAGTGGTTGTTTGTCTATGTGTGGCCCTGCGATGGACTGGCGACTTGTCCAGGGTGTACCCCACCTTGCGCTCGATGACAGCTGGGATTGGCTCCACCCGCGACCCTGTACGCAGGATAAGCGGTTGACGATGGATGGATGGATGGTTTCTACCGGAGCCGTCAATGAACAAACAGCGCTACAGAGTGCGTTTCTTTATCACGGCGTTCTTCTTCTGCTTGTGTAATTCCGGTAGTGTCGACGATTGAATACGTACAAAGATGATATATACAGTCTCCGAGTAACTATTCTTCAGGTATATTAGAAGTAAGAAGAGAAGTGACATTTGGACAACTGAAGGACCACACACACGTGTTATTTAGCACGAGAGCCGACAGACAGACGGAGTCGGGACAGACAGCTCACAGATGTTGTGGGTTTTCCCAGATGGAAGGCTGCCGGTTACTTAGCGAGACAATCAGCTGATCAGTAACATTAATTGGCAATAAAACTGTAATGTTAGCTTAGAGCATGGAATCTTCAGCCAGCTAAACTTTTACTGACTGGTAGAAAAACATTTATTGTTAGTTGGATTAGTTTATTCTCCAGCGCTCTGTTTTTGGCTTAGTAAGTTACATTGGTGAGAATCACCTGATCGCTAATTGGCAATTAAACGGCAGCTTCCAGCATCAAAGCTCAGATCAGCCAGCTAAACTTTGAAAAAATATATAGTTGGATTGTAACTTCATGTAATTCTTCTCCAGCATTCTGTTATGGCTTTGTTAGGTGGACAGAAATGCGCTGTTACCTTCCTGAGCCAAACAGCTGATGAATATTATTGGTAATGAAACGGTAACAGCAGGGAAGCTCAGATCAGCAGCTAAACTTCACATTTTACTGCCCTGGTGGAAAACATGCATTTCTTTTTACTGCTAATGGTGAGATATAACAAGACCGTGTGCCTATCAAGTGACAAATAATAAATACTTTCCGAATTTGCTTTAAAAAATGTTATTGGATATTGCGTCCCACTGTGCACACAAATATGTAATTTGCTAAATGCCCATTAAAACGTTGCACCGTTTTACCACAAGCTGAAATTATGGCTGTCAGTACTTCTTTGTGTTTCTGTTGTATTTCAAAAAATTCAAAAGACATTTTGGTAATATTTGCAGATTGCTTATCTAATTAAGCAAAGTGAGAGGAGCCTTGATTCTCACCAGCCAATGCCTTCATAAACTTCATGTTTTATGTGGTTTATAATGGACTGTGGTGCAGAAACAGTGAGGCTTACATTGTCCTGTCATCCGTCAGTGGTCATACTTGATGCACTAGATGTGATAGTGTTTTAGAATTCCTTCATTTACTGTTAGTCCAGATGAGCCAACCCTCCCAAGACTTA
Source organism: Micropterus dolomieu (assembly GCF_021292245.1). NCBI lineage: Eukaryota > Metazoa > Chordata > Actinopteri > Centrarchiformes > Centrarchidae > Micropterus > Micropterus dolomieu. The sequence continues at coordinate 9,712,940 of NC_060152.1, forward strand.
AAATAATGTATTACAGGAGTATGAGACATCATGTAGCACTTCATTTCTTCATGTGTCTGTTGTTTATTAATGAAAAAGTAACAATAATATTCAAAAAAACATTTGGTTTTACATAATTTATATAATTTCTTAACACATCTATCTAAAGATTTCTTGAATGCCAATCTCTTTTATCTCATAGATGACATCTTTGTCCTGTCTCAGGCACTGTAGCTATACTAATATTTTAAATAGTTCCAGTCTTGTGTTTGTGTTTTTGGTAATTGCAATATATAAATATTAGAATACATTAATAGTTTAATAGCCTATATTTATGATTGCAACCGCATAAAATGTGATTAATTTTATTGTCAGGCAAATGAGGCCATATAAAATGTGTAAATACCCCATTCTTCAGGACACAACACCTAAGGTATGGACTTCATAATGTGCCTGCCTTAGGCCCAGCAGACAACCTGCCTGTAAGTTGTATGGTTTGTAGGACCATCGACTCTGATTGACAGCAGCTGATACTCGCACATTAGTTTCTATCATGGGTAAGTAATACTCCTGCCAGTACAGTGTACTAAACCTTAGAGTGTAGTGATGTTTATGCAGCATATAATTAGCGAACATTCAGAAACAGGTCAGTTTCCGGTTGCCCTGGTAATTGATTACATCTGACTATTATCCACACCCCCATTCTCTGTTTGAGAAAGAACGTAAACAAAAAACAGCAGTTAAAACTGGCTGAAGGGGGGCTTTAAATATCAAGCTACCTCCATCCATAAAAGCCCAAATTTGCTCAGCGCCATTTTTCAAAGCTCAAGGTGAAATTAATTATTTTGTCCAACTAACCGTTCAAGACCTTAAAACATTCAATTTCAGACAGTATCAAAACAGAGAAAAGCAGCAAATTGTCACATTTCAGTCTGGAAACAGCAAAAGTGTGCTGTTTTTCCTCAATAGGTGACTTAAATTAAATAAATAAATCAAAATTGTGGTTCACATCTACTACTGTGTTCTACTATGATTCACCAGACTACAGACAAGGCAGATGATGCTATTCAAACTCCACCCAAGTATGTCAATGTTAAAACTGCATGTCAACACTGAACTTAACTTGGAAAAAGGATGCTGAAGGAAACATAGCAAAAGTTAATTGTTGCACAATTTCCAACCTCTCTCATTGTGATTTCTCTATTGTCTCCTGTCTGCACACTGTAGCTTTACACTGAACTAAAGCCAAGGACAAAGAGATATGAATGAATTTGTTCTGCGCACTGAACTGAAAATGGAATTTACTTTCATTAATCTCTATTCAGGGACTCATTCATGAATTCCATTTTTATGTTTTCAGGGAAATGACAGCCTGAGGGTAGCTTTGGAACAAACTAAAATAGCTCTCATGGATGCAGACAAATAGTTTTGAACACATGAAATGCATTTGTTAGTGGAGAGATACATATATATTCAGAATGACATACCTTTCTACACTGGAAAGTGAATTACTTGGCTGTAATATTCTAACTATGACAGACTGTTTGAGAAAATAATGTTTAATAGGGGTCGACTGACATGTTTTTCAATAGCCGATGCCGATACAGTATATAGAGAGCAGGCCAGCCAATGGCTGATATCAAAACAATGAAAAAAACATGTATAATTCCATACAATCTAAAACACATGGTTATCTCGGCTAGTAACGTCCTGTTTAAGATGGATTTTTTTATGAATGAATGAAATAGAAAAATATATTGGGTTATGCTATAGACTTCAGAACGTGACTGGTGTTTAAGGGAAAACAGGGTACGGTTGGTCAGAAGTGACATAATTCAACTGCATTATTCCCTACAAAAATATATATTTAATGCTAGCCAGTAATGGTTTTAGACTAGATATGTTAACACTGTGTTAACAATTTAAAAAAAGACTATGGTGACTGTGTAAAATTTAGGGCTCAAAACTAACTCTTTTTAACCACCTTTCCCAAAACTCACAAGGGGGAGCGCTAACCTGGTTCCACAGCAGCCACACTGATAAGGCTGCTTGCAGATGTGTCCACAGACATTTTTTCCCCATTGGCCTCATAAGGGCAGGCATACCAATTAATTGGTCTATTGCTAGTGGTTAATATATTTGATTAGCACAGACTGATGATTGGATAGCGCTACATTTGCAAAATTCATGCGATATTGAAAGCAATGCTGCATTGTCCCCTGCCATTATCGAATTTTCTGATTATCAAAACTATTGTGATTATTAACTACACTGAACAAAATTATAAACACAACACTCTTGTTTTTGCCCCCATTCATCAGGAGCTGAACTCAAAGATCTGAGACTTTCTCTATGTACACAGAAGGCCTATTTCTCTCAAATATTGTTCACAAATCTGTGTTAGTGAGCATTTCTCCTTTGCCGAGATAATCCATCCACCTCACAGGTTTGGTATATCAAGATGCTGATCAGACAGCTTGGTTATTACAGAGGTGTGCCTTACAGGGCTGGCCACTCGAAAATGTGCACTTTGATCACACAGCACAATGCCACAGATGTTGCAATTGGCCTGCTGACTACAGGAATGCCCACCAGAGCTTTTGACCATGAATTGAATGTTCATTTCTCTACCATAAGCCGTCTCCAAAGGCGTTTCAGAGAATTGGGTGGTACATCCTCACAACCACAGACCACGTGTAACCACACCAGCCCAGGATCTCCACATGTAGCATCTTCACCTCCAAGATCGTCTGAGACCAGCCACCCGGACAGCTGCTGCAACAATCGGTTTGCATAACCAAAGAATTTCTGCACAAACTGTCAGGAACCGTCTCAGGGAAGCTCATCTGCATGCTCATCGTCCTCATCGGGGTCTCAACCTGACTGCAACTTCGCACAGCCAATGAAGAGTAGTGTACCAACATTTCACAGGCCACAATCAACAGCCTGATCAGCTCTATGCGAAGGAGATGTGTTGCACTGCGTGAGGCAAATGGTGATCTCACCAGATACTGACTGGTTTCTGGACCCCCCCGTACTACCCCAATACAGTGAAACCACACATTTTCGAGTGGCCTTTTATTGTGGCCAGCCTAAGGCACACCTGTGCAATCCCCATGCTGTCTGATTAGCATCTTAATATGCCACACCTGTGAGGTGGATGGATTATCTCGGCAAAGGAGAAGTGCTCACTAAAACAGATTGGCAGATTTGTGAAAAATATGAGAGAAAAAGGCCTTGTGTACATAGAGAAAGTCTAAGATCTTTGAGTTCAGCTCAAGATGAATGTGAGCAATATAATTTTGGTCAGTGTAGATTCTGATTTAAGGGAATTATACTATTTAGTTCAGCCATACGATTATTTAATAATCAGATTCAATTGTGCATTCAAATTTTAATTAATAGTAATGCTAGAAGCCCATCTTTCTAGTCATGAATCTTGGTGGTGGATATTTTATCAAATTGTTCTATAATGCTGAGTGACTACGTGAGAGAATGATTCTACACATTATGTTCATGGCGTGACTGGCTGTGTGCTGTTATGTCAAGTCTTCGAGTGTGTGTTTATGTACATATATTCACCCATGTGTGCACTGAACAGATGCCTCAGCCCTCAAACAGAGCACTGTGTAGCTCCAGTATGTGCTTGTCAGAACATCCTGTGTTACTCCGCACTGCCAACACTTGAAGGTCCGCCAGGCTGGCCTCATCTGCTTCCCCAACACCTTGTTAGCACCCAGAGGGGAACACAACTGCATAATCAGCTGCTAATACTTCTAAAAATAACACAGGCAGCTCAGGGGTCAGAAGTAGGAGGGTTGAGAATCGACAGGTAGACAGCATACATAGTATTATATCCATAAACACATCATACTGTGATGCAGCTTCATGCTTGAGGCTTTTTTCATGAAGGTCACACCAGAGGTTTCTACACAAAGCAAGATGGAGCAGCGTTATAGGCTCAGCTTTAATGTTGTAAAAAGTCAAGCCGTGCTAGCGGGACTCTGTAAGCCTCTACTTTGAGGTGACTGCAGGTACAGTGTTACTATGTCCACATCTTAGTTTAGCATGTCAGCATCCTCTCATCATGTAATTCACACTAAACACAAAGACCATAAACCAAAGGATTGGAGAAATTAATATTTTGACTAGGTGATGGCATTCAATAACAAGCCATGGGATTACCAAACTTATTACAATTCACCTGAGGGGGTTATGAATGTCTGTACCAAATAACATGGTAATCCATCCAATATGTATTGAGACCTTTCATTCAAAAGAAAAAAATGTGAATCTCATGGTGGTGCTAGAGGAAAAGTCAGAGCGTCACATAAGTCATAAGGATTTATCCATTTGGAAAGATAAAAATTGATGGCAATCTAATACTTAGTTACAATTACACATTTGTGCTACAATAATAGACTCACAAAAAAGGAGATTTGCTTTTTGTAGCCTAAATTAATTACACAGGCTAGGAAACAGCCACGGACGAGACATCAGGTGTGACAGCTAACAAGCTCCAGCTGTAGTCAATTGCATCCTTAATTCTTTCCCCCTTTGAAATGTATTTTTGATTCTAAGGGGGGGGGGATTAAGTAGGATTGTGTTCCAGATTTCCACCCCTACCACTTAAATATGTTAGTTTGGCTTGAGTTTTGAGCGTGATGAAATGCACAAACAGAGGAGCAACTTACAGCTAGGATAAGAAAAAAAAGAAAACAGCAGATGGTGATTAGACAGCCTCAGAAAATTCTTGGAAATCAAAAACTAAACATTTTGGGGAAAACATTTTTCTCAGTCTGTCACATTTAATTGGCAGTACCTTTCCAAAGTTGTAGTCTGAACTCTCAGAATACACCTTAAACCATTTCCTTTTAGTATGAAACAATAAAATACAATAATTTCTTGCCAAAACGGTATACTTTGAGATAGCTTTTTTACAGGCTGGGTACCTGGAGTTAATGTTTCTACAGTATGTGACTAATGTAAAGTGGGTTGGCTGTTATTATTTTAGTTTGACAACATGTGTGATACTCTGTGATAAATAGTTTTATTTTAAAGCACCCTGCTGATTGTGTCGTCTCTACAGTGTGATTGTTCTGTAGTGGCCCATCCTCGTTGTCAATTAAGTGTTTTAATGTTCAAAGGCTTTGAGGTGCCTCATAAGTGGAGTAATTTAACCCAGAATCCTGATGAAAGCTAATGCTAATTGTTATGGTTCCCACTGTCATAAATATTCATTTGTCAACATGGTCTAGCGTCTGTGACACACCACTTAATGCTCTCTGCGGAGACTTACAGCTGTGAAGATGCCAGGATTTGTTTGGAGCTCTACAGCAGGTGAAACATTGAGATGTATACTTTCATCTTTTTGCTGCCGTACTGTATTAATATAAATTTATTAAATAACCATTTTACTTTGGATTTGCCAATCTTACACATTGCCTTTATTTCCATTTGTTCATTTCAGTGGAGGTTAAAAAGTAAAAAAAATAGTGGACAGTATTCACAGTCAGGACTGTGGATTATTCTGAGTATGTGGTACATTGTACTGGCATAAAGGCACTGTTGAGTTGTTCAGTTTAATTTTTTGATCCTTTGAGCTCCATGAATGAAATGCCATTCTTTCTAAATTGTATGGAGGTGACACCAAAGAGGGGCTCAGTGACAGAAATCTCAATACCTCTGACTATAAAACCAAAACAATCGGCATGGCTTGATATCATTGAGCGTACATTTTTGTGATTTCCGACACACACCTTATACACACCTAAACACAAACACATTTCCACTGTAGGCTTCTTGCTTGCTTGTGCTGGCCTCTGAATTGCTAGGACTTGGCACATCCCGCTTACATGCCATTTCCGTAGGCTACAGGTACACAAAACATTGGGTACTACCGCTACTGCAGATACTGGAGATCCTAGGAATTTGATGCTAGAAAGAATACAAAAGCTGTTTACATAGACAAGCCGTAGTTTGTCGTAGTAGTAGTCTACCCAGGCAATGTCAGACCATATACACTAAATACACACAATTCAAGCGAGAGCTCCTGGAAAAAAATCCCCCAATCCTTTCATCTCTGCTCCAAACAATAGTCGGCCCTCCTCGACCGATGAAGCCAACACCATTCAGGAGTGTGGTCCTCTTCGCACATTAGAAACCTCCTCCAAATGTTGTCTCTTCCTCTGTGTTCCATGTTTTTAGATTTACAAAAAGTGTTTTTTCTCTTATTTACTGCATTACTTCACAGTCAGACACATTCACACTGGAACAGCTGCATCCCCCACGGTGGTTCATAAAGGCATGGAAAGGAGAACTCTCAGTTTTTGAAGACATATTTTGTGGAGGGTAAACATTCTCATGTCTGTCCTTTTTCCTCTGTGTGTCTTTACCACTACAGGGGGCCCAAATTCCTCCAGGAAGTGTGAGGCCTGGTTGGCAGTGCCAGGACTACACTGAGTATGCCCAGTGTGGGACACAGGCAGTGGGCATCACGCCAACCCATGCTGAGCCTCCAAGCTGTCTGCACTCCCTCACTGCTGTGGCAGTATGATGAAAGAAATACATTTACATTAATCATGTCGCCATGCTTCTCCAAGGACTCTCCATTCCTGTTGTCCCTCTCTCCATAAAAAAAACACACCAGAGAAATGGCTAATTAGGTGTGTGTTGTTTTTTTTAACCAGGGAACAGACTGACCATGAGCTATTTTAAAGTTTGTGGCTGTTAATAGGCAATTCTCCCCAGAAAAACAACAACTGTAGGTGATTAGTTGCAGTCACAAAAAGGAGTTTTAATAGTATGCTACTACAGTAGTGGCAGTGGTCCTGTAGCAGTGCTACTGTATTTGTCCTCAAGTCAGAAGTGCTTCAGTTAATCTGCAGATAATTTATTCAATGATTTTTTTGGTCTACAAATCTGGTTTGGTCCATTGTCCAACCAATATCCCCCAAAAAATGTTCATTGTGCAATAATTTAAGAGAACAAAAAGAGGTTGCAACCATGACATATTTGGCATATTTGCTTTTAATCTGACTAACAATAGATACATTATAAAATAAATATTAAAATACTTACTAGTTGATTAATCAACTAATTGTTTTAGCCTAATATATTACAATGTGCAAGTGCTGCAAGGATGTTAACAGAGGATTATATTATATAGTAGTTCTCCCCCCTAATTGTTTCTTCTTTATACTCAAGTTGTAACAATACATTTGGAGAAAGATTACTGTATTAGAAGTGGAGCAATACATTCAACTTGAATTGATTGCTTGTCTGCTTTGTAGCTTTGGCAATGTAATATAATTTATTAATTAGAGCTACCAAATTACTGGGGTGTGCTTCCATTTCACACACTGCTATGGTGGGCTGAGGATTCTCAGAGGGACCATCAGCACTGCAAAATACAGAAACATTATGAACTTGTCTTGGGCATCCACCAAACAGGCATTATAGGTTTTTAATGTTGGCGTAATCACTTGATCGTTATCATAACAGCCCGAGTGTAACAGGGAGTTTATCCTATTTCAGATCTGCAATCACAGCTGTGGTGTGATTTTTTCCCCCAATGCTTCTTAAATGATTATGGCTGACCTCTGGATTTAGATGGCTTTAGATGGCTTTAGCAGACCATACAACTTGTGGAGGACGAAGCTTAAGTTGCTCGTTTTTGTTTTTCACATTTATTTCACATAGGCCTCTTTGCTTTGCTGTGGAGAAATCAGAAATACTTGATTGATCCCCGAGGGGAAATTCTTTTGTCACAGTTGCACTTGTCAAAGGTAGATAGATAAAGAGTATATAAATATAATAGTATAAATATAAAAAATAAAGACAAATATAAAGGTGTATGGGTATGTACAATATTTACATTAAGAATTATTGACAAGTGAATAAATAGCAGCAGGGAAATATTGCACATTAATTATTAAACAGGTAATATTGGACAGAAAATAGGTAATGAGGTCTAGTTTAATAACTGACTAAGTGTCAGACACTTAAAGGGAGGAGTTATAAAGTTTGATGACTTCCTGTGGCGCTCTGTGGTGCATTTTGGGGGAATTTTGGGGAAATTTTGTGGGAGCCTTGCACTGAAAGTGCTCCTGTGTTTGAGCAGCAAGCACTAGCTTTACATCTTAAGATTTCGCAAACATAACACCCCACCCCAGCCTCCTTTGTGTGGCACTCTTGCCCTCCTTTGTACTATATTAAGTGGCATATAAGTTTGAAACATATTGTGCATACGGATGGACAGAGGTTAGGTGGATTATGCTGAAGAAGTGGTTTGAGATGTTTCAATGTATATTTTTAATCCAGCAATTAGTTGATTGACTCAAAATTACTCAACTATTTTAAAACTCAATTCATAATTCATAATAATCAAGCAAAAATATCAGACATCCAGCACAGCTCACATGTAAGGCAACTTTGTTCTGTTTTATATTGTTGTAAATTAAATATCATTGGGCTTTGAACTGTTTGGACAAAAAACTATATTTGAAGATGTCACCTTGGATGGTAGAGGGAATTTTTTCACAATTTTCTGATATTTCATAGACTAAATGTATCTATTTAACATTTACATAATTGGCAGATATATGAATGCAAATTACTCTTAGTTAATTGTACTTTTTTCTCCACAAAAACTGGTCACCCATTATAACTGACTGAAGTCAAGATGACCAAGGCTGCTGTATACTACCCAGGGTGAAACTACATTATAAACCCTTGAAAGCCTACAAGGAGCGAATGTCTGATAAACAAAAGAGTATTGAATAAAAAATTTGGTTTAAAATAGTTAGAAAAAAAGAATTTCAAACTAGGCAGTAAATTGCAAGTAGGCATATCCTAATCTTAGCCAAACTCCATTAGCAAAAGCAGATGGTAATTATAAGACTTACACTGCAGTTGACTGACAACTTGGCTCTGTTAGTCTCCACACTAGATGCGATTGAAGTCCTCAGTATGTTTAAAACATGTTCTCACTTAGACTGACAGGCTACCAGCTGGCTGCGTCTCTCCAAACAAATGTTCTCCTCACAAACGAGGTTTATAACGCTACACAGATTTAATTATTGATATGACTAGTCAAAGCAGATGAATGATCAACGCTGTGTCCACTTGCACTAAAGCACATTTAGAAAGAAATGACATGCCAGCGGAGGAACAACGACACATGCCTCACTGACTTGTGATGACATTACAATACTATGTAGATTCTGATGTCCAGCTGTTTTCGCAATATTGCTTTTGTGCAGCAGTTTGCTGTCTTTTGGATCTATTACAGGAACAATGACATGTTGGATTCAAAGATGAAATCTGAGCACAGTCAGCAGACATGTGTCAATGTTTTCCTAAGATACAATACTGAAAACTCGACATTGAAATTGAGATTTTCATGCTGATCATCGAACCACATTTTCTCAGAACCTACCAGTGACCATGAAATATTTATTTCAACTGGATATCCAGAGAAGACATAAGCTGGACTTTACAGCCAAAAGCAAATTATCATCAAATCCTTCTCTATTATAATTTTTAATGTTCCAATTTTCCTTTATCTGTTGAAATGCCCACCCCTTTAGCCTACATCTACGTCTTGATAAGCTGTGAAGTACCTGAATAATATTCCAGGCCTTTGGGTCAGAAATGGATGTGCAGTTGGACATAATATCTACAGAGAACTTGAAATACATAGTCACCAACAATATACAAGTCTGATTATGCATGATGTCTGCATAGAGCCTGCAATGACACTTCAAGTTCACGTCTTTCTTGGAGGAAGGCAAAAAACATTATTGTTTACTCTGAATCAGAAAATAAAATTATTTTGATGACTATCAGCCCACGCTCACATCTTGCTAATTGCCCGTGAAGTCATTTCCATAAATAATAGCTCCTGTTTATTACAGAAGCCCCATCTGTCACACAGGAGTAATCAAATGAGCACAGTGACTTTGACTAATAGCACGTATGGATTTATATTGGAATACTCAACCAAAAAACAAATTAAGCGCAATTCTACAGCTCATAATGCTCCTTTTATTTCAGGTAAGTTAAAATATTCCCTTCAGCTCAGGCTCATATTAAACATCAAGGTAAAAAATATGATTTTTAGCCAATTTATCATATTCAAGTTACTTAAAGAATCTACTGAATTTGGTGATCCCCTGGCTTTTCTTCTAGGGCTATCATCTTGTCAAAATGGTTACTTGTCTGGTGAAACATCTCGTTATCCACAGAATGGATTGTAACAAAATGTTGAAAAGACTTGGTTCACAGAGGACATATCATAATGATGTAAGTGTTCCCCTGACTTTTCCCTCTAGTGCCTCCATGTGTTTTGACTAAAATGTCTCAATAACTACTAGATGGATTGTCATGAAATTTGGTACCGACATTTATGTTCCCCTTGGGATGAATTGTAAAAACTTAAGTGATAACTTAACTTTTCATCTAGCGCCATCATCAGGTCAAAGTGCATCATAAAGTAATGAGGTGTCTACCATCCTCAGCGGTACTTGGTATATAGTGCTAATTAGCAAATGTTAATATGCTAAAACACTAAACTAAGAAGGTGACAATGTTGAAATGTTGATGTTAGCATTTAGCTCAAAGATCCACTCCTGCAGACTCTTGACTAGAGATGTCTCGAGCCACTCATAAGGATCGGTACCAGGCACAATGTGGGCATATTTTAGTGGATCAGTAGCAGCTAAAATAAAGGCTACTCTACTGTGTTTGTCCACCTCACCCTGTTAGTGTTGCAGCACTGCTCTCCTTTGCCACAGTTGGCTCTACAGTGCAGAGTTTTGCTGCATATCAAAGTGAAAATTATGTAAATGTGAAAAATGATTTGGGCGCACCACTGAGTTCAGACACGAAACTTAGAAATATACAACGCTAAACTCAGATGCTGTTAAGCAAGTCCAAACCATTCAGGTGGCGGCATCCCATGTTTATCTGCTGCTGACTGTTGCTTTCACAGATTAAAACGACAAACGTTGCTGGCGGCAGGTCAGGTCACATCAGCTTATTAACTTTATTAACTAAGCTTATTATTCCATGAGTAACTTGATGACATGCCAAAATTAACCATGTCTGGTTAAAGTGGTATATGCAAGCCGGTGTCTATACTAAAGATCATTTGTGAGGGAAGAACCTACACTCTGTAAAAACACTGTACAATCGCAAGTCCACAGAGCGTTTCTCAAGTTCCCATAACTCAAGTAGAAGATTGTGTCAACTCAGTTTCAGGGGTCACGTTCATCATATCATATGAATAATTTACCCTAATAAACATAATGTGTTTGAATCAGGACCGCACTGAGAAATGATCTAGTTTAACTAGTATGATTAACTAATTATAGATTTCAACTACCTCTAATTACACAGACCTAAACCGACAAAGAAAGGCAGGACGTTAAGATAAATATACCAGTATTCTGCAGGTGTCTCATATCAAAATAAAACTGCACATTAGAAAGGTAGAACACTGTCATGTACATACACCACTACTAAGTATTAGCACAGTGGTTCCCAAAATACAGTTTCTAGGATGGCTTTATCTGGACAGTCTGAAATTATATTTAACAGAGTCAATTAAGCAATTATATGCTCCATTTGACTGCTGACCATAATGTCGACCACTGTTTTCTGCTTCAGTACCCGCTGTGTCTCTGTAATCTTTATAGAGTGTTTGATTTAATATTGGTGTACCAGCAATTGACTGTTCTTAATATTGCAGACTCCAATAAACGTTCAAGTTGAGATAACGGTCTATTTGAACTTCTTTAGACTGAAGAAAACATTTTAAATGGAAGAAAAAGAAAAATCTTAAGTGTGCTGAAGTACTGTAATTACATAAACTATGATTAAAAATTAAATTCATTGTTCTGTTTACAATAACCCTTGATGTTACCCTCATTAAGTAGAATTAAAAATTCCTGCATCCAATTGATAGACATAAGTGTCAGTGGTTTGTCCCACAAGTCCCTTGTTAACATTTTAGGGTATCTATTTACAGCTGAGCTTCTATGCCTTGATAATTGATTTCTTTCTATCTTGGGTGTAATATAGTAGACTCTTGACTATTGTAGTATCATCTTGTGGTCATGGTTCTACGTTTGACAGGCAGAGGAGTGGGGGTTATGTGCCTTTTCTGTATGTGTTTGCTAAAACCACCATATTGTACAGATATTATTTTTATTTATCGATAAATTAACTGGATTGTATGTGTGTGTAGATATTAATTTGGCCAAATACAGTGTTTATATGTGGGTAGTGACCTCTCCCACTGATGGTGTAGTCCACCCTAATTAGTGCTGGGAGAGTATTTAATGGGTGGTTGGGCTAAGTGTTAGTTGGCTGTTGTGCTTCTATCACTTTGTTGCACATGGTACTTCAAGAAATGCCCACAACAGTGCAGATCTCTCCCTGAGCTTCCTCACTCACCCACATTTAAAGGCCATCTTCACACTCACCATGTACATTACAGCACAGTGTGCACACTTTTGTTGCTGGTGGGGATTCATGACACTGCTAGCTGCCTAATTGAGCTTAAGACATGACATGAGTCTTTTACTTTTGATGAAATGCTGCCTTGGGCTGAGAGACACTTAATTATACCGGGATAAACAAATCAAATTCTAATACTGTTCCCTGATGATAAGCACTTACCAATTTATCTACTGAAGTGACTCGTAGAGTGACAACAGGTATGAGAATCTGTGATTGTTAGTCAGTTACATAGCAAGTAGCTCCTAGGCACGGTTGGCTTCACATGCATTGTTTCTTAAGCAGTCTGTATGTAATCTTAAGTGATGGATAATTATTTTTCAGATTCCCATCAATCATGTGGGTCTGAAGTACAGTGTTGAGATGTGTATGCCTGCAGAGTTGGAAATTAACTTTTTGGCTCACCTGCTAATGGTACTGGTAAATGAAAAAAATCCACCGGCCAAAGATTTTTTACCGTAATCAAATGAGATAATAACTTGCCTTTTTATGTAACGTAAACATATTGAGATAATAAGGTATTCTGTCAAATACAAACTTAAAGAAGACACCAGATTGAAATTTGAAGCAAAATAATTTATTGCTATTAAATGTACTTAAGACATAGCAGTAAATTCTTTTATAAACTTACAAGATGCTTATTAATCATTCAATTAAATCTTATCACTGTTCCCTTTTAATCATGCTTTATCATTCAACTTAAAGCTCCTCATTAATTAATATTTTTTTATATAGTGCTTCAGCCTCATTTTTGTGATTAATTTCAAGCCCTGCATGCATGCCTTAATTGACCCTTCGCTAAGCCACGCCCTGCACATGGGGCTGGCCAATCACAGCACAGTATAGGCCTCGCTCTAACTGAGGTCCGACACTTTCATGGCTGCGCTCCACTGACTCTAATGCAAAAGGAGTCTAGCTTTCTTTTGCCGTATTTTTCCAAGATATGGTCAAACACTGCTCCTGGGTCACTTGCAATAATTACAATCACTACCCAGAGGTAGAAAGGAGAAGTACAATTTATTCTCTTTCCAAAACCTAAAACAAATAGAGAATAATGTAGGCTGTGGATTGTTCCTAATGAAATGTTAGTTAGTTAACTAGCTAGCTAACTTACTACTGAATGTAATGTTATAAAGCCCGACTGTTCTGCTTTTTAATAACTGTAATAGTGAATAGAAACCGGCCAAGCTGTACAGGAACAATGTTGATCCTTAATATCGTTTTCCTCTTTCTCAGTAGTCAGGTAATACAGTGGTTCACTTTTACTCTTTGATCGGTAGACTTTAGCTTCTATCATCATTTTTTTCATGTCAGTTTGAGTCTGTTTGACAGCCTGAATACAACCTTCAAATGTATGTCTTAACTGTCTGCGTCTTTCTGAGATCGTTTTTTCCAAAAAAATAGACAATATTTCTCTGGGAGTGCAGTAACAAACAGTGGCAGCGCCATGCTAAAAGCCCGTCAGGTCCGAAACTTTGCCAGACTTAGCAACTGTAACTAAGGGGGGCGTGGGGGGCGAAGGGTCAATTATGTGGCAGAAGCAATTTAACCTTAGCTTAATTTCCTATTTCTAGCAGTGTTCAAGAATAAAACGTGCGTGACACATGCTCAATGATATTATTAGTGTCTGTCATCAATGGACACAAATTTAAACACATTTTCTGAAAGTCTGCACAAGAAAATACAAATTAATGTGTTTCAATCCATTTCTGTTATGTGAATATTAGGATTTCATATAAAGATAAACATTTGGTGACATGATTAAAAGAACATTTATGTCTGTGTTATGTGTTTTTTTGAGGTCCACACAGGTTTTTGAACCCCACGGGAACATTTTAAATACTGTTATATTTGTGAAAGCCCTTCTATAGCATTTACATTTACTCATTTAGGTGACGCTTTTATCCAAAGCGACTTACAATTGAAATGTATGTCAGAGGTCTGGAGCAACTAGAGGTTAAGATTCTTGCTCAGAGACACACTGGTGGATGTGTCACAGTTAAATTAGATCAAGCACATGTGTTGTATTTTGAGTGTAACTATGTAAAATATATTGTAATTGTTTAAATTCCATGTGTCCTAAGTCTGAGAAATTGATGAACAAGTGTGTGATTAAACACAGACACACAAACAAGAGGATACAGACTTATTAGTCATTAGACTTATCAGAGTCCCGCCTGAACATGTGGATGAACTGTGAGGCAGTTTGGTTTGGAAGACAGAAGGGTATGACTGGGCAATTGAATTGAAAGTTAATGTTCGTGTTGATAATGTTTTCTTCTTGGCTGTTGCAGATTGATAGCAGTTTTAACCTTGACATGTCATCAATCACCTATGATAATGTGGAGATTGCTGGGGTGTGAGTACTGGCTCAGAAGAGAGAGCGAAGGCAACAACACTCCATCACAATAATGATACAGACCTAACTTACTAATATGAAAATAGAACAGGAATGAGGTATTGAGTCTACGCTATCCACCTTGTAACCATTCCAAAGGGTGTTTACCTTCACCACAAGGATCAATGTTTCAATCCCCACTGGTCTTTGTAAGGATGAAATGAAGATTAATGGTGTCATTTGAAAACATTAGTGTCCAGTGCAGGTAGACTGGGTTTCCCCCCTTGGTACATTCCTTAATTAATCTCCTGCCTCCACTATTTCCTTTCCTGTTGCTGTCCTTACTTCATTTACTTGTCCCATGTGAGTGTTATTTTTATATTTTCATAGCTAATCTGTAACTGGCCAAATCTATGAGAATTACATAAAGAGATATAAATGTGCCAAGATTAATACTGGTGACAAACATGGCTTAGTGTTTATATTTTATATAAATATAGGTTTTCTAGCAATTTCCCTGCTTGGTTTTGTTTATTAGTTGCTGTTATTTGTTGTTAGTCGGTTGCTATTGTTTGCTATTGGTTTTAATGCAGGTTTTCTACCTTTTCTACCCTACATTTCAGATAGGGCCATTTTTAAAATACAAATATTCAAGTATGAAATCTCTATTAAAGTGTTTCAGTGTTTTGGAGTCTATTTTCCAAAATGTCACATCAGACGAAGAAATAAACAATGCCAGACTTAAACCCAAAGGTCAGTACCACAAATACAACACAAGTTAGCAATTTGTAATCAGAGCGCTCATTGAGTATAAATATCGAGGTCGCAAAAAGACTTGTTATATACATACTGTAGAATAGGAATAAAAAAAAAAAAAAAAAAAGGAGGGTAATACATGGGTAATCTGCAATCAGATACTTTTGACAAAGCTATAATTTCCTCTGGACATGTGACTTCAAAACTGTAAGCTGAAAGAGGAAATCCAACGCCACAACTTCAGCATCAAGGGACAAGATGAAAGAGGCCCAGCTGGATTGTGCTTTTGCTTTTTGATTTTTTGCCTCCATCTTTCTGTTAGACTTCCCCTTTCTCATTTCTTCTCATCTTTTTGCTCCCTCCTCCCTTGCCTTCCCGTTAGTCCCACATTAATCTTTGTTTAGGACTTTTTTTTGACACTGAGGTTGTACTGAATAGACATTAGGGCACAAACATTTCTTT
This sequence comes from Micropterus dolomieu, assembly GCF_021292245.1. Taxonomy (NCBI): domain Eukaryota; kingdom Metazoa; phylum Chordata; class Actinopteri; order Centrarchiformes; family Centrarchidae; genus Micropterus; species Micropterus dolomieu. Next base: position 9,728,997 of record NC_060152.1, read on the forward strand.
TCATTAAAAATGTATCAATTTGTTATCCATTTGTTTAATAGTCTATAAATCATAAAATACTGTAAAATGCTTAACACAATTAGCCCAAGGTGCCGTCTTCTAATTACTTGTTCTGTTCGACCAACACTACGAAACCAAAAACACATCTTCACGTTAAAGAAGCTGCGGTCAGCAAATGTTTGGCATTTTTGCCCAACAAATTACTTGAGTAAAGATTTATCGATTATAAAAAATGTTTAATTTATTTTATGTTAACTGACTAATTGATTAATCAAATATCATTGTAGCTCTAACAGACACATTAACCACACGCTACAGCACGCTCTCTCATTTAAGGAAGGTAGGTGGTTACAGTCAGGGCTGCTTCTATACCTTTGCATTAAGGAAATGGGTATGACAGACGGTACACAAAGTGGATTTTAGAGAAAGCACAATTGCATACTGTATAAAATCAATGGAAAGATGAACAGTAAATGCATTACGACAAATGATCGCCATCTGAGTTTTATGGAAAATAAGATCATACATTGGACTATTGGAGTTCCAGGTCCATTTTTAGATTGTCCGAGGCACAATCAGCACCCACACGTGGTCAGCTAGCTACAGCTGAGGTCTGTGCAGTTAGTGCATTGACTGTTTGCAGTCTATGAATATTTGCCACAAAGACAATGCAGGGGTCAAACGCTCGTGAATAAAGCAAGAACAATTTTTGTGACAGACGCTAGAAGAATGGTCTATCAACATTAAAATGCAATAGGCAGCAAGTCTGATAGTGTAATTAGCAAGGTAAGCTGTCATAACAGATGGATTGTGAATGCCTCCCGGAGACGATGCTCTGCAGATTAATGTATCTGCTCCTCTGATGGTTAATATTTGTTTGTTTTTTGGAAACAGTCTCGCGGCTTTAAGACACCCGGTGAGAACAAGGATGGTACAAGCTCAGTGTGTTGTTTAATGATATCAGTGCACAAGATCTGTACCTCACCTTTTTTCCAGGTATCAAACTGTGAATAAAGGTGGAAGCAATTTAAAGAGAATCGATTTTCAAGGTAAAACACTTTAGAGTGTGGAGAATGTAGTCTTAACACTGATCCACAAATAAGTAAATATCATAACATGATGATTTCTGTTTTACTTAAAGGTCCAGTGTGTAAGACGTAGGGGGATCTAATATGGCAAAAATGTAATATAATAGTGTATGTATGTATGTATGTATTCATTAGTGTATCCCATGAAAATAAGAATTGTTGTGATTTACCTTAGAGTAAGCCATTTATATCTACAGGGGGAGTGGGTCCTCTTCCATGGAGTCCACCATGTTTCTACAGCAGCCCAGAATGGACAAACCAAACGCTGGTTCTAGGGAGGGCTTTTAGCATTCTTTCACTTGGAAGGGGAGGGTGAGGCGAGGTATTTTCACTTGACTGCAATCTGCAACCACTAGATGCCACTAAACCCTACACGCTGGTCCTTTAAACCATGACTTGGACATGGTTGGGGACATTTTTCAACTTATTTACATATTTATATAAATGCTAACATACTGTTTTGTTACAGCAATTTCTTTGACTTTGATTACACCTTTTTTGGTGAACACTGCATGACAGATTCTCAATATTTTAAAGTCTGTCAACTTTGCAGCTTTGTCACCACATCATCAATTATAATAAAAACGGGAGAATATCAGTTTTCACAAAGTTCACTGATCTGTCTTTGCTAATCCGTACAATGTGTGCACCTTTCAAAGTAGCTGCTGTTTTATCTAGTCTACAACAGGAGTGCAGAAGCTGCACTATGCCAGCGAGTTAGTAGATGAGCTGCCAGCTTCCATTAAACAGGCTGCGTCACTAGCTATTTGAAGTGTCATTCAGAATATACAGCATACACAGTCAGCTGCGACATCTCAACAGAAGACAGCTTGTCGGATTAAAAACTGCATTCCTTCCAATTAAGAGGCGACTAAAGAATGCGTGATTGAGTGGTGGCGTCTCTGTGAGTAATACCCTGACATGAATTTGAAGGTCTGCACAGGACTTAATCATCTTTTTGAGTGCTTATCTCAGGTATTTGCCTCATTCTTCAAACTGTCATTAAATACGATAAATTATGTTAGACTGTATGTCACAGGTTGCAGAAACCTCAGTCAATGGAATGTAATAATCTTACGATATACAGTACATTGGGAAATAGTTTTACTATCTTTTTACTGGAGTAGAGCTGCAACTAATGAACATTTAATTGTTGATTAATTGTTTTTGTTTCAATTATTCAAACAATCATTTTCTTGTCTATCAACGGTAACAAATTGAGTAAAATAGTCCATACTATAATATGATGGTGATACCTACAAATACATTGTTTTGTCTGACCAATAGTCTAAAATGCAAAAGTAATGAATTTACTGTGTTTTAAAACAGAAAAACAGCAAAGTGTTTATTTTCACTGATAAATTACTTCAACAACTGATTGATTAATAGACTTCAGCATCATGCATACTAGCCTTACAGTAGTAACCCTCGCAATAAGCACAATTCACATCATGGTTGAAACTATAAAGCAAAAGACGCGTTCAACATGGAATATTTGAAGCATTACAGTAGTTATTTACTTTCTTGGTGAACCAGTTTTCTCTCAATCTGCCTTGCTGGATCATACTGAGTTAGTGATAAAATGTGCTTTCCAGAAAGACTTTCAACAATGCACAGAGAGGGACACATCCTAGGTGCATCGCATTTCTCTTATTTCATATCTCCCACAACCTCCGGTCTCATGTGACCTGGAAATCGATTGAGGTCTTCCATCATTGGGGTCATTTCAGTTCTTAGTGCTGCTTGGAGGAGCGAGGAATATATTCAAGTCGGAGTAGTGAGGACATAAATAAGTAGGGATGGGTAGTATGGTTGAAATCAATATCAAGATATTAACAAGAGTGAGAAAGACCTTACTGTGGATCTATAGTTTACTATAATGCTGCAATTGGCAAATTGGTAATAGCATTCATCATAATTCATTCATTTGTATTACTGTGTTATAAATTTATATAAATTTTTTCAGAATCAACTTTATTGGCGAAGAATGCGTACACTTAGATTTCCATTGCTCTCAATGAACTAAAATACAGAAATAGACGTAACAGCTAACAACAACAAAGCTGAACAAATAGAGGTAAAGGATAGAAAGCACTATTATGTACACGTTTGTAAAAAACAGGTTGAAAAAAAATGCCTATATACAAGTGATGTGTTTCTGTAATGAAATACTGAATGACAAGATTGCATGTATATTTTAATTGAATGTACAATAGGCATACAATAACTTGTCTCAGCTTTACTTTGTGTCTGTCTCTGTGTGCAGCTGAAGTTCTGTGTGAAAGCACATGTCATAGGTGAGTTCATTATTCATTCAGGAGATTCAGGCAATACAACAAGATGTTGTTTTCTCTTTTCACATGAATGGTCTCTTCACTCTTCCATGAAAGGTTCATACATCAATACACACTGTGTATGCACATGCATGCGCACAAAAACAGACACCACAAGTTTTTTTATGAGCAAAAGAATGTTTCCACTGTTACCTACAGAGCTCACTGGCAGGTTTCCCCATCATCTACTGTACAGCTTCAAAGGTGGCTTTGCAGTCTTCCAATCAAGCTCATGCAACAAAATCAATGTCTGGTCATGGGCTCTCTGTTGACAAAAACAAGACCATCTAAACCATCCAAAGAAAACTTTCTTTGCAATGACTGATCAAGGTTGATCCCAATATTATAAATTTTGCACCTTTTCTTCTTCAAGGAAGAACGTTTGTATTTGTGTACTGATTATTAATTGTCAGCTTGATATCAGTAAATTAAAAAAGACAAAACAATAAAAATTATTATGCTTAGGCACAAACAAAAAAACAAAACAAACCACCCCGAGCTAATCAAGTACACCAAGATGAACCAGACAAATGTAATCAACACCAGAGTTTGAGTTAATGCTACAGATTTAAAATTATGATCTTTAAATACAGCCCTATTTAGTCCAGTTAGTGTAATTTTTAAAGCAATAACACAGTGCCAAAATTAGTGCTGCTCCTTATATGTAGATGAAGATGTATGATGAAGACCTGTGGCTTAGGTAGTAAAGCAGCTCATCTATTAATCACAGGGTTGGTGGTTTAATTCCTGCCTCCTCCTGTCCACATGTCAGATGATCTGCTGTGAAGAAAGAAGATCGTACACAAAGAAACACAGAATGGCATATTGTGAAGTTTGCTTGAAATCTAACTCTAATGGAAATAGGGACATGGGTGGAGGAATATAAAAGCAGAGCAGGACAATTCACACTTTATTTTTTCTGTGATACTTTCAGCTCTGGTGCTAAATTAAGAGGCTCAAGGATTTTCTTTAAACACAATGCTTTTTGTATGCCACACGAAGCTATTGTGTACAGAATCAGTGAAAACTACATCTGAAATTTTGTAATAAATTTCACTCTGTGTCTAAAGTTATTCCCCATATGCCTGAAAAGGTCTGTGACTAAGCTTGTATGTATTTTGAAATTGTATGTTTGCATCTTGCATGTAGCATGCAAGTTCTTTTTTGTATTTACAGTTATGACAGAAGCTGATGAGAGACACAAGGTTAAGCAACACTAAAATAAGGACTCACATTTTCCATTTCCCGAGGACATAAACCATGTGGATCAAACAAACAAATGACCTTTTGATGCAAGCCCAATAAGAGAAATCACCTCAAAAGCATTCATGAGACAAAATTCTCTAAAAAAAAGGTTAAAACAAAAGACAGACTATCTTCCTCAGGTCAGGAAAAACTGCTGCAGTATCTGACTAATTCTTTTACACAACATAAAAAATGAAGATGCAGCAGCAGTCGGATATAATTGGAATGTGATCCCAGTGAAACCGAAGTAATGCGCTGTTTCCAGGAATTATTCAGTATTAGGGGTGTGACGAGACACTTATCCCACAAGATCGAAACGAGACGAGATTTTAACACTATTTAAAAACAATCTTTATTGCTGAATTTTATGAAAATTTTAAGCATTAAACACTATTTCCTGCATTATAATGAATTTTTCTGCACCAGTTTATGGTGATTTTTTCATTTATATAAAGAAAAACTCAGAATTCAGGTGGCTTTGGTTTTTAGATGTTTATGTTGCAAAAGCAGCTGTCTGGACTCACAGCACGTTGATTCACTCCACGAGTCTCTTATCAGTTATACATTTGTATTTCACTGCGTGAGGAAAATTAATGTGTGGCTTGACAGCGTGTGAAAAATGTAATTTGCGTGAGTCTAGCGAGACAGTTTTTACCTGATGAGAAATATTGTCACAATTTAATCTCGCGAGATCCCGTCACACCCCTATTTAGTATGCATTGCAGCTGTAAAATGTTTCTATAATTAATTTGTGGTCGATATTTGGAACATGTTTATATGGATGAATTATTACTTTACAGAGGGATAAATCCTATTTAAAGGTGTTTCTAGATGTAGCATCTGATATGTTCACATGCTGATCTGTGTGTCACATGCTTCATCATCTTCTAAATAAGTGTAATTTGTAATAATTAAGAACACTTTGCCTTGTTCATCCTGTATGTAATAAATTTTCACCCTATGGTGTTAAATCCCAATGAAAGTTTTGATTATTTTAATATTTCCAAATCCACTAAGAAAAACAGCCCTGTTTTCTGTATTGTATCTCAAAAGTCTTGAATTCTAGGTGACTTCTTGAGTACAGATGTGTGGGGAGATGCATGCAACGAAAATGACATGTGAAGGACTCATTGATTGATATCAAGGAATTCAGTAAAATTTCACTGTAGTTTTACCATTTCTCAGAAAACTGTTGACAGAAAGTTCTGACACCAAATTTTTATTTACTGTATTTTCCTAATCTGCTGTATAATAACATTTTCATCAACAACATCAGCTGGACTGATCAATATTTTACACCAACAATGTATCGAGAGGCAATTGTTTGCTAATACTTTTGGATATAATAACTTTATATGGCGAGGATTCATGTTTTCAGCTTGCATCTCTGGTCCCAAGAAATAAAAATCAATTAAAGCAGCTTTAAGGAAAAATAATTAAACAAACAAGCATATGAAATACAAACAAATGAAAAATACTTGCATATTACTTGATAAAAATATTCCTCATCTCTTTGCACAGACTTTCTGATTTGATTAAAGTTTGAAAAGTTATGCATTGGCAAATTTTTGTTTTAACTCAACCAGTTATTACAGTAATGTCAATTAACTTCAAAACAAAATGTTATATTAACTGTATAAATAACACATACAACTGTACGTTGTTTATTTATATACTATTTATAAATACAACATCTCATTTATTGTTAGGTTTTTGGATAGATGAGCAGGAGATATTGTTCAATGTTATGCTTTGATGTGATTGAAGGAGCAATGAGTATGTGTGCCCCCTAGAGGCCATGGGGCCCTAGTGCATTTGTACAACTGGCACCATCGATAGTTGCGCTAGCGGTAGAGTGGTAAGCCTTCAGTAATGCACAAAGCAGAAATCCTTGTATTTTCATGTGATTGATTAAATTTGTCTGTAAGAAACAAATTTCCTCTGGGTATCGGAGTCCATTAAAAACTGCTATAGTGCCAGTGTGGAATGGTGATATAGTGAGATGCAAAAAATGGACGCACTGACACATCTAAAGCCTGGCAAATATAAACTAATCACAGCAGCAGGGCCCACAGCTCTATTCTTCATCCTATTACTCATAAACCTCTCTGTTTCCCCCAGCTGTCTGCCTGCCTCAGATAATAAGGAAGCCAAACATTTTTCTCTCTGCTTTATGAGTCTCTCCTGTACCCAAAGTAGGTGCTGCTCTTCAGACGTCTTTGTATTCCCGTCATGAAAAGGGCTCAAATTGTCTTTTGTTTCGAACTGTGATGAGCTGGATAAATTTAAAAAACAGGACTTTGCTAATGAGCTTTTGCTCAGAGTTAAAATCATTTCTTACTAAATGTAGCTTTGATGTGCTGATTAAACTGTGTGATGGAGACAAATGTCAAGGATGAGTGACTGTTTTGGGGATGTTTTTATTTGTATTCTTTAAATATTTATATAATAATTTAAATATTCTTTGTTCAGCCATGTTCATAGAGTTGTTCTCAATCGATGGAGCATAGACTATTATTTGTTCCATGTGAGGGTGGTGTTAAGTGGGAGGTGAGTTAGGCTGTGAGAAACAGCAGGGTTTTTGGATGATATTTTGTGCCTGCCAGGGCCATCTGCACTTTTGGAGCAGCTCTCCTCTCTAAGCAGTCAGACTGGTCGCTACATCTGTTTGCGAATTCTCTCACACTATTGACACGTGTGTGTGTTTCTTCTTCTATCTCTGTGATGGCCATTTAGGCTGCGTTCAGACTGCAGGCCAATGTAACCCAAATCCGATTTTTTTGCTCATATGTGACTCAGATCTGATCTTTTTATGACAGTGTGAACAGGCCAAGTCACATGGAATCTGATCTTTTCCAGTTCGGAGTGTCTTTGACGTCACTCTTGAGCAGCTGTTGTCACAGTTCTGCTGTAGACAGAGAATGAAAAAGCTCCACAAAAGCCACAAAATTATGTGGCTCTACCTTGCTATCATTTGCTCACAGATTTCTTACACATGAAATCCACCGGACCGCCAGCTCTCTTCTGAGTTATGTGCATGCTGCGGACACAGTTGTGAGCGCTTGTCATAATTCAGGAATGTGACACGTGAGAGGAAATGAAATACAGAAGTGTACCGTGAAAATTGCAAGTATGAACTAAGCTAGAGCTAACCTCCGTTGCTCCTTGTTTACTTCTGTACCACAGCATGCTGTGTGTGACGTCGTGTTATTCTTCTGCGCATGCCGGTCACTTTCAATTCACAATGAAGTCTGATATGGGCCACATTTAAGCAATAATGTGCTTAAACAAACGAAACTGTCAAACAAAAAAAAATCTGATCTGGGAAGAAAAATTGAGGATTAAGACCTGCAGTCTGAACGTAGCCTTAGAGTTTTCCACTTTCAAAGTAAGGACATTTGTGTATCGTATGAAGTCAATATGGCAGATCCCCACCGTGAGGAGAACAATTGGATTTATGGTTAAAATGAGATTTACGATTAAGTTAGAACAATGGCTGAGGCCAGGCATGTGGTGCTGAGTCTATTTGTGAGGATTTATTTATTGCTTAATTAATCAAGCAGCTGCATACATGCTGATGCTGCCAAGAGTTATATTTCCAAGTACTTGTTTCCTGCAGTATATTGCTTGTGGAGGTAAGTACAAAAGTATCCTTCTCACCTGGTAGAAAATTTTACTTGTCATTAATTCATAGCACCTTGGTTTCCTTTGATTGTTTAGGATTTGTATATAGTTGTTTTGACTGCCTGAGTTGTTGGGTTTATACTTGACACAAGGGGGTCAACAACAGTCCCACCGCCGATAACACCGCTGTAGATTTTCTGATTTCTAGTTCTGCATTGGTTGATGCACCACGTCAACCTTAGATGCTTCATGTGTTATCAGGCCGTATCATAGTGGCTGTGTTAACATTATTTTATTCACTTTGTGATTTAGAATGTTTAGCAATGCAGGTACTTTTATATAGGAGTTACACCCAGGTAACACCTTAACTAACAACTATAAATACCCCCTTAAGTGACTTCAACCCGCTGCTGAGGATGTAATAGTGATGCAAATAGGTGTGATTTGATTTGGTTGCATCAATTGCCAAAGTGGTTAAAATCTGCAAGCCTGTTACCACCAACAACCTGATTTTCTTCCCCATATATGAATATTGTAAAACCATCCTTATCGTCTTGGTTGTACAGAACACCACATTGCACACCCTACACTTCAAAATTAAAATGTTGCTTTTTGTCTCCTCATAGCAGAAAAGAGCTTATCCAGTGAGACATACCATTTAGCAGATGAGCTCACAGTTAGAAGTGGTTCGACGTGGTTTGGTGGTCCTGAGCCAGATCAGGACACCATTTGGTCCATAGCTCACCCTGCTGGGTAATAATACTATTCATGCTGCTGCTCCTGTGCCCTAGCCATCTGGGGATTTAATGAGCCCAGACCGACCTTGTTGATGCCAACCAATAGCAGAGCTCGCACCAAGTCCCCCGGTTAGTCAAACCCTAGCATGAGTCAGTAGCTTCATGGAAGCAGAGATACATGTCCCATACAACGAGTTCAAGCGAGGCCCTGCATGACACGCATACAGAGTCGTATACACACATACAGGCACATATACTCTTATACATACATACATACATACACATACACACACACACTCTCTCTCTCTCTCTCTCTCTCTCTCTCATGTATCTGTATACTGTACATCATTAGTCTTTGATGCTTCAAAAATGATGAAGGAAATCCAAGGTGACAGAAAACTGTCACACACGGCTGAGCAGCAGGCTTAAAAGCGTTGCATTATCTTAAACATCTGTAATTAGCAGGTCACACTGTTTAACTTTTCATTAACCCCTCAAAGTTCTCATTCCATACTCGCCGTAACTGAGCCAAGTTTGTTTTTCTCAAAACTCCCATCTCCACACAAGGACATCTGATAAGACTCCGACCAGGGGGGGAGGTGCACTTTGGAGGCAGTTTACAGCTCCAAGTCTAGTTGCATTACTTTGTCTCGCAGTGTGTGGCAAAAAGATCAATACTGTGTGTTGCTCATGTTGTGCCCTGGTGTCGTCTTGACATAGTAGCAGCCCCAGCTGCTGATTCAGAGTGCATTGATGGTGGTGAAATCCTCCCTATGATCGAGGACTTTAAAGCGGCAGAGCTCTCCCAAAAGGCCTGAGCTGGGCTCTGTCAAAGCACTCTGATGCTGTTCTTCAGGCTAGGAGAGCCAAGAGGAATTTCAAGCTGTATGCATTTAGTTATGGAAAAAACACAATGCAGTAAAGAAGACCACTGCTGTTCCTTTTTTATCGTGCTTATGTAATGCCAGACCCTGTTGACTTTTTAAAGTAGGTTTTATCCTTTCAGCATAGGGACTGGTTGATTGCTAAAGCACTGCTGAAAAGTATTTCTGAATGCTGTTTTACTGCAAAGATTCCAAATACTTGTACTACCATATACTTATGCTTAGATGTTAGAGATTTGAAACAAATGTACACATTAAAGTGTGCATAATTTCAGCATCTGGATGCCACAGAAATATAAAGTGACATTTTCCAGTTCAATTGAATTTCCCAGAGTTAACAATTGTAAAGATTAAATAATATAATATTGCATTAAGCTTGCCATTGGTGAATTGAAATGACATGAGTTTTTAGTGTTGTGTGCATTTACTCACACATTTGGAGGACAATTCTATGGGATAAAAACAGTTTTTCTGCTTTACTATGCTAATAAAACCAAATATACAAGAATATGTTGGTGCCAATACAACTGTACTAAGTCCCTATATCACATTGTAAACAGAGGGGAGCCTCGACAGGCTCTTAAATTATAGAACCATCTGGTGCTCCTATTAATTTCTATATGCTGATACTAGCATTCTTTTGGGCCAACATTGGTTTAATCGGATATCATCAAACTCGTATGAATGCCAGATTTTTTTTGAAGCCCGTCCAAAACATCACACTGGGGCTTGTCCTCAGTGGAAAGTGACAGGAGAAACACACCATACTCTTGTGTGTAGAATAGTGCAGCCAATTAAGAGCAGTTAAGAGTTTTACAAATCTAAATGTTAAAGTTAAATAGCTGGTCATTTTCCCCAAATAGCAGCACCCAAGAGGAGTCTAAATGAAACCTGCCTTTTATGAATTCAGACACTTTTTTCATACAGTTGAGCTAAGGCTTTGTGTTGTTTGTTTCAAACCTTTTTTTTTGCTCTCATGAGAAGGTCCCTGCTCCTTTGAGCCATGAAGAAACTGAGCACAAATATGAGAGGGGAATCAAAGACGCTTTTTCAGAAATGTACAGCACAATGGCACAGCCAAAGAAGAACTAATTAACCATATTTTCTGCGCTTCTCTTCACTGACACCATACAGATAAAAGCTTTGCTGGCTTCTCAGTCATTTCTTTGACCAGGCAGACTTTGTCAACACAATTTAATTAATTCTTCTTTGGTCATACAGAGGGCTTGTTTATTGATGTTCCCCATTTTATGTGCCTTTGATTCTGTGTTTTCACTTTGTGCGACTTGCCAGTTGTGCCCCGCAGTTGCAAATAGCTAATGAGGAGCTTTGTTTGTGCCTGCTGCTTTTTTTTTCCAACACCCCATCACTGCCACAAAGTCGTGTTCCTCCCTCCTTCTCACATAATGTGCCCTTCAGGAGACCTTAACACTGTGCTCCACAATCTGCACTAAGGTGATCTTCTCTGTCTGCGTCTCTTCCCGGCTGAGACTGTAATTAACTTGCACTGATTGAGCCATCAAGCCCACTCGACGTGTGCTCCCGCTCATTTGAATCCCACAGACAAATCAACGTGAAATACAAGGCGTACTGCTGTTTGGTTGATGATGGCTGTATGGTGTTCTTCTTCCTTTTAAGTTATATCGTGTTTCTATTTCAGGCATTACATCGACACTCTAATGTAAATTCCACCAAAGGTGAATGAAAATAAATTATGTCGAGGATTAGATGAGAAATCAGTCACACAAACATGCATGGTTTAATCAAGAGAGTTTTATTAGCAATAATTATGAGTTATCTCTCAAAAGCCTCAAGCCCTGGCTCAGTGTGAGGCATACCATTCAATCCACATGGAGGCCTTCTTACAGGGCCAAATTATTAGAGCTCAAAAAAAGACTCATCAAAGGCATCCAAACTTACTCCCACAACCCACAAAAGATCATTTCCAGCCACGGGATTTGTCTGGGGTCAGACGGGGATTGTAAGAATTGTTTCTGGGCCAATTATGCAAAGAAAATAAGCCGTGTTTATTGCCCTACAGGGACTAAACTACAGCTCACTGATTTTATCATCAGTTTGATGAAGTTTAGATGCACTTGATGGCGTTTCTCAGAGGTTTCAGAACTTGACAGTTTTGTTTTTTTATTAGAGCAGTCACACTGGCTTAACTCTTTCAGAGAGGCATTGCTTTGGAACTGGAGATAATCAGGACTGTCTGAGATGTCAACTTTATGTTGTTTAGATATCTGAAATGACATATGAAATCATTCACAGATGGACTTCTCACCATCACTGTGCTTTACTAGCAGTCATTATGTGAAAGCAAGGAAGCTCTCAAAGGGCTTTTAACTTACTCAACACATCCCACTGGCTTAAAATATTTGTGCCTCAAATGACTTTTGTTGTTATTAACTGAAACTGATTTTAATCTTAGGGCTGGGTGATAAACTATATAACCACTAACTACAATTGAAATTTCTTCAATGGTAAAATTAGAAACCATGATGGACTGTCCATAAACTATAATGCTTGTACTGTACTACAACCAATTACCTTTACAAAAACAAAGCTATTTCTAACCAAATATATGGCAGTCTTTAGAAACAACTTAAACTTAAAATAAACACAGCAGGTTTGATTAAATAATCTAAAAAAATAACATGCTATTGCTGTCATATCACACAGTTTAACAGAAGAGACGAGCGATGCCTCTGAGGAAACGTTACGTGTCTGCACAGAAGAGAGACAGCAGACAAAGCCTTGTTTGGTCAGAAAGTGGATGATCGAGTCCCTAATGGGATCAGGCCACTTAAAATCCAACTTGAAATGTAATGATTATTGTCATCGTATATTGTCAACTATGCCAAAAACCTGCACCAAGAAAGATGAGAAACACCACACAAAAAAGTTAATTATTTAAAGCATCACCACCCAATTGAATCACATAACACCACATATGCCAGCAATTAGACCCCTTTGCTGGAGCAAGCAGTGAGGCACATTCCCTAGTACTTGCAAATATAAGTATACATTTATGGATATTTGCAAGCTTAAGAGAAAATGTAACTTAAATGAAATTGCAATATACTATATATAGACATATAGACTATATCGACTGCTATCACACCGCCTAAGTCTTGATTCATTATTTATTCATGTGACCAACTAGTCATATTTCTGTAGCTGAAATATTTTGAAAATAAAACACTGGTATTGTGAAGTTAAATTAAAATGCACTGCCAGTTGTAGCTGCATGTCCAACACAGTGCATAAGCTGAAGGGTACAGATATTGGATCTCATGCTTCTGCGGTGTTAACAGAAGACGTATGAGGAGAAGCTTACGATTCTAGGCATTGTTTGTGAAACAGCCTGGAATGAAATTAGGAGAGACAGCAGTGAAATGAATCCTGGTTGGTCTCTCGCTCCAACTAATCAGATAACAACAAAAGGCAGCAGAGCACGGGGAATCTGTCAGAGAGAAGTTATGGTCTTGAAACTCCAGGAGAAGGCCATGGAGCGAGTACACAGCAAATGTATTTGATTGGGGATGAAAGAGTGCCAGAGTTTCCTTGGAGGAGCATGCATTAAAAAGCTTTTGTTATGGATGCACCAGCAGGTGTCAGTAAAGCAAATGCTAACTAGGACACACACCAAACCGCCCCTTAAGATGAATTATTCACCCTGAGCCTGATGATTCGCTAGGCAAAACTGGAGTATGGGAAAGAAACCGTTAGGGCAACCTACTGATGACAGGGATTCATAAGCAGTTTCAGCACTTTGAACTTGAAAGAGCTAGGAGCAAGAAGACTTGCTCAGTGTGGCACAAAAACACACACACTCATGCTTATATCACAACTGGAGATGATAATGTCATTTGCATTTTCCTCAAGTTGAAAGACCTGATGTTTCGGTGTCTTATCTACCCCGAGAAATAAAACAAATGACACACATGACCATGTCAGGATGACTCACTGCCTCTCAGAAATGTAACAGCAGGGGTCCCAACTCTAACACTGCTTTTGAAATCTCTGTCTCACAGAGGGAAGAGCACTAAAAGTCTTAGACAGCTGTTTGAACATGGCATCAACACAGCCTCCCATGTCTGAAATACTGTGTAATAAACATGTCAAATCACACATCAAATAAGGAGATGATAATGTTTAGAAATGCAACTGTCTGCAAGTTTCATACAGTAAATCTTGTAGAGATGTGTTGACACTGACTGGAGTCACCTTTGTCTCACATAAACAGATCTGACTTATTTGAAACCTGATACAGCAAGCTGTTTTGATTGCAGGATTCAGTGCAGTTGGTGTTGTTAATAATGCTTATTAACTTCGCTCATTTAGGGTTTCAGCATGTTTGATTTTACTAAAAATGCAATGATTAGTTGATTAATAAGGAAATAATCAACAGGGAATAATCAGGCAACTATTTTGATAATTGATTAATTGTAAACATCGTAAACTGTATATTTTGGTGTTTTATATCCTTGGTCGAACAAAATAAGACATTTTAATTCACTATTTTATGACAATATATAGACTAAACAATCAATTATTTGAGAAAATAATCAGCAAGACTAGGCCTACTTTATAATGAAAATAATTGTTACTTGAAGCCCTAGATTTTACCATTTCGTAAAAATCATCTTTCTTTTGACATCTGGGCAATCTGCTGATGAAGGTCATGTGATGTGATGGAAAGCTCCATAACAGCTACTACACAGACCTTTTTCCAACATCAGAAATGAACTTTGAAACTCAGATAATTGTGAACTCTGAACCATTACGCAGAATTAAAACATAGATATGGTGACTTTCTGTTTGGTGATAGTGTGTGGCGGCAGAATGGATGGAGAATAGTAAAGGAAAGTTGCACCGTAAGAAATACTGTAAAAACAGGGTGCAACCTGGAAACTTCCAGTCATTCTTGCAGTTTTGATTTAGAATATTTTCTAATTAATTGTCCAGCCCTACTCCGGTGAGAGATACCCAGGTACTTTATTTCCAGAAAAGTACAACATGCGAGAACAAACATTTAACATTAAGTAGCTTTCACCATCTTCTTCCGTCTGAGTGTTTGGCAGCTGGCTGGAAAGCTGCTCTGGTGGAACTGTAATTCAATTCAAATCAGCTTTATTGGCATGAATGTTTAAAGGATGTATGCTGAAACTGACTTCAAGGGCTGACACCTAGCCAGTCGGTTGGTTGATTACAGGGCAATATCCAAATTGCAGAAGCTGCAATTCTTTGGTAAAAATGTGTGTCAAAACAGCAAAAGTGGACCAATGATTTCACAGTGATACATACTGTATGTATGAGTTACTTGCATGTCTGTATTACAGCATGATAGTTCGGTAATACCACCTGACAAAAAGTGGCATACGACAAGTGAGTACCTGAGGGTACCTACTGCCATCAATGCTGTAGAGCCTCATGAACTAGCCTAATTTATAATAGGCTCCTGTAGATGGTAATTATGGATCGTCTGACAGAGACTGGATGATGTGTCGGATGGATTGGCAGCCGTGTCCCGTGTAGTGTCAGGTCTATTTGCATCTCCATACTGCCTCAGTGCTGCTTTTAGCGAACGACTGTCTGTCTCATGTCAGGCAGATCCTGTAGTCTCTCAATTTCCTTGCCACTTTCCTGTCTGTTTTACAGTCTCACTCCCATGTGTACTCACTCTTCCTCATTTTTCCTTCTTTTTCCAAATTCTCAATCTCTGTCTACCTTAACTGTCTCTTTCTCCCTCCTCCAATGCTTAGGATGAGGGATGATGAGATTTATGCCAGAAAGTATGACTGACATGAGCCCAACTAACCATATATATACACACACATAAAATTAATAAAATATTGAAGCGGTACAGATTATGGTCCTCAGCTCATTCATTTTTGCCTTAAAGGTGCTGTAGAATGGAAAACTGAATTTCACTTGGCATTGTTGAATAAAGAGAGTTCAGTACATGTGACTAACATACAGTGAGCCTCAATCTCTATTGTTTCCTCCTTCATATGTAAATCTCGCACACCCAGAATACCCCCGAAAAACAGGCAAATGCCAACAAGCGCTTTGGGATGTTTACGTCCCCAAAGTTACATAGACCAGCCCATGTTCCAGAGTTAGCTGTCATACGATCTCATGGAGCCACAGATGTAGGTTGTACAGTGCAGTGTATCTCACAGAAAGTGCTTTTACAGTTATGAAGATAAATAATCTCTGGTTTTACCTATAATGTCCTGTTGCTGCTCTGCTTCTACTCTACTTCACTTCAATTTATGAAGTTTCCTGATGGACAGATAGCTTTACTTGTTGCTAATGCTACGGATAGCTAACCACTAGCTCTTGCTAACAGAGGGTCCCCTTATCAACTGGCTCTGAACCAGCGGTCCAAGCTTCTGTAGTAATGTTACAGGTGTAAACACCAACACAACCTCGGACCACCAAGCTTCTGGTCCAGGCAGAATCAGTAATAGGCCGGCTAGCTGCTCGGCTAACTCGGTAGCTAACTTAGTAGCAGTTGCTGTTAGCAGTTAGCTGCTAAAGTGACCAGTAACATATAAACTCCGTAAATCGGCAAAAGTGAAGGCAGAGCAGCTGGAGGACATCAGAGGGAAAACCGGACAATATTTTCACCATCAACTCTGATCCAATTTGAGTAAAAAAAGTTGTGTTTTTGTACAGTAATCAGTGAGGCCTAGTCTCGCACGGCAAGCCTTAATTGACCCTTCACTAAGCCACGCCCCGAATACACAGCTGGCCAATGACAACGCAGTATAGGACTCGCTCTAACTGAGGTCCGACATTTTCGTGGCTGCGCTCCATTGACTCTAATGTAAAAAGAGTCGTTTTCTAGCGTTTTTTGGCTGTATTTTTCTTAGATATGGTCAAACGCTCTTCCTGGGGCACTTACAGTAGTAGTTACAGTCACTACCCAGAGAGGTTGAAAGGAGAAGTACGATTTATTCTCTTTCCAAAACCTGAAATAAATCCAGATCGACTGTGGATCGTATCGTATGTCGATCGATAGCTAACGCTAGCTAACTTCATACTGACTATAACGTAATAAAGCCCTACTGTTCTGCTTTTTAATGACTGTAATAATGAAAAGAGGCCTACCCAGCTTTACAAGAACAGTGTTGATCCTTAATATCGTTGTCTTTTGTCTCAATCGTTTAGCTTCTATCTTTCATTTTTTTCACGTCAAGAGACAGGAGCTAAAACTAAGCTTCCAGTCAGCGATCTGATGTGAACGCGCAAGTCCCTGAAACCTGCATTCTGTTGAACAACCAGCAGGGGGCGACTTCTCTGGTTGCAAAAAGAAGTCCGGCTCCATTAGAAATAATGGCTAAATGACCTTACTTCTCATCTGAATAATTAATACAGTTTCCTGTATACAGTCTATGGCTAAAACAGAGTATTCAGAAGGAGGGTGAAAAGAGGTGCTGAAGCAGTGGACAGTATGAGAAATCTAATGTGTTTTTTGAACATTTTCTAGCACAATCCCTAAATACAAGTATGAACCTGAAAATGAGCATTCTACAGCACCTTTAACCTCTTCCCTACTTCCTTTCCCCATTCATCCCTCTGTAAAGTCATGTATTTTTCATGGTCGACAGATCCTAAAAAGGGTTTCAAATCATTGTCAGCCCTGACCTTTCCTTTCAAAATTGACCTGCATGAACAGCATGTATTGGTAGAGTGTGCATGTGTTTCAGTGCATATTTATGTGTGTGCATATGTGTGTGCTCCGTCTCCACAAATAAAAAAATAAAAACACGCACACTAATCAAAATGCCATGGTCATTACCCTTCATTTCTCTGAAAAAAAGGAGAGTTTACAAAAATCTATTTGCAAAAGGTCACATCAGACAGTCCAACATTTTGCCGTTTTATTTTCATTTTGTATCTCCCTCCTTCTTTCCCACCTCACTCTCTCCCCTCACTATCTCCCAGCCCTGTCTGTCTTCCTCCAGAGCATTTCTCATCAGACAAACAGAACCTTGCTTTCTAAAGCAGCCGCAGCGAGCAGCTATCAGCCTGTCACATCTTATCTGAGTTTTCGCCTTCGATCCGGGGAGAGGAGACAGAGCTCGAATGGAATCATGGCCCTCTAGACTCTCAACCATTAAATAATAATCATTTTTTAAAAGTCTGGCAAGTTCTCCTGCCGACCTTCCACCATTTCCAAGTAGTTGGGGAGTATTTTGATTGCTGTTGGAGTCCATAAATAATAATTTGAGAAGTTTACAGAAAAACCGCACAAATTTACAAGAAAAGACTTGAATATTGTCTTGAATATTCCCAGCTACGTAATGTATTAAATATTATTTTTATACCAACAATGGCTGTAATACGCTGCAGAATCTGGCTAAGTGTGGATCACAAAAATCCACTCTTTTTTTTCCATGTTGCATATTTTGCTGGATACTCAGACGGGTAGATTTTGTGCTTTCTGACATGTTAACAGACAAAATCTCATTTTGTTTTTCACAGTTTTGCAGGATAATGTTAGCCTATATGTTGTTATTGTAAAACCACTTGAATGTGTTTGTTCCACAATCTGGTGAATAACCTGCAGATAATGTCACGTAAACATTTCGTATTCATTAACATGCTGGATATTTTGAGTGTAAGACTGTTTTAATAGAATGGGAGGGAATGGCTATGTGAAAAGTGGCAGATAACCTTGAGTCGTCTCAAATTTGCATGGCTTAAAGCTCTCGTGAAAGATGCATTTGCATAGAAATGTTCACCATTTAACTGACACTCCTACTGTACTCTGAGTGACTAAGTTCAACAACAGAAAAAGCTTTAAATCCTCAGGGTGACAACATTTTCAACCCCTATTTGTGGCAAGGTCACAAAGACATTTGTATTCACTTATTATCCCTAAAATGCTACATTGAATTCAATTAAGTTGCATTGTTATGGTAAAAAATAAATGGAAAACCTTGTCAGTAAAGAGAAGACTAAAAAGTTAACTTATTTCATAAACCAAGAGAAAGCTTGGAAAATGATGCCCTTTTCTGTATCCAGAAGGTTAATAGGCATTGGGTCTTATTTAGAGTCTTCTAATCAGAACTATGAAATGGGGCAAATGGAGGCAGATACTGTAAATCTTTGATATCTGTGAGTTTCATTTATTTCTCCAGCTCTCTCTCAGTCTCTCTCTCTCTCTCTTAATTAGCTGATTAAAAGAGAGGATATGAAAAAACGTTCAGAGCTCATTTGAATTCTAGATTCATTTATATTTCCAAAAACTTTCGTATTCTTAAAACTTAAGCCATTTGTTATCAAAACTTTCTCCTACGGTTTTAGGTCACTATTATCTGCTCATAAGGCTCTTTTATCCATTTTTTCTCTTCATCTCTTTGTCAGTCTGTCATACATTACCTTTATCTGTTGGTCCGTCTGCCTAACCCATGCTTGTTTTGTTTTTATGTTGTTTTTATGTTTTATTTCCAGGGTTGATGAGGCCACAGTTGGAGACTTAAATCACAATTTGGAAATTAATTTATGTACAAATAAAGCCTCTCTGTGGCCTAAAAATGTTGAATCGGAGTCAAACGGAGAGGAAAAAAAAGACTGATTAAATGTTAAAACCACCCTGCCTTCCACTGGTTTCCTCCATGTGAGTGATAGGAGTTTGATTATCCTAGATTAATTATCATGGGGAATAAAAACATGTAGCACTCGGGAAAGCATTTACCTGAGGATTATACGTTTCTTTTTTTTGCTAGGGAATTTACCATGCCATTTCTTGGTTTATTGTTCAGCAGCTTTTACCAATTTTCCTCTGGTGAGAGAGGACATTTCAATAAACAATATCAAAATACACATTACGGTGTAAAATATACTTTTATACTTCTGAATTTGGTGGTTACACTAACACTCATTACTAAAGGAAAACAAGACAGAACAAAGCTCCCAATAGGAAGTCTGGTCAACTGTGCGCAAAATACTTACATTCAGGGGCATTTTAAAGTAATAGACATTTTGATCCCTACAGTACATTTCTTAGGGAAACAGATAATCTATGAAAATTTTATGGGGATGGTTTATACATTTTTTTCTAAGATTTCTAGATCAGACAAATGAAAATAAAACCCAAAGATACCCATTTACAGACTGGGTCATGCCAAAGCATCTACAGATCATTGTTGGAGGTCATGGATTTATGTCTCTTCAAAGTGAACTCCCAATGAATCCTCTGCTAATGTGTGCTCTGAGTCTCTCTCCTCTCACCCATGAATTAATCAAATCTTTAGAGAAGGGCAAAACAGAGAAGATGCGAAAAGAGGAGGGAGGCGAGGAGCTAAGGATGCCTAAAGATGAAAACTGAGTGAGAAAATTGTATGTTTGTGTGCTGGTGTGTGCATGTGTGTGTGAGAAAGAAAGGGAGATGAAAGAAAAAATAAAACACAGAATCAGGGATCTGAATCCAACTGAGGTTAACGATCGGCTAAAATGTAAGATAATTAAAAGAAACAGACGTATATTATTAAAACATTTTATGAATGACTATTCTGGGAACACTTAGTCAGCGCTCGCAGTAACATTAAGATTAAATTAACTCCATTGATCTATGGTGAAAAAACATGGAAAATGCAGCAGAAGTAATTTGATCTAAGTGGATAGTATAATATATACTAGGCTAGTTCAAAGTTTCTTTTTACAAATTAATGGAAGTTTTTTGTATTGAGTCAAGTCAAAGTGAGTGAAGATTAAGACATCTGCCATTTTATAACATATAACCAGATGTTTCACAGAAAGATTAGTGGAGTGGCAGTTAGTAATAAGCCACAACTGCTATTAGTGACATTTTAAAGGAAATATAATGATCTTTTATTATTAAGGAAGATTAACTTTTCCCTAAATGATCAACAACTGTGAAACCACACCATAAATAGTCAAACAAAACACACATTATGACTTGACTATCTGGCATTAGAAAGATGATTTAATAAACATAGTCAGTGAGTTTTTAAGATTGTTGTGCGTCTGTGTACAACAAACAATCCAGTGTACTCTGTGGTGCATGAAATCTATGGCCTGATATAGATTAATTGTTACCATGTGGAGTAAACAATATTCAAAGACCATGCAATGCAGTGAACTGACTCATTATTTCACTTTACTATTTGAAGTCCATTGTCAGCCGACAGTTCATTACACCATATAAAACATAGTTTTGCAGTCAAAAACAGCGGGTCAACACCAGGAACTTATTATACACCAATACAGACTTTGACATTTACTGTGGATTTATGGACCAATATATTTCCATAGAGGGAGTTCTTAAAGGAAAAAATACTCCACTCCCGAGGTAGTTGCATAATGGTTCATAACCACACAGATCAAAAAAATATTAATGAAATGAGTAAATTCTCACTTTGTTGTGATTTGCCACATGTTTCACATATGCAGTTAGGCAACTAATAAGTCCCCACACAGCAAAATAGTCATGGATTTAAATCACACTGTTTTTTGGATTTTACATCTGGATATACATTACAATAAACGCACCTGTAAATGCCAATTAAAATGGTTTATTCCCCCAAGAACTTGTACCTCCTTTATAAATTGAATTTAATTATTATGTCTTTAAGAAATCAGATTTCATTTTGGTATTTAAAAGTTCATCCACAAACACTTGAACAGAATATTACTTAATCTTATTACTTATCTTGTGGCTTAAAAAAAAGAAATTCCTCAATAATGGTATGTATGTTATTTTCCCAATAATAACCTCACCTCAAAAGTTTTTACAGTAGGTGGAAATTTTGATAAGAGAAACTACCAGAATAGCTTCATATTTTTTTCTGTCTGCCACAAAATGCCTTTCTGTCTAATAAAAGGTATAGTGCCAAAAAACAAAGTTATTTTAGACTATGAATAAATCTTGTCAATAAAATAAATCATATGTCAAGATTGACATGAGCATTTTTTTATGATCGGCCATCAGACTGCTCCTAAACAAGCAAGATACCAAAATCTTAAGGTAATTCCTTTGCGCTTTTATTTATTTTACTACTATTACAGATGTTCCTTTCCAAATTTGTTTCTTTTTATCCTTATTGTATTACTGATGGTATTTACAAAACATTCTTTTTTGAATACTTGTTTCACTTGTATATTCCTTTATTCACATTTTCTCTACATTTCTCTTTACCTTTCTGTATGTCTTTGCACCTCAGTCTATTTTTCTTAATCCCAGTTTAAAAGAGAGGCCACTGTCACTGGTTCAGAAAAGGAATACTCTCTTTTAACCATCTTCTCTCACCAGACAGTTGGAACCTTTTGTTCTATTCTGTATCTTTCGTTTAATTTCATTTCAATGTTGACTGATTTTGAAGGGTGGTGTTGTGTGCTTTGGCTTAAAGTCTCCCATGCTGTCAGAATGGGTAAGCAGCTTTCTAAATGTGAGAGAAACCCATGGGAGTATAGCCACACACAAAATGTCACTACCATGCAGAATAATCCTGGTGCTGAACGGCTTAGTGAGTGTAGTTTAATTGAGGATACGATGCTCTGCGAACAAGGACATGCAAGCTCTCTGCCAAACAACAAAAAGTTGAAATGAGGACTCTCAAGGCTGTTGTTGAAGGGAGGAAACAAACCGCAATTTTCCTATAGTCTGTCACTGATGTGAAAACCTCCCAGATTTCAAGTGATTTAGTAGACAAACTACCCACAATCACAAAGCTGATATTGTTTGTTGCGTGACTCAGCATTGTACAATTTGTTTTGGTCACAGCTGTAAACCTAGCTTGAAGATGGGAAATAGAAAAGGGAGGCACTGTACAGTAACAGTCAATTTATTTGTGTTAGTAAATTTCCATTGTATTGACTTCTTCCCTTTTTTTAAATGAAGATGGTAAAAAGGTCAATGCTGTCAACATGCTGAGAGAAAACTGTACCTGTCCTCAAAAACCAAAGATTTACTCAAGGCTGTAGACATTACAACACTGACTGACTAGCCAGACTAACACTGTTTATATTTTAGGCACGTCATTGATGCTTTTATCCACACTGATTCACAGTGAGTAAGCAAGCTCAATGTTTGGAGCACAGATAATGTTAGATTGTTTTCTAGCACTAAAAAAAAAAGTCAACATTGGAGCTGTACAGAGTGGTCTATGTAACACGACACAACCTTATACAGATTGGGGGGGGGGGGGGGGGGGGGGGGGTCCTTTGGGAATGTTGTGATTCAATTTCTATTCAAAATGTAATCTTGATTCAAGAAATAAAAAAGTGGCCTATTTTTAACTCTTAGTGTTCCAGACTATTCACTCGTGTCTTTAGTTTAGTGAATGGCAATAAGAAATTTTAACTGGCAGTTAAGCTAAATATTTTTGATCACTGTCTGACCAAACCAGAAAAAGCAGAGAAAGGTGTGTAGGGGTTTTTTTTAGTCGAAAAAGTTTACTGCAATCATTAGGAGACTAAACCCAGTTACAGTCTCTTGCCTAAATTGTGAAATCTTACGTGGAAAAATAAATGGCGCTAAACTAAGCAGTAAAAAAAGTGCACTGCTGTGCTGTTACTAACATTATGCCCACACTAGCACTGCTGTATACAGGTATTTTGATATGGTTATTTTCTTCACCTGATCAGAGTTGGCTAGAAGGTTTGTGGGGTGATGAGCGTTGGTTAGCGGACCTGTTTGGCAATGTATGGTGCTCCACTTCACTAATGTTTGTTTTTGGGTGATGGTGTACCAAAATCTCTCTTTTGTCTTGCAAAGTTAATTACTAAGTTATTAAATCTAATATTTGCCTAGATGCTTTTCCTCTGTATGACTTATTGTGTGTGCACTATGCCCTTGTGACAAAGTTACACCTTCTCTGTTCTGCCAACATCAAATCAATTTTTTAAATCTCTGAATCGATTAATCTCTGAATCATAGAAGACAAAACTCATTAAACCTCCTTTTAATTACTGAACAAAATAAGTACTAAATCAGATGATTTATTTTGTACAAAGTAAATAAATTTCAGCCTTGTTATTTTTGCAAATATGAAGAATGGTAATACATTGTACTTATAAGTGTTAGGGATGTTATTTTATATGATTTTTATGCTGTGTTACACTGCACCATTAGCAGTACTAGCTTGTCTAACAGCCGCCATATTTCCACAAGCAGTGTTTGCTCAGAAGGATTGTGATTAAAGACATGTTCCTTAGGATCAGGTTTCCAGCTGTTTTGAGAAATAGGTCCCTATACACTGCAAATCTAGACAAGAATCCACCATAACCAACGATGTTGACTTTTTAAAAAAAAAGAGAAAAATCCAGCCATGTGAATCCAGTGTCCCCTTTTAAAAATGCAATTATAGGGACAAATGGTCTTGTGACTTAGAGGACACCTTATTCTTTTTGGAGGACATATTTCTGACTCCTTTATAATTCAATTCCCAAGGTAAGGCGCAGATCAGTAAAATATTACACAGGCTACAGGCTGGTTTGTCCCTTTCAATTGTCACGTTTTGATTTGTGAATCCTTAGAGAAGCCCAGAGGGGACTGGCATTCATTTACGCATTATTCTGTTGTGATGTATTTTGTCTTGTATCCGCGTATGAAATGTCCAATATGCCTGCTTCCCTGGGAAGAATGATGGATAGCGGTTGTCAACCCAGGATGACACATGAGGCCTGCGGTAAGCTCTGTCACAAGCCTGTATCATCCTTAGCTCTCCAAGGTGCCAGCTGCAGATCCACATCACTCACTAATGTTGAGTTTAAAAATGACAAGACTAACATTAAAATCCTCACAGCTAAGTCTGGTGGATATGGACTCAGGCATAGATATACAGTACATTTACATTTAGCTGAGCCAGAGCAATTTACAATGAGAAAACAGGTTTGGTCTCATTTCAGTAGGAGGAACATTGTTATTGAACACATGCATTTGACAAGTCCACATGTCACGTGCAAATAGTGATGCTGGCATCTTTCGGGTCAGTCAGTAGTATCATTTAAATACATTTCAGTAAAAAAAGAAAAATTCTGTCATTGTTTCATTGCTCTTTAAAGAGGTCATATTATGCTCGTTTTTGTCATGCTGCACATTGCTTCAGCTCCTCTTTTCACCCTGTGTGTTGAACGCTTCATTTTAGCTATGGAGTGATGCACCTTACCTCTACAAGATTTTTGTTGGGAGTTGAACATGCGCAGTTCCTAGGTAAGGACTACTAGCCAATCAGAAGCAGAGTAGGGCAGGTCGTGAGAAGCCGGCAAACACTGCTTCGGTTCAGCTGTATATCCCCTTACCAGCTTAGCAACATGGACTGGAGCAGAGTGGTGAGTTATTAATTTGTAACAAATGTATCTTTCATCCATAAAGTATAACTGAGCTCTGTCTCTACATAACAGTAACAATTTTATGTCCATTGACTGCCTGGAGGATAGCTAATGTTTGAAAGGGAGAGGAGAGGCAGCAGATTGATGTCTTGTCACTGTGTGCTGCACCTCAGTGTGTTTTTCCACCAGTGTTTTTGAAGGCATGTCTGACTAGTCGCAAGGCAAGCATTATAATGCACATTTTGCTGTGACATCACAGAGAACAAAAGGAGAAGGCTGGACTACAAACGAGCTGTAACAGGCAGTTCAGAGCAGTGTTTTCTGTGGGAGATGGGAACTCCCTTTGGGGTGGGTCAGCTTTTGCTTTCAACAGCCGACATTCATTGAGTGTGTTTTTGCATTGCTTTGACCTTTCCCTTTAGGTCCTGCCTTCTCGCACGCCACGGTTGGTCAAACCACATGTCAAATCAATCACTTTCAGCACCACAGCAACAGCCAAGACAAGCCAATGCAGTGCCAGAAGTGGGCTGGTACTCACCGGTACGTTTACCAGCACTATTACATTTAACTTTTTTCTTGCGTATCTGCATTTATCACAAGCTGCCGGTGATGTTACTCTTCGCTGCTCTCTCCGCTGGCAGAGACAGAGTAGGAAGAGGATCAGATGTTTTTTTTCCCCCAAACGTGTGCACAAAGTTGCTCATCAATGTCACCTGGATGTGGCAGGACATTAAAATAATAAATAAATATAATGCTGACATGTTGCTACAACAGACTTTCACATGTTGAACTTGCATGAATTGAATTTTGCATGAATGGTTATAATTATTGACAAGTTAGCGCTTAGCAACAAATTAAAAACTAACCACTATGTAGACACTTCTTCCTGCACGAGAATTTAATGAATGAGAACAGGCCTACAGTAATTAAACTGCCATGGAAATAATATTAGGTAGGCAGGAAGGTAGGTACATTTATTGTTACAATATAACAGGTTATATAATGAAATCAAGGTTTGTAACTCACTTCTGCTAATTAGCATATCATACTATTATAGTAGTAAATCTTAAAGGATATTATCTGAAATTATAATGAATACAATAATATTACACCTAATCAAACCTTAACAAGACAGAAAATGGTTTTATTTATGAATCAGTTGTTGAATATCAACCAATAAGCTGTTAAAACTTTACAGATAGGCCAGCTATAAACAATTGGTAGGCAGACAGAAGTCAAATTAAGAATGAATGAATATATCAGTTTTATTAAACTTTTTATTTAATGTTATAATATTGTAATAATACACTAATTTATGATATGCCTACTAGTTACTCCTCCAGGCAGAGCACATTGCCACAGTGCCACCATTACTTGAATCCCCTCCTAGCCCTGACTCTGGTGTTAGGGTTGCCAACTTTTCTAAATGGAAATAACGGACAGGGGACAGGGAGCACAGGCATATGCTCATTTAACAAATTACACAACAACAAATATAACATTTTTACACCTGCATGACTGCCTTATTATTACATTATCTAAATATACAATATACTTGGTTGTAAGAAGTCCTGTTCATACGATATTTCTATTTGTAGTTTTGGCCCTATATTATTGCATTCTAAAGATCTAACTCCTATATATTGTAGTTGTTATAGTTAGTTCTTCCTTTAACAGTGGAGGTGACACTTATAGTGGCTGTCTAGGGGTTACTCCCCAGAAGGTTTTGAGCATTAAACATTTAATTTGAACATTTAAACTCTAATTTCTGCCTTTTTGGCATCAATTATGGTGTAAATGTTTTTTAATTTAGGTTATGTAAAGGGAAACACAAAACTCACTTGGCAGGTGATAGTTCAAAATATAAAAATATAACAGAATATAATGCAATAGGCCTACTTCTTTCTTTCTCTCATGATTTAGTCGTCCCTCTTTTGTGTCTTTGTTTGGAGAAGTAACCTTTAAATGTGCATTAGCGCAACTATTCACATCATGATACATTTTTTCAGTTATAAACTCCTGGACTTATAGTTCTTGTGTTTCAGCAAATGTTCTACTCTTGTTCAAAACTTGATTCAAAATGTATCCCATGTAAGATCTGTGTTCTCTGACATGTCAAGAAAAAAGTTATATCATTTTTCCTACCTGCCCTATACTCTGTGCATTACGTTATTGCTCCGCTGGAAGTAGGCTGTGCCCTTCAAACCATCTGACCGACATAGAACCATCATGTTGAACAGCGGTGTTACTTTAGTTTGGTGGAGTTTATTCGCACCGATATATTATTTATTAGTTTTTCCAATGCATGATAAAATTGACGTGTGACATGAGAGCATGTGAAAGTATCAATGTGTGAGAGTTGGCAGCTCTGCATTAGTTTTCTTTTTGCCATTCTGCTCTGTAAATGTTTTGTCTTTTTCGCCGGCAGAGCATCAGCCGTATTTACTAAAATTCGAGCTGTCATTGGAGCAACACTGACAGCGCTTGGCATTGGTTCCGGACAGAGAGAGACAGCAGCAGCAGCAGTCAAAGCTGCACTGTTTCATTACTCAGACCTTTATTCTCAGAATACGTAACAAAATGCGTCCCTTATGAGTTCAATAAGGGACACGTCTTTTAGTTTCTAAATACGGGACGGTTGGCAACCTTATCTGGGGTTGTCCAACTACGCTTGTCTATTAGACGCGAGAGGTGTCACTTTGTTTTTATTTTCGTTGGCCAACTTTATATTGAACCTCAAACTGCATATTCTTTTGTTTGCTTGCTGGGATCCACAAAATTAGTTTTTTGTTGAGATATGAACTCTTGTGGAGATTTAAACTGAGATAAGGACTCATTAATTGGTGGTTGAACTGTGGGTTTTGTATTGAGTGCTTAGGCCTACCTGATGATTATATTATTTAATGCCATGACTTGACTCTGAAATTATTGTAATTTCTCCACAATTGCTCATAATAATAATAATTAATGCATCACCTAATTTCATCATAACATAGGCCTGCCTACAAGAAAGAACAGCGTATGCTTATCTACCTAATCTTTCAAATATTGTTTTGGTTATACTATAGACTGATTTATTGCTTGTCTGTTTTTAATAATACAGAAGATAAAGAGTTTAAAAATAATCACATATTAAATCGCAATTGCAATATTGGTTAAAAAAACGCAATTAGATCATTTTCCAATATTATTCAGCCCTACTGGCAACATGGTAGTGTAAGCATATGCAATGCATTGAAAAGACAGGCTGTCATGGAGACAGCAACTCTGTCCTCTTCTTCTCTGCTTGTAGTTCCTCTCAGTTATCCAAACCCCTCAAATTGTTCCAGACCTGTTATTCCACACCTGTCCACCAGCTGTCACTGGTGAGTTTTTCTGATTCTGGTCATTTGCTTACCTCATCAGCAATTTAGTCCTCCTAGTATAGAGGATGACTTACAGCTGTTGCCTTAGTGTTCATAGTGACTTCATTGTCTTGTGCCTCATTGTATCTGTTTATACGGTCATCTACCTTCAATTCAATTTTATTTCTATAGCGCCAATTCACAACAAAAGTCATCTCATTGCACCTGCCTTTGGTGACTACTTCTTGACTGACTTAGACTAAAATAAAATTCTTCGAATTGAATACTGTGATCCAGTGTCACACAGGTTTCGTTTTTCATCTTTGATGGAATTCGAATTCAAACACAGGACTTAAGCACATCATTTAAGAATTCTAGCACTAATGTAATAATGCTATCCAGCACATGAGTGGACAGAAGGTATTAGTTGGTCCTCCAGAGGCCCAATTCCTCTGTGTAGTCAGCAAACTGTGCATTGCTGATAGACACACCACTGGGCAGAAAGCTCATCTACTAGTTGTGAGTTGCCCTTTTCATCTCTGTATTTTTGTTACAATGAACAAAAATATAGTCACTTTGGCAAGTCAAGCACAGCCAGGAAGGGTTCTGTCAGGGCATTGTTTAATTTTGGCAGCAGCATGCTCTAGTGACATGGACTTAACCAGCATGGCTACAGTCTGACCTCAGCACACCTTCTGTGAGACCAGTTCAGCAAATGTGTTTTTGTTTTGCAAGAGGTAAAAATAGCTAGAAAGACACAGGTGGTTATGAAGATGTACCAATGAACAAATTGTTTTGTTAATCTGTCTGCTCTCTGGGACCAAATTTTTTGAAAACATGTCATTGTGTGATTTGAAAAAAAAAAAATTTCATCAGTCATCAGTTTCTTTCAACCTTCTGACTAATGTGTACTCTTTGTGTGCTGGGGGAAAAAATAATACACTTTTGGTTAAAAAAAAAGGTCTGAACTAGTACATGCAAACCAGCCACATGCTACAAACAAATAGAGGGCAGCATTATACCTTTTGCAAGAATTGCATCATTTACTAATAGCAGCAGACACTGTTCAAGATTGTGTACTGTTAAACACCTTGCAATGTCCTCAAAAAACTACAGTGAACAAAACTGCTAAGCTGAGTCTAAACGAGTCACGTTTAAGATGAAATAACAAGTGGATTACCCATGCTGTTGCAAACAGCAAGACTAATAGAAAACCTGTATTTTACTACTTTTCCTGGCAAAGGGATGGATTATATGCATCATGGCCAGGCACAGGGGAGGAAGGCTACTAAAGTTACATTAGGTAAGACACTAAGTTTTGTTTTGACAACGTGTAAATTAATGTTAACTTGTTATCTATTTCATGTGTGTTTTATTGTCTTTGCACTTGTGGAAACACTTTGTAACATAGTTTATTGTTAATTATAACATATATATATAGCTGTACCTAGTTCTGGGTGGTACATTTCTGGGTGTTTTTTGGTTTAGACCAAAATCTTTTTTGGACCCATAAAGACCTCAACCTGGGGCTAGCTGGTTAGCATGTTCATTTTAGTAGAACACAATACATAGACCTCTTTAACATAATGTCAGAACTATTACTTTTTTACATTCTATTGATGATGTTAGTTCATTTTGTGAATGTTATAATCTAAAATTGTGGTCATATCTTACATATTGCACCTTTAATATTTCTTGATATAATTGTTAATCAACACATTGCCAACTTATCAAAACAAGTATTTTTCATGGCTCAGTCATGACTAATGGTGATCAGATGTGTGGTGATGTGTAGTTGTAATGTTTTATTCAACAGATGACTCGGGTAGCCTATACATCACTAAGCAGGGACATTTAAAAGGCAGAATGTATTGGTGTGCTATATAAAGCAGTCATAGCCTATACATTTCATTGATCCATTTCCTCCTCATCAAAGTATGAATGCCGTTTCATTTGTCAGTTACCCCTTTTCAGTCACTGCCCTCACAAACACCTCCACTCCCTGCAAAAACTATAATGATCCAGTGTTAATTGATGGGTTTGGATAATGTCATGGCATAAGGCCAGGCATCCACCGCACAAATCACATTAGTGATCAAACCAAGGGTCTTCGCCTCAGGACACATTGTAGATGAGTTTTACGTAAAAAAAAAAAATAAATCCTCATTAATTTCTGAAAAGGGCACATCTCACAACACCATTATGTTGCCGTCAGTAAGCGTATTGTTCAGAATAATCTATTTTGAACTATACTTGTTCAGAACACATGCATTCTTGCCTTACTCTAAATACCCCCTTACCTCACTCTTGCAGTTTATTAAATGCTGTAGGAGCTTTATGTATTTAAATGGCCATTAATGCAGAAGCAAAAAGCAAATGCAATTGTATTCCGTTTTGTTTAGGATAAGTATCAGGTGTGCTTGTAATGAGAACATATCAATATCCATGCTGTCAGGGAGTATCACCTTGATTTAAATTCCCTGGCTTGTCTTTAAGAGAGTGATCTGTTTACCTGTCGGTGTAGGGCAGCCAGTCTGTTTTCTGCCTATCTTTAGAACTGTATTTTTATCTCGTTCTCATTCTGCCTGTCCGTAAACTAAGCAGCTCATCTGTTTACCCGTCTCTGTTTGTCTACATGTCAGTTTGTGACCCATCAGCCTCTCAGCGATGACTTCCCTTAAACACTGCATGAAACACAGCTTTTCTTTGTTGCTCAAAAGAATGCTCATCTGTCAGGTTTTCATGAACTTTTATTAACGTCACTTGAGGGACAGTTGAGGGAAAGTGATGGTTGTTGGTGGTTGTAGTAGCAGCAAGGGGTTTCAATGGGGAGACAAGACTCATAGCAGGCAGTATAGGCTCTGTAATAGTCATCCTGCCCATCAACCCCTTTGATGAGCACACCTTCAGGTCCCAGTTTCCCAGAGGAAAACTTGGACTCTTCTGTCTTTTTGCCTGTTTTTCTATATTTGACTGAAAGCAATGCCTATGGTGAATTTGTTTAGCATCTGTTTATGTAATTTATTTATCATTTTTCATTTTAATAAAAAAGCCAGTAGAGAACACTGGGAAGAAACACAGGAAAAACCTGAATAAATAGTCAAATGCTAGCACTGTCCCGAATAGTATGGAGCCTCGAAGCTTCAGATAAAGATTAGGTTATACAAGTATTAGAATCATTTGCAGAATTAGATCCCAGTGGTGGCTGCGTAAGATTTTATTTTAGGTTTTATTTCTCTGATTCACTGCTTTGTTCTAACCAGCGCCTCTCCCTCTCTCACAGCTGGGGCCAACTTTGAATCATTTACAAACAGCAAGCAACAAATCCTACTCATTATGCCTTTACTTAACCTAAGAAATACTAACCTCATTTAATGCGATTAATCACTTTATTCAAATTGAGAATTTTGTTTGAGTTTGTTTTTTTTAGTTTTTTTTTTTTTTTTAGAATGTTCTCATAAACTATGACGACAGACATTTAAAGTAGAGTCCGACCGATATGGGATTTTTAAGTACGATACAGATTTCGATATTTCAGATTTTTAAAATCAGATAGCTGATATATTGGAATATATTCCGTTTTTTCCCTTTATTTTAAGAAATGCATTGCATAAACAAAGATTATGCCTAAAATGTTGTTGAGACCATACCTAGATACTATGACATAATTCATTATAAAAATAAACTTTTTTATTGTTATAAATAGTACTTTGAACAAAAATACAAAACAAAAGTACAACAAAATATATCAAGAATAAGAGTCAAATAAAACTACATAAAAAAATTTTAAATATCTTTATTTTAAATTCGGAGTACTACTACTAATGAACATTAAAGTAAATAGTGTATGTATTGTGGGGGCCAGGAAAACAGAAACTATAAAAAAAAAAATTACCCATATACTACTACTGCTATTACTACTATGAATAATACCATATATCATATCCAATGTCTATAATAATGATAAACAGGGCTCTCCTACATAAGCATTTATATGCAGATATATCTTCAAGTATCTTATAACGGCCGATAATATCTGCAAAACAATAAATCAGTTGTGCTCTAATTCAATGCTTCCAATGTAAAAAATGACATTTGGTATACAACCCTATCTAATGCACATGCCTCCATGCACCAGGGTTCACTGAATGTTTTGATGGGTATTATGTGCATAAAATGCTACAGCCTACAGTTACCAAATCTCAACCCAGTCTTACACACAGGAATCTTGAAGTAAAATTCAATACCTTTTTAAGACGTTTTCAACATATTTTAAGACGGCCGCGCCACTTTGAGCTGTAACCGATTAAATCAGCCAAACACCTTTAAAATAGACATTTTTGTGTTTTTAAAAAGGTATTTAAATATATTTATAACATATTTATTGCCTATATGTCACCAGGTTGTAACGCCACCTAAAAATGAAGGCATTCACCAACTTTCTCAGTTGCCTTTAACAACTGTTTTCTAGCATTGAGGGTCCGGCGGGGTGGGAGATTACGGTCAGTTGTAGTCATAAATCATTTTCCGGTTCGCACGGATCTATTTTTTGGAGCATTTATGAGTGAAATACGTTACAGAAACGAATCACACCGTCGCTACTCACTGCCTGTCTAGTATTTTTGGCTATGCATTATAAATAAATACATTCACCTACACTTTTAGCAAACAAACTTTTGGACAAACAGGATTTTCACATTGAAAAAAAAATCTTCAAAGTTTAATTACTTTGTTAAATGGCGATTAATACTTTTAATGGCCTTAATTTTCACAAAATTGATTTATCACCTTTTAAGACTATAAGGCCCTGTAAAAGACAATGCTCTTCACCACCATCTCCATTTTCTTCATATCTACTGTACTAAGGTTAAAAAAAGGTGCTAAAGATATTCTGATCTCAGTAATATTACTTGATTATATGAGGGTTGTGAATGAGGGGATAGAG
Organism: Micropterus dolomieu; assembly: GCF_021292245.1. NCBI lineage: Eukaryota > Metazoa > Chordata > Actinopteri > Centrarchiformes > Centrarchidae > Micropterus > Micropterus dolomieu. The sequence continues at coordinate 9,762,512 of NC_060152.1, forward strand.
TTTAACAGACTTGGTAAGGAGCACTGAAGCTGTTCTGGAGGCTTGTGATCGCCTGACTGCATACTACGACACTTGATTTGGTTTTTCCCTTTAATGTGTCACCCTCATCTGTATGTGTTCTACAGAAATTTAAACAAAAATGTAAAGTTGGAAAAATGTGTTAGCAGAGATTCTGCAAAATGTTTCTGCTCACTAAGAGGCCTGATCCAGAGCCAGAGACCTGATCCAGAATGTGCCCAGTCTAATCTGTGTTGACTACTGAATGAGATCAAAGGTTTTGCTCAGTCTTTGTGACTCAAACAAGCTGGCGAGGTGAGAGACGCAAGATAGATTTGACTTCCAGTGACAGCGTGTAGGATTATTCATTGATGATGTTCTTCAAGTGCAACAGCCCACAGATGTACATCACATCTCCTCAGTTTATGTCCAACAACATCAAAGCCTTTTCTCCTCTCAGGGAAGCCTACACTATGAATTAATTTGGCGAAGAGGGGAAAAAGGAAAGGTTCTCGCACAGTAAAAATTTATTGAAGCATCACGTGAAAACAAGGTGTAATGAAACAGTGACAAACTGTTACACGTTACATTGAGCTTCAACAGTAATTGGTAAACTTTGAGGACTGACAAGTCATGCTGAGAGGACATTTGGTTACAGGCTGTTCACCATTAACAAAACAGAGGAAATGTTTATGTTATCAATATCTCATAAATAACACACCTGGGACATCTGATGAGACAATAGGGTCAGATGATATTCTGTACTTTGCTTTGAACAGAGACAAAGACTGGATCAAAAGGTGTTCATGTGCTCAGTTGTGCTTGGTGCCCCTTAAATTTTAAGCAATCTGATGGTGCCTCCAAAGGGAGCCATGATCATAGTGTTAACAAGTCCAAATGAATTTTAAATTCTCTAAAAATCTACAAATGCAGAAAACATAAAATCATTCACTACTATTCAGAAGACAATAAAGTGGACTCTCACGGTGTCCACTTGAAGGCCAAGCTCATCGTGTACTCAGCTTCATGTCAACAGTTCAACAAGTTTATTTAAAGCCAGTATGATCTCTAATGTTTGTAAGTGAGGCATGGCGTTTATTATTTTGTAGCCAGGTGGCATATTGTAATGACAGTGGCTACAGGAGAGTAGTCAAACAGCAACCTAATTAAAATAAATCGTTGAAGCAAATCACTGCCAGGATGCTGTTGTTTAAAATAAGGTGTCACTGACCATAACCCACTGAAAACAGATAACACCTCATGATAGACAGATTGTGTACACAAAGAGTAGTACATGCAATATTAGGAAATCAATAAGGATTTAAATGAGATTAGTAGTTAGCAAAAGTAGATTTCTTCCACCAAACCAAAAGACAATCATTATGTGCTTTACATGTTATTCTTGTAGAGATAATTGCAGTAAAGGTCTTTCAGACATATTTAACCAGACCTTTGTCAAATCAAAGTCAGTCTGTCTGAGCTTCTTTTGTGTTCTTAATGGTTTGAATCTGAGAATGTTTAAATTATCTCACTGTAGAGGGGGAATTATGTTCACAACGTGTTCATCTGCACTGGAATAGCAGCAGTAGTAGTATGATGACATACAGCTAACTGCTTAATACCACTTTTCTTTAGGTTTGAACACTGAACTAAAAGGAAGCAAAATCAGTTTCAACTGTATAACGTGACTTCTTATTTATGCAAGAAGGGAAATCACTTTAGTTGAATACACATTATGTAAATGCTCCGTACTTGTATAGCGCCTTTCTAGTCTTTTCGACCACTCAAAGCGCTTTTACACTACATCTGCATTCACCAGTCACACACATTCATACACTGAGCCTAAGTGCTCAAACAGAAACTAACATTCACACTCATTCATACACTGGCGGAATAGCCGCCAGGGGCAAATCGGGGTTCAGTATCTTGCCCAAGGACACTTCGACACAGCCGCCCCATTATAGACTAGGCTACACCTATACTACTACGTTTCCATATTAAAATGCTGTACTTTTGGTACGTTGACTTCCGTCCACACTAAAACAGCAATGTAGAAGGTTGAAAATGCTGCTGACCCCGTTTTTGTTTTAAAACATCGGGGTAGCATATTACCCTGCGATGGACTGGCGACCTGTCCTGGGTGTACCCCGGCTTTCACCCGATGTCAGCTGGGATTGGCTCCAGCCCCTGGCGACCCTGTATGCAGGATAAGCGGTTGACGATGGATGGATGGATGGATTGGGTAGCATATTAGTGATGACAGGCAAAAACGGAGGACTTCGAAAACTATGCCACAGACACTCACATTTGGCTTCCTGATTGGGTCTTAACAGTCATGGTGTATCCTTCCCTGATTCGCCAGTCTAACAGTAGTGAATGCAACATGGATAACGAATTACAAGCTTAACTGACCTTGATGTCTGTGCTAGCAGCTCTTCTATCGTTGAATCTTCTGCAACTGCTGAGTAGACGATGTCCTGTGGGCGTGAATGGTCACATGATCTGTATGAATGTCATGTGATGTGCGCATTCAGTCAGTTTAGACTGGTACAAAAAGGAAGAACAAATTCCTACTGCTGCCCTAACAAAATATAATTTGTCTAATTGTATTATTGTCTTGTATTTTTGTGCATGTTATAGGTTTGCAGGGTGAAAAAGCCCAAAGTCCACCTCAAAGGGAGTTCCCATCTCGCACAGGGTTTGGCCGATAGACAAAGCCATCCTCCATTGGCGATGGCTGACAGACATCACGACGTTGAGCTGTCATTGTGATTGTAACCCCCTGCCGCAAAAAATTATCTCAATTTATCACATTATACCACCCTGTGAAAGCAGGTTTTAATCACAACGAACATTATTACTACTATTTTTAAATGTACCTGCTTTCCACCTGCCTCGGACTTCTCTTCTCCCTACACATCTACACCTCTGGTCGCTCACTCTGTCTCTCTCCCCCCGTCTGCTCTAGTTTCTCCATCAACAGCAGACCTATGTTTTATAAAGTTAAAAAGGCACAGAACTCGTCTTTTTGGCAGAGTTTTCCACCCGCGAACCGCTATCAAACAACACCTGCACCCTATGTGTTCACAGCTGCTTTACCTGGTCCTTGCTTGTAAAATATCCACCGCGACTTGCAACATAATAGGCTTTCAAGTTTTTTACCGAGTCTATGCGAGTGAATATATGCACATAACATGACAGCTACCCCCCACCCCTCAACCAACCCCTCCCGATCATGATGTTTTATAGTAGCCAGTGTCCGATGGAAATTTTGTAGACCTTGTCCAACCCTAATCTCCCCGAGAAAACACTGCCTTGAACTGCTTTACAGTTTACCGGCTTCTCACAACTTGCCCTACTCTGCTTCCGAAGACTCTGCGTCCTTACCTAGGAACTGCACGTGTGCAACTCCCAAAAAATATCTTGTAGAGGTGAGATGCATCACTCCATAGCTAAAACAAAGCATTCAACACGTACGGTGAAAAGAGGAGCTGCAGCAATGTGCAGCATGACCAAAAATATGATGTTTGTGGAAAATTGATTCAATCTTTGTGAACATTGTTTTGTTAAATTTGATTTGATCTGCTCTTTGCCACATAAGTAAGCAATTAGTGATGGTCTTATAACTCCAAGACTATAAAAAGACACAAAATATGTTAATAGCATTAGTTTGTTTACTCATGGGAGAGTCACAGCGTTCTGGGTTAATTTCAGGGATTTACTAAGCTTTACTTTACTTATCCAAAACGGCATGCAGCAATTCAAGGATGTCCCCCGGCCAACCATGTCAGGAGCTTTTTATTCTCACATAATTTTAGATCTTTATGCTATGAAACATACATTTCTATAACCAACAATGTATAACCAACTTGTCTACACATGTGTTAAACATGTATGAATGTATTAAATGTGTAGGTTTTTTTTACATTTATTCATTTAGCTTACACGTTTATCCAAAGAGACTTACAATTGCAATTTATGTCAGAGGTTGCGTGCCTCTGGAGCAACTAGGGGTTAAGTATTGTGCCACAGTGGGGAGTTGAACCCGGGTCTCTCACACCAAATGCATGTGTCTTATCTTATATCTTATTTTATGGGTATAACATTTGTGTGTCCACATACATTTGGCCAAACAGTGTGTTTATATAGATTCCCTGCTGTTACCAAAAGTGCAAAATCATGAACTGCGTCACATCATGAAGATGCAAATCCACTCTTTAAACAGTGTATTTGTTCATATAATACACTTTTCTCATGGCTGTGAGAGTTGTTGATACCTGACAAAGGTGTATCTTACAACATTAACAATTGCTGCATTCCATTTACAGTAGTTTCCACAGTGCCAGAGGTCAGGGATGTATGCTAACCTATTTACTTAATTTCAACCTAGTGCATTTCATTTTATGATTTTTACTATACAGGCTCCTGAATTGACACAAGGTTGTTACATTGGAGAATACAAGTTAATTTTAACAACAAATAAAATCAACTTTGTACTTCCCGAAAGTAGTCATGTTCAATTTGTCTGCATATGTGATTTACATCAAGGAAAAACAAGGCAGCTTGTTTTAAATCATTTACCTAATACTATAATAACTGCAATAGGAACATCAATATATTCACTCTGTTCATTTCCTCATTACCTGAACTCTGTGATAACAATGCCTCAAATGCTAGCATGCTGTCAATAACAAAAATCAGAAATGCTCCAGCACAAACTCTGACCCGTTAATAATTCCTGATCTGCAGTTAGCGCTTTTTTTATACAGGGCAGACAATGGACGGTCAAACTGCACACGTTGTAGCAGAGGTTTACGGACCTAATGCTTAAATTTGGTATTCTTTACGACGTACAGTATACACAATAACATTATTACTGTGGCACTGCCTGAATCTGCAGTGGGAGGCTGCCTGGTGGGATAAGGACTCATTTCCGATTATTAACATAATCTTCCAAGCAAGAATTACAATGAATATCTAATATAGGATTACATTTTTTCCCCCACCTGTAAAGACAACATCAGTTTGTTTCAGCCTCTACTGTATGTACACATTGGTTTGTAAACCAGATATGCACACCTTGGACCTTGTGATTGTATAGTAGTGTTCTTTCACATTCCACTTTTTGAAGTTGAACGTCTTGGTCATTACCAGTCGTCTTGTTGAATGTCATTTCCAGTAAACTAAGAACAAGAAATAACCGGAAAGACGAGAGAGAGAGAGAGAGAGAGAGAGAGAGAGAGAGAGAGAGAGAGAGAGAGAGAGAGAGAGAGAGAGAGAGAGAGAGAGAGAGAGAGAGAGAGACTGACTCAAGGTGTAAAAGGGTGGAGGAGGGAGGAAAGGGGAAGTAGAGAGTCTGGAGAGAGAATGTAAGTGGGTGGTGCATACAGTAAGCAGAAAAACAGGAACAAAGTGATAACACATGCCAAAGTACACCTGCACACCTGAGTAAAGCCACTCCTTTCCCAGCACACATGAGAGATGGCTGAGTAATGGAGGCAGGGAAATGCAGTGAAACCCAATTCAACTTTAATATCTGACAGACCTTTCGACATCGACTCTGGTTTTGTTTGGAAGAATATTGAGAATAGAATAATGGAGATTAGGGACGTGTTGCTTTTGTTTAGAACCCAAAACACCGCGGCAGCAATTTCAGAGTAGGACTTTGGTTTTTTCTTTGACCCAAATACCCAGTGAAGATGTGGTCTATGAAGGTCATCATCCTCCTCCTGTTCTGCTATGGTGAGTACAGACGAGCTAACATGGATCTCTGTTTTGACTGCCTGTAATCAACATCTGTAAATCAAACATTTAACGGGCCATTTTGTCAACAAAGTAGTCCTAATAGCAGAAATAAATAATACCACCAATGCAATAAAGCCTAGTAATATATTTTACAGAGTGATTCCCTTTCATCTGAAATGAAGGAGAGTCCCAGAACACAATGAGGACTTTGGTCATTTTAAATGATAGTGATCGATGGAAAATGCAATTTCATTTGGGAGTCTAACTGATGCAGTATTGACTATATCATTGTACAGCTTATAAAAATGCTAATATTCGGAATGGACTACTGTGGGTATAATTGTCTTTCACATCTTCAATAAACTACATGGGCTATAACATTAAAACAGTAATATGCCCTGGTTTGGTAATCACTAACTAGGGAGATATGACTCAACAGCATGAAAATGTGATCCGTGTATGAATGAGTGATTGAAAACTTGGGGGGGGGGGGGGGGTCAGAGATAAATAAGAGATGTAAGAGTCTTTACCTACTTGTAATTTAGCACAAAATGTAAAAGCTACAAAAATATTAAAATGTACTAAGCTATATTATCAAATTGACATTTATTTAGGATTTATTAATTTTCTGGTTGAATGAGAACAAGAACACAGCATTAGCATCTGCCATAAAATGATGATTTACATAGACTTTACTCTTTTTCCCTTTTTTCCCTGCAGCATGTCTTTCAAGTGACAATGGAGGAGTGCATTTTGTCTCCAGGAACTTTAACAACACACTCCACTGGGACGCTGTGAAGCCTGCCTTCCCTGGGGAAGAGGTCCTCTATAGCGTCCAGTACAGGAGGTAAGACCCAGGAAGACAAATGAGTGATAATTATTACAACTTTACTTCCATTGGCCTTTTGCACCTTTGAGCCTCCATGTACAGATCCGTATGGAGAGGTGGGTCAAAGTAGAAATAGCAGTTGGTTAGCTTCACAGTGTCAGTCTACAGTTCAAGGAACTCTAAAATGAGTAATTTGTAGACTGGACACCAGACGGTCTGTGCTTATCTATGGGGTGAATATACTTTATATGTTTACAGTGGATCTAACTCAAACGTAGCACATCTTGTATTGTTTGACATTATAGTGTCATCTCATGCTGACAAAGACTATTGTTTTCATTAAGAATAAGTCGTTAAGAGAGTTTTTTTTATTCACAATGATTCCTATGAAAAGACCAAAAGCAACAATGTATTGATCATACTAACAAGTACAAGCTTACTCTGCGCCATAAATCTCCATTGTTACCCAAAATCTATATAAAAAAAACAAAAAAAACATCAATAAGCCACACTGTCGTGTTATTTGATATGTTCCTTAATTATGATGAACATCAACACCGAAGTTAATTACACTGTCCTGCTGCTGTAAATACTCAACTTTCAACATGTTTAAAATAACAAAAATATATCTTATTTGCAGTGCTATCTATCCATCTAAATTGTTTTGGTGCGATTTGCCGTGTTTTGGAGATATCAGCCGTAGAGATGTCTGCTTTTTCTCCAATACAATGGAACTAGATGGCAAAGCGCCCAAAAATGCGCCTAAAAAAACACAACAGCAATGTCTCTTTCCAGAATTCGTGACCTGGTTCCTCAAGATGAGATCTTGTGGGAACTATTTTCTCTTACTACCAAACTACACTCACCAACCTTATCACCACTTAGCAGGAAACATTCAACAATAGCCAATAGCAACAATAATATTCTAACCAATAGTTTGCTATTGCTGCTAGCTAATACAGCTGAGCTAGCTACAGCTAAGTCGAGGACACCATATAAACAGCACTAAAAGTTAAGAGAAAGAAAACAAAAACTACCATGCAGCTATTGAAGTGTACCACAGTGTTTGGTTTAACTAAACTGCCAATTGCTTACAAGTGACACTAAAGAATAGCCATAGCTATTAGTACGGACTGCACCCTGCTGTCTTCTTTGAAACCACAGTGCGCTTTTGTGCCTTCCAAGTAGAATTTTGTGCTTTCTTCTTTTCACTGTCTCAACAAATGGTCTCAACAAAGTGGAAATGTCATCTTGTCTAATTACTCATGACGCAGTCGCCCAGACAAATGTCAAGTGCCACCCCTATCCTATTGACTTTTCTCCCAGCCACTGTCACCTTTGCTGGAGTGACTACCAGCATCAAATCAGCTGCAGAGGACGACTGGTTTAACTATGTCCGCTCAATATCAGTTCCTCGTTAAAACAAAAAGGGCACTGTGTGTTCAAATGATAAATGGGTGATTTGATATAGTCAGGGTGATCTTTGTATGGCTATTTTACTGCCGCCATGTACTTCACAGAAGTGCTTCAGTGCCTGACTGTACAGAAGGTTGTCAGAATTTCATATCTTGGTGTTTACCTAATAATACTTATTTTTTTTTAAATGTCTGTGGCTCAAACTAGACAATAGACAACTGTATCAAATGGTAAATATCTTCAGGGAAATAAAGTCCACACAGCACATTTTGGTTTTCATGGGGTACCAGTGAAACTACAGTAATACACCATGCCATGTTCACGTTCATCCGGTATCACAGTCTGATCACATTGTACTGCATGTTTTACAGTGATGCTATGGAACAGCAATTCCAGATAAAAGAGGACTGTCAGAACATTACTGTTCTGTTCTGTGACCTGACTACAGAAACCCCATCAGTTCCTGATGTTCACTATCAGGCTCAGGTGTATGTTAATGGTAACATCCACGGCAGCACCATCAGGTTTAAACCTATAGCAGACAGTAAGGATCTCCATGAACATTAATGCATATTTTTGTTTCTTCCAAGCCGGGTGTATTTTACTGCAACTTTTATTCATCTTTCTTTGTCTCCATAGCTATGCTTGGTCCGCCCACCTTGTCTATAAACACAACAGTGTCATCCTTAAATGTTAATGTCACCCTGCCCTTGGGGCCAAACGGAGTCTCCATTGCGGACATCTTCAACACAAGCAAAAATGGGCCCTCCACAATTGTAACCCTTTATAGATTATACATCACTCACCCAAAGTGGGCTGCACAGGTGAGTCACAAATTCAAACAATACAATATACTTTAAACTTATTTATTCAGTCATAGAATTATGCAACCAAAGTCAAACCAAAGATACAGTACAAGAAATTATTGTACTACCACATTGTATTTTTACACTGCGGTAAAAACAGGCCTATATTATAATTAAATAATCACAATTATAAGTTGACAAACATACCAACTACTGTTTTTTTAATTATAAAGACAAACTAAATTAGCTGTGTTATTCAAGTTGCTTTAAAACTTAGATTTGGCCTTTAAACTGTGATGTTTCTTTCGGTTATCCATCTGCCCTGTCAGGTTGTTGTCTTAAAGTTTTTTGGTTGTTCCTACTGAGTTGAAAAGTTTCTTGAGTTTAACAGACCTGTGCAACCAGCAATGGACTAAAATGCTATCCATATGACCCACTGTGTCTCCAGGACAATCAATCCTCAACTGGCCAGTTCGTCATTAATTTGAAGAACAACCAAACAAAGTACTGTGGCTATGTGGTCTATATGCCTAATTTTGAATGGGGTCGTTCAAAGAGTGAGAAGGCCTCCTTCTGTGTCACATTGCCAGGTGAGGACAACGCTGAATCCAACATCTTCTCTGTATTGATCAGCACATTAATTTTGGGCAATAATTGCTAAGAAGTGCATTACCAGCAAATGATATGCCCAGTATTTCATACAAATATCAGGTGTAGATGATTTTATTTGTTATTGTGTGTTTTCACATATTTTAGCCACACTAGGCTATTTCTGCATAATGTAAAAATCACTTGCCAAAGTTAATGAATAACTTCATGTGCATTTCTAAAAACTTGACTGAAGGGAGTAGATACCCTTATATTTACAAAAACTTTATTTCACTTGAGGCAACAGTGTGGCACTCAACATCGCACTGGGAAGCTTTCATGGACCTACAAGCTGTGGAGAAAATGAAAATCATGATACTTGAAATGTTTGCGTCTTTCTTTTACTTGAAGTAGTTTGCACTCATCTCCTCAAGTGATTGCAGCCTCTTGGAAACAATGTAGTGTTTAGTAATAAATCAAGACAGTTTGCTATAAATCACTTTCTTTTTTCGGCACTGTATCTGCACCAAGCTTCACTGTCACAGTGACACAGGTAAACTCCACTTGTTAAAACTAAGCAGAAGCTGTTTTTTTGCAAGGAAATGGGAAATGTTGGTATTGGCCACATTGTTCATACTGTGAATCCATGAGTCTTCTAATGATACTCTTACTAACTCTTGAATCATAGTAAAAAGAAATTAAATGCTTTTCCAAGACAAAAGATCTCATAAGTGTTTGGGCAGTGACCACACCATCCTCTTTTATTATGGTACTAATGAGAAAGGAGATGACATTCCTTCTCGCCTTAGCTTGCCTTATTGCTAATTCTCTACTGCTAAAATGGACAATAACCAATGTGGACGACTACAGGCAATTCAAACTTGCACTCAAAGCCACAGTTATCCTATTCCTGAAGGGTGGAATATCCACTGTTGAAGTTCCTGTTAACCAGCATTCCATTGCTTCTGAGAAGTACTTGTATGTATTGTACATCCTGGAATATATGTATTCAACAGCCCTACGTCAGAGGCATGTTACAAAGCTACTCCCTGACAACATGCCTAAGCTTGTGCGTCAAAAAGGGTAATTTTTTTAAATCACTGTTTTTAAGCAGTTGGAGATATCTGATTTTACAGATTGGTTGTTTTTTCCCCAGATAAGTATATGACACCAACTCTCTCCCCCCTCAGATGATCCTGTGACGGTTGTGCCATGGCTTCTCGTGAGTGTTGCTCTTCTGGTGGCCATAGTCATAATGTCAGTTGTGTGTATGTGCAACTATGTGAAGGGCGGAAAGGAAAAGAGCATGCCACAACAACTGGTAAGACAATTCTTTCTGCTGGTGTCCTTTGGTGTGTATGGGTTACGACAAGGAAATGTTTCCTTATTGGAAAATCAAGCCCTCTGGCACTTTATTTATGGTACACATATTCAGGTTGGTTACGTTGTGCAGCAACCTAAAAGTAACTAAAGGAACTCAAACATTGTGGATGGTGTTTTAGTACAGTCAAAGATGTTTCAGTGACTCATGGTGCTTTCGGTAATGACAAAATATAGCGTGTTGGAAGTCTTGTGTTTTGTTATTTGTCTTGTATGTTTATTGTGGCTATTAAATGTATTAAACGTACAAAAACTCACTATGATCTTTGCATGTTTTAACAGATCTTCTACACAGCTACCATATTTACTTTATCCATTTTAAGTTTTTTATCGTGGTATAGTCTCACTTCTCAATTTTCTTTTCTTCTTTTTTCTAATCAAATGAAAAGTTGTTGATTAATCTACAAAAAAAAATAAAAAATCAATCTCATATTTGACTTTGATGGGGCTGTTTTCTTTATCTTCAAAGCAGGCACCCATATCCAGCACTTCAGTCAGAATAATGCAGTCTCCGGATGGGAATATCAACATTTCCAAACCAAAGGTCTGTGTTCAAAGTGACCACACAGTTTACGCAACGATCCAGGTGAAGCCAAATGTGCGACCAAACGGGGTTGGAGGTTATTCTCCCCAGGATGTCCCCTGCCAATCCTGGCAGGGCAGCATTGGCTCCTATGTGGGTAAAGGTGCACGCAGTCCGGTCCCAAATCCAGAGGACACAAGCGCCCAGTCCTCAGAAATCTACAGTGTAGTGGCTGTTCATGTCCCTGCTGAAGAGAATGAAAATTTTCACCAGACTACCATTGAAGACAGAGAAACCAGTAACCTACCATTGTCTTCCAGGGGAGAAAGCTGGGATAAAGCTGGAATGGGTCCAAAGCAAGACTCACATGAACTACGACCATTACTCAATCTGAAGACTTGTGAGAGCAATCCAGACAGCCCACTGCTATTAAAAACAGTGCGCAATACCAACGGACAACTCATGTTGCCTTTATTCACCTTTCAGTTACAGAGCAGCACAGGTGACACAGTATCACCCCTTAACTCAGAGAGAAAGCTCCTTTTATCTGACCTCATAGACTCCAACGAGGGGCCATCGTTGGCATCCTTGCAGAGCTTAGACAGCTCAGAGTGGTCAGACTCAGGGTGTGATGATAGCACTGTAAACACACCAACCCAGCCGTACTGCAAAACGCATTATTTCCCTTCTCAACCAGCTGTTCCTGATTTCCACCTGGGATGTCAGAACACACCATCCAATAATGCAGTATTTGAATCAGGTTACAAACAAAACTGGATCCCTGAAACCCTTCTTGGAACTACATACAAGGACAGTTGTGAATACAGAAAGACAACCTTACCTTGGATCATGACTGGTCCTAGAAAGGAGGAGGAAGGTGAGGACGAGGAAAACAGAGGAGGAGAGGAGAGATCAAGCCAAATTCATCTGGGAGGTTGGGTGGTACAAATTCAAGAATAATTCTCCTCTCTCTAGCATTAAAGACGTTTCATTGCAGTACCCTTTTTCATAAAACAGGGAGGAGCAAGCTGACGGGAGCACTGACAGGTGTTTTAGTGACAATGCAGATGAATGGTGTTGCTGCGTGCTTTGTGCCTGATGATGCAGGAGCCTGTCCTTTAGAGAAAAAAAACATAGGTTGTTTTCGCCACAAAATGTTACAACTCATGTTCACATTTATTGTGGCAGCATTTCTACTTGCCATACAACGCAAACACATGACAAACACGGACATGTATTATAGTCAAAGTTATACACCTGTTGGGTTAGCTATGTTAGCTTCGAAGCTACTATGTTAGTAGTTAGTATTGCAGACGTTGAAAACCCCCGTAGCCCCTAACTCTTACCGTAACCAGAGAACCTAAACCTAAGTCAGTTTTAGGTTCATATGAGTCGTATTTGGTTAAAATGACCTATGTTGTCATTTAGGTTGGAGGACTTGTTTGGATGCAGACAGATGTTTAAACTTTCCATAAACATTTAAATACATTTCATTCCTACTTGTGATATATGTTTTGCTGTAAATCTGACTTTATTTATTAATCCACAATTGTAAAATATTAAAAATAAGTATGGATAGTACGAAATTTAGAGTTTACATTTGAAGAAATCATTGTATATACTACATTGTAAAGTCCTTGTTTACTTTGACAAGTCGTTGCTCTACTAAACAGAATTTGTATTTAAATACTGCTGAAAACTGAAACCAAAGTTAACTTCTTCTTGTTATGCGTCTATGTTGTGTATCACAAGCAGAAAAGGGATTATAGCAACTATAAAGTTCAAATCATCCCTTAATTTAAATGTCTCATAATATCAGGATATTCCACATGGATATATTAGTATTTTTACATGGTTATGATAGTCTAAAGCTCTGTTTAGACAGCTAAAAGCTCTCATTTGTTTGCATAATGAAAAATAAAAAAAATAAAAAACCACACAACACACATGATCACACCAGTCATGTTTGTACTTTAAATGTGGACGGTCAGCCTTAAAGATTAGATATGAAAACAAACCCGATTGCCTTGTGGTTGAACAAAGCATTTGACACAATCTGACGTGTATCTACGTTTTGAGCGGTTGGGAAATGGGACTAGGAATGACTGAATTTCTACTAGAAAATATATTCCTATTTTTACACTTACCAACATATTTTTGTATCATCAGTGTGGTATGAAGTACATGGAATGATTGCATCTATACAGGAAAAATACTTTCAGGGAAAGAAAATACAGTGTGTTAAATATATTAGAAGGTGTGGTCAAGGTGCAACCTAAGCCACACTGATAATGGATATGTTTTTAACATCAGGTGTGTTGAAACAGTTTCAGTTACATATGGACAAATTGTAGAGCACAATACAGGTGAACTGTACATGTATATTGTGGACAAAAGTGTCTGCTGAATGAATCTAAACAAATAAATGTAATAAAAAATTGCAATTTGGTTTTATTCTGTATTTACAGATTGTGAATTTTTGCTTAATGTTTATCTTGGAAAGTTCATGTTGAAAAGGTTAAGTTGCATTCCATCATAAGATTAAAAATTGAAAGAAATACTTTCAAAAAAACTGTACTTTACAGTATCATTTTTGAGTTATATTACTGAAATTTAGAAAAACTTCAAAACTGATATTTTGTTTCTACAGTAAGCACATACAGACTGTTTTAAGTGTGTATTCGTTGGCTTGGTTGTAAAAGGTACTAGTAGTATTTTGCACTTTTTGCCTTTTGAGCAGCGTTTACTTTGTTGACTCTCGTTATCCTGCTGGTTTGGGGGGGTGGTGCGTGTTCAGTCAATATTGACTACCAGCTATATACAGCGTGCTAACCTCGAAAACCAAGCTGTATTCTAACATTAACTTATCTCTCCTTATTAACTAGGCTCCCTACATGCTTGCTAATAGCTTTGACAGTGTTGTGTTGGACAGATTTGTGCACCTGTGTTCATGAGGGAGAGGGAGCAAGAGGATGTGCTGTACGAATGCGCTACGGCGCTCTGCAATCAAATACGATTTTAAATCAATATGTGGCGGTCAGCGTGGATATTGTGGCGGGCCACCACAAATGAATCAACGTATGTAAACGTAAACACTGAACTTTATAACTTGTATAATATATCAAATATAAAAAGTGCTGTAATCAAAAAGGCAGCATATTGCACATTCACGGTCTCAGAATAAAGAAGTGAGGTGGATTGCGCAAAGGATCCAAATTACAACTCAAAAGCCTTTTTCTACATAGTTTGTTATGTAGTATGTTTTCAATCAAGGAATGAAGATGAGAAAAGAGTTGTTTTTATGCTGGTTTCTGGTGAACTTAATTGAATCATTTAGCTATTTAATTAGCAGTCTGCCGTTAAATTACTGACAGTGTCTTTTTAGGTGGAAAACTGTATGGATGGTTAGAAAGAACTTTAAAGCCTGTTTTCCTAGATTATGTTCTACAATGTATGTTTGCAGAACTCCATGGAAAGACGACCCAGATTTGAATACAGTTTGAAATTACAGTAGCTGTTTTAACCTAGAAGGGGATTTACCTATCATTTTAAATTGAGGTCCTTTCCTTTCTAAAACAGCTAGAAGAGGAAGTGATCCTCCCATTTAACTGTCCAACACAGAGAGGTAAACAGTGTAGCTACTGTATCTGCATCCGTGGAACGTTTTCCAAGGGATAATATAAGCCTTGGGTGGACCTCTGGTTAATACCCATTGTTTGTTTGGTTATGCAACTGCTACCAGATACCCTAATGGAATATTTTACACTGAAAGCCTGACCTACATACAGGTAACAGGGAGGAAGTAACATATACACATAATTTTAAAGGATGTTAACTTTGAAGTAACACAATTACAGGGGAAGCCATCCATTAAAATCAATTAGCGTTATCTTTTGTCTGCCTATAATTTTTTTTTATATTGTGTACTAGAGATGTCCCAAGACGTTCCCAAGGATCAGTATCAGGGCATATTTTTTTAGATCTTCTCAGCTATTCATTACTGAACTCTGTTTGTCCACTACCCGCTGTTGCACCACTGCTCTCCTTTGCCACAGCAGGGCTCTACAGTGCGATCATTCAGCTGCATGTGCGAGTGAAAATTTGTGAAAACGTTAACATTAATTCCCTGAGTGACTTGATAACAAGCCAACATAAAACCTGTCTGTTGTCCGGTCTGTGTGGTCTTCAAGCCGCGGTTCTGCCCCCAGCCAGGGGCTGTTTGTGTAGGTAATTTTCACTGAGCACTTTGAGACCTAAAAATGTACTCAATTGGGCTTCTGCCGCCCACCCAGTAGGCTCCTGTTTAACAAGCTAAGCTAGCACGGCAGTATAAAGTTCCACAAAAAGCAACATGAAAAAACAGTTAGTAGTGTCCAACTTACTACTTTCATTATTCCGTTGGCTCAGTTTCTCTTGACTGTCCCTCAATATTACAACATTAGTCTGTCACCCCAACCTGTGGGACACCACATTAATAAGCTCTGACATTACCGGTTCTTTTAATGGTTACAAACACACACGGAGCAAAGTCAGCAAACAGCAGAGTGGCTGCGGTGAAGACAGTAAAGTGAAGATAACTCAAAAAGATTACTCAGGCTAATGACAACTATGCTACATTACCGTACGTTCAAAACAAAACAACAAAACAAAAGATAACCATCCCGAAACAAACTAAATTCCCACTAGGGAGCAATCCATCAGCAATCCCAACACTTTTCAAAAAAAGACCGTTCATAAGTACAAGAAATAAGCAATCAAACACTTAGTACCAATGCTGTGTCGCTTAGCTCAGTGATGACTACTGACCTGACTGCAGTGTTGGGCAGTAGCGTCACTACAAGTAGCGCTGTTACTAGTTTAAGTACAATTCTCAGTAGCCTGATGGTAGAGTCGCTGTTTTCAAATAGCTTTTCAGTGGCAAAGCACTATTATTAATCACAAGCTACATTTTACCAAGCATTTCTTAAGCTCAAGCTTAAGTCTGAAATGTATCTGCTAAGGATCAGTAAGTGACGCCACCGCCATACTCGGACCTGTGTGTGTAACCGACAGAAGCACTACCATATGACGGTGACATCACATATCAATCCCTGGACTGATGCCCTCCATGATGATAATGACTGAAACAACACAGAAAAAATATGTTTTCAGGAGCTTACTGTGCATGCCCCCAAAAGAAGCTACTCTCAAGTTCCAAGACATCAAATACAAATTTGAGAACACATCAGGGGCTTCCTGAATAAGTTAACACAACCATTGCCAACCATGCTAATCATCACAATTCAGTACAGTCTGCAAACACCAGCCAGCAACTTGTCAACAGCTAACCACTAGCTACCCATGCAAACACAGGTGAGTAAGCCCACACATACAAAGATGAACATAAACACAGTCTGGACAGCTGGTTTTGTTATTATGTGGAGCACATGTTTTTTGTTTGTTTGTTTTTGTTGCCAAATCGGTTTTGGAACACTGAGAGTAGAGAGCACAGTTTAACAATTGCACTGAACAATTTTGCCTGCCTATCTGTTTGACAGTTTTAGTGATCACTGACATAGCATTGATTTTGAATATCTAAAAAATTGGCTTAGATGTAGGAAACCACTTTGCCATGTTGCTGTAGCTTAGCTTGCTACATTTCCCTGGGGGTAGCTTCAGTGTAGTGAAGATTCTTTTAAGGTAGAGTAACTGGTAGCTTAGCTCACTTCATTTCCCAAGTAGGTTGCCCGACACTGCCTGACTGTCCTTCAACCATGTTTACAAACAAAATTTCAAATGTCCAAAAAAAGTACTACACTGATACTCACTGGTGGAAAAAATCCACATCCTGGCTGCCTTAATATTTAGTTTTACCCAAATGTATTGATCAAGATTTTACATAACAGTCAACTCTAGAGGAAGCAGAAGCATTTTTGCTCAGTTGCAGGAAAATAGCTATAACAGAAGTGGGTGTTGTTTGGGGGCTGCTACTAAATTGCCTATGTTGTTCTGTGAAAACCATTATAAACCAGTATAACTATGTTGCACGTTATATTTCATAGCCGTTAGGCATTCTGTGGCCCATCTCGTGGCCCTCTCTTCATCAAAGCTCAAGCATGTCAATGAACATGATGCTTCTGTTCTGCTATTTGAGATCGAGTCAGCTATGCCTTGACATATGAGTGGGCCCTGCGCCTGTAGTGAGAATAGGGCTGACAGAGCAGAGGGAAAAGTAGGCACTGTAAAGGATGATTTAACATGAGCGGAGAGCTGGAATTGGCAATGTACGAGTAAAGTTCACTGTTGCAACTAACACAAAAAAAATCGGCAGTGAAATGAATATGTGAAATGGCTCCTGTGAGTGGGAGTAAGTGGGAGGTAGAGAGACAAAGACATTTGGATTCAGACAAGAAATATTTGGGACAAGTGAATCAAACAGGACATACAATAGCAAAGTGGGGTGAACCTGGGAAACAAAAAAAGGATTTTAACTGATAGCCAATCATCCTTTTAAAACATTCTGCAGGGATGAGATCGTGTTTTCATGGTAAGAAACTGTGTTTGGCAAGGGGAGACATGGCACACGGCATGTTGTCCAGCTTTTCAAAGTGCTCTTTTCCCTCTACCTTCTCATCTGGCCATTCTTTGCACAGGCGCTTAAAAGAACAGTCTTTACTTGGCTGGCAGCACTGACAGGTTCTTTTCTGTCTTTCTCCTTTTTAAACTCTCCAAGACCTGAGAAGATGGAATAGGAGATTGTAGAGAAAAACCTCTTGAGTGCCAGAGTTTTGAGAGAACTTTAAAAGGGGAGTAGTTCAGATGATCCCAATGCTTTTGCACAAACAGAATTTCAATCACAGCTGAGGTTGTGTGCCTGCCCTGTATCAATGAATATATTGACGGCCACTTAAACCATTTCTTGTAGTGAGACCACATGGGAGGCAACCAGCTTTCACTCTTGTACAAAAAAAAAAATTGCTTATTTTAATCATTGCCAGATTAGTTAAAGGCTTGGTCAAAATCCAAATATGCATAATTTGATCCCATCATCCCTCATAATAAAAAAAACAAACACTGCAATGTATCCTTGAAACTTAATATATGGCCTTGAATTTTCTTTATCCAGTATATTGGTAGAGATTCACATTAATGTTTAATGGCTCTTTTGAGGTTTAAACTCCAAACCAGTCTATCAGATGGCTATTTGGGGGTATACACAGTTATCATTGCCTTAAATGCGCATAGTCAATATAATAAACCAGGCCAAGTTCCAGTGTGGAGAGACAGAGTAAAGAAAATAAACTCCTTTGAAGAAATTATAACCCATTGCAAAATGTTTGAAGATACTGAGAGAACATAACAAGGATAAGTTTGGGTGTCTTAGTCATGAAATTATGAACATTTACCCCATCTTTTCAGTAGCCTACTTTTCCCTAAATATATCTTATAAGATGCACAGGGTTAAAAGGGTCCACTGAAATGTATTAATGTTTCACTGCTAATGGTTGTGTAGGCTGATCTCCAAGTCTGATATGGAACCATGAAGTTACTTTTTGACTGTTGACTGTCTCATCTTGTCATGAGTTAATGGAAAGAAAAGGTGTGACTACTGATAGACTGCCAAAGAACAGTCTGTCCTATGTTTACTAGGGCTGTAACGGTTCTGAAACAAAGGACGAAATCGGATCCGAGACTCCCGCTCCCCTGACAGTTTTTAAGTTAGTGCAAGCTGTATAGTATTACACCTTCGACCAACTTTATTGTCTTCCAGCTGTGTGTCACGTGACTATTTTTGTCAAGCCATGATTGAATGATCACTCCTGCAACTTCGACTACATTAATTAACCCAAAATATAGTAATAATAATAATAATAATAATATTTGATAATAATAATGGCCCCCCTCAAAAAAAATAACAAAATCAAAGGTCTGAACAGAACCGTTAATTTGGTGTATCATCACACCCATGGTTCAAATTAAGGGGAGGATTTGGGGAGTCTGACCCCCCCTAGTTAAGCCCTGGACCCCCCCCCCCAAAAGAGGCAAAACCAACAGTTCAAGGGTGTCTTTCTTACCTGTATTTGTAAATATTACAATATATTTCCCGTACTCATGCCTTTATATTCAAGAATCTTGAAATACTATTTCAGATACTCCTAAAATGGACCGTACTATTTCCTAACATTGACGGTAGTTGAACGTCTTGTCTGTCTGCATCCAGTCCGGTGCATCACATGCTAATGGAGATGCTGCAGGTTAATGTCAGTAGTTTACAATCTAGTTGCTTTAATACACTTATCTTTCCTACCTTCAGAGATTCGCAATTCGCATTTCTTTTACTTTAAATGAGCTGTTGTTAGCTAGCTGAGAGCCCACACTATGATTTCATTATAACTATGCAATTGTCAGCTAACACTGGTGTTTAGGCATGAGCAGTGAAATTGGGGATTAGTTATTGTAGAGATACATTTTTACATCAATATAGAGTTTATTATTTCATTTGAAGTATTTTGTCCTTTCACAATAAACATGGCATTTGTTTTAACTCTGGAATTCCCATTTGAAAAGGCACCTCTCTCTCTCAGACCAAATCACTTGATGAATGGAAGTATGTAATTGGATGCAATCACTCCACCCCCTCCCTTTCCTCTCTTGCATTCTAATGAGCTCTTAATGGGTCCTTGATTAGAAAAGGGCACAATAAACAGCTGTCAAGGCTGGCCAGGAAATGATGGATCATCCAGGAGACTTTGGTGTCCATTAAGCTCTATTCTGGGCTCAGTCACTAGTAGGTGAGAAGATGAAAAGAAAGTTTCATTATATTTAGTTTCCACCAAGTCAATTCTCTGAGGAACAATGATTGCTTCAGTCTCAGAAACTGACAGATGGCTGTTGAAAACCAAGAAGAGAGTCCAGCCTGAGCATGCCAATATTGTGTAGATACCTCACATTTTCTTTCTAAACCAAAAGTGTATTTTCACTTTTATCATTATATACAGTATAATGATGTATGGACATCTCAGTATAAGATCTCCATGGCTACTGTGTTATTTGCCCATAAGGGAGGTAAGGGAGATGTCAAAATAATAAAGTGATGCTAAGAGAAACTCAATTGTCAGAGGATATGCTTAACAGAAATGTCAGATCCATTAAAACATATTTATAATTTATCAAAAAGATTGTGATATTATGATTGCTTGTCAAAAACATGAAAAAGAACCCCACATCAAAGAAAGTCATACTATATCTACAATATTAAAATGTCTGATTTCCCTTCACATCCTGGCCTCTGGCTCATGTTATACCAGATTTACTGTAAACGTGAGCTGCAAACTCACAGGGGGAAAACATTAACAATAAACTCAAGAGTCATTATAACAAAAGGGTGTGTAGGGATTTACTGTGCTACAAGATCACACTTTAAATCACACTTGCACTCACCAAACACACAATTCGGGCAAACCCAGAGATGGTTAGCAGTTCAAGGAAATACAAATCTAAATTGGCAGTTACAGTAAGAGCAATACTTTATTCAAAGCTGCACAAGTTATTTTTTGGTTGATGTTTCTGATCCTTGCATAAAATATTTCAGATGTAGGCATGCCAACAAGTTATACATGTCAATCCCTCCAAGTTGTTAAACCATCCTCCAATTCTTTCACGTGTTTCTTGCAAAGGGCCCCGGATGAATACATCTGGGATACCACAGTGTGTTGTCTCCACAGCGACTCATCCATTAAAGGCTTTGATATCCTCTGCATCTGTGAGGTGCAGATAAATGCAAGAACATCCAACAGGGAATACATGTTTGTCACATTGGCTCTGGTTTTTATTCATAAGTTATGCAAGTAAAGGCACAGAGCAAGCATGAATTGTGAATTAGCATTAATGATTAATAAAACATGATAAGTCATTCTGAGTGTGCTGAAAATATTTATTCACTGTTGGCTTGCCATTTATGTTTCACCTGGCACAAGTACAAACTCATTATATATTTTGTGCCTCAGGTGCTCTGGGGAAGTGCACCCAAATTGAATTGCATTAGAGATCTAAATTAATCAGGCACTAAACAGACTGTACAGGTTAAATTTTCAGGCCTGGCAGTACTTCTAAGTAAAAATATTAAAAAGGTTCTATTGTCTCAGAGCTTTGAAGAAAACACAGGAGCACCCCACTTTCAAATATAAGCACTGTAAGAAATAGAAGACAACACTGACATGTTTCTGGTAGAGCAGGAAGCTGAGGAGCCTTCCGAAAGAAGAGGAACTAATAAAAGGTGGACCTCAGCTGCTTTGTTCCAGTAGTTATTCTTAGTCTGACAGTCACTGCTGATGTATGATGAGAAGTGAAGGCCTGGCAACAGTAGCTGGTATTGTGTAGTGATATTCCAGAGGCAGGTGTGCCCCCTAAACGCTTATAAATAACCCCCATCCTTCCATCCAATGCTGTGGGCTTGAGTGATGCCTTCTTTCCTCAATGCCCCTGTGTGCTTTTCGTCCCCATCAGTCATCACCACTGGACACACAAATACACACACACAAAACCAAACAAACATGACAACACAGATAAGTACAAATTAAAAAAAACAAACAAAAAAAAAACAAGTGGGCATCCTTCAAGTAATAAGAAATATTATATCCTATGGAGGAACATTACAGGAAATATAGGAGAAATGGAAGAGCAGTGAAAGGACGAGATACAGAAATAGAAGTAGAATGGAAGGTGGAGTATAACAGGAGATTTACATGGGAGTCTCAGGTGTTGTCTCCATCATTATTAACCTCTTGCTTTTTTAAAAAAACAAAGTCCAATGTCAGACTGAGCCAAATAGTTAGACTCCCACTCTCAAACTATCTCTAGTTAACAGCTGCTCCTTTCCCCTTTCTCCTTTTGTGTCAGCATCTTCCATCTCTGTCCACAGTCCTCAGCCTCCTGTGACTTCCTGTTTGTCATTTCCCAGCCTTTAATTTTGTATTATTTGTACCCAGGTGGGATAGAGCAGAGAGGGCTGAAATAAATATAGATTTCTTTAAGTGACAGTTATTCAGCAGACATTTATAGTTCCACCACAGCCAGTTGTTCTCCTGAGGCTGTTCCAGCTGTTCCTTTCAGCTGCTCAGGTCATTTGGGCCAACCTCTTTTATTGTCCAGGGAGCTATTGTGTCATCTCTTAGTCACTTGTACTCAGAGCCGCCTGCAGATCGATCTGGCTCATGACAAGGATCTGTATCTATGTGTGTGTTTTGCTGTGTCCTTTTAGGAGTGTAGTGTATAAGGGAGGTGTCATTGGTCTATATTTACCAACTTAAGAATGAGAGAGCATTGTGTTGTCCACATTCTTGGCACTGAAGGACACTACGCATTCAGGGTCACCCTCAGCGCTTTATCAAGAGAGACAGAGGAGAGAGAGGGAGGTAGACGCAGACAGATAGGGGGTGATACTGAGAGGACAAGTACTAAACAAGATCTTCAAGGACAGAGACAGACAGGCAGACAAAAAAGGAAGTGAGATATATCGGTTCTATAAAGCTTTGACATCCAGAGGACATCACCTGTTTCTTTAAAGAAAGCGTGAGTGGGATTTCCTTTACTCAGCCTTCATCTAAATCTAGCACAAATGACATTTGCCTTTTTTGCCTTTCATCAGGTAAGACAGGTTACTGATGCATCAATACATGACAACCCTCAATGAATATAAAACCACTATGTAGGAGTAAAAAGCACCCACTGTGTGCAGCAATACCAAACCTTCTTAAATCTGTTAATTATTATTATTTATTTGTATTGTCAGGAAGGTTTTATTTTTATTGTTGTCTCTCTTGAGAGTCTTTTCTTGTTTCTCCAGCTAGCTGAACTTCTTAATGGTCTTGTCTTTTGATGGCCTCAGTGGATGGAGCTTTAAATAACTCTCTGGGGATGGCATAAAGCAAGCTCCTGTACTGTACAGACAACGCTTCCCCCCCGTCAACGAGTAGAATAGTAAATGATTTGTCCCCTTGTTCCTCTGTTTATATTTTTTTTGTTATCAGAGACCTGGAAACTGAGCACTCATTTCACTCCAGAGACTGAAAACTGCAGTGTGTGTAAATAAGAACGCTGCATTGCTTTTGCTCTGCTTCCCCCTGGGGCCTAGGATCCCAGCCTACCCATGGAGACTGATCAATTTTAATGTGCCAGAGGTTGACCTTCAATTAACAGTGTTCAAACAAACCTCCCTCCTTGCGCAACAGTGAGCCACAAAAAGAGCAACAGGGGAATCAGCTGGCCCGCTAGCTTATTAGCCTGTTAGCTAACTCGCTGCAGTTTTCCACAATGTAATTGAAGATGATAAGAAGAAATAACAAATTACGGTTGTTTATGGCGCTAACACAGGTGGTTGCTATTGGGAGTGGGTGAATGAAGCCATCACTCAGACGTGACCTGATTCTGTTTGTTGGGTAGGTTCTGCATTCTCTTCCCCAAAGAAGCCAAATGATTAATGATGGGCAGGGTGTGGGGAATGGCATGGCAGACCTCAACTGATGAATTATTAGTGGCTCTGCGACCCACAAAGGGGTAATTCATTTAAACGTGGGACTGAAACACCTTTTCTCCACACCTACGCCTAAAACCACACACACAAAAAAATACATGAAATGTACAGCAGTTTTCATGATTTGAAGTATTTCATTTCAAAATAGGTAAGACCCACCCATTTACCGAAAAGATAATTTGTCAGGATAATCAATGAAAATAATCATGTTGCAGCCCTGTTTACTTAAAATAAAATAGCTTCATATTAAAAGACTGTCTGTTTTCAAAGTGCTGACTATTGAATTTCCAACACCAGTTTTTCTCCCCAAAGTGACATTTTGAATTGTAACCCACTTATGTTAGGTGTGTTTGGAGCTCTTTTGGAAATTGAAGTCAGGAGGCTGACGCAAGTTTGAACCAAGATTGATATTGATTCAGAAACATTATGTTAATAGTAGCACTCCGCTTTCTCTTTGGGTTGCTACTAGTCCCAAGACATTTCAAAATATCAGAAGACTTGTGCCTCTGCAGATAACAGTAATCTATCAGACAGCTAAATGACGCTGCATTTTGCATAACCTTAGCATACCCCTTGGGTTCAATTATAATTCTTTAGGGATGAGGCTGGAGGCGGATTCACAATTCTGCACCACCATGATATGAAAGAGTCATGACTTTACCACCTCAACTAAGCAAAGTACTAGACATGTAAGTACAAGGTCCCATTTGAATACAAAGCACAACATAAATCGTTGTGTCTCTTGCCATGGCTGAAGCTTCCACAGTGTAAAGTGGCTCTTAATATGGCAATTCATCTGCATTCAATGTGAAACATACCGCTTTGAGCAGCTCCAGATATGAGTGTCTGTTGACTGTTTACAAACATAAAGTAGCTATGTTTCTGGTCAGGGCTACACAGTGCTTTAAGTGTCTGACTTCCATTGACTCTGAATGGCATTGCCTCCTACACACCTCTGCATCCTCCCTCCCTCCCTCCTGACCTCCCCTGCCTCCACAGGTACCATTTGGGGAGTTACCATGGAAACCAGGATGGTGATGAAGCGAGAGCAGGAGGAGCAGTCATCCCAGATGTCTCACAGCATGCGACTGTCCTCCCAGATAAAGAAGAAGACCTTCACTTCCAGGTGCAAACATGTTCTCTGGACATAATTTTTTTGTTCTTTGTTCAGTGAAATATCAGATAATTTTATGTCTTTTGGCCCCAAACTGTTATTTAAAATTAACTATATGAAATGTTTTAAATGGGAAATGTCTCTATGGTGAAAGACATGCGAAATGTGACATAAGGTCCCAACTACACACTGCTTTTTCGTAAGAGGTCACAAGCCAAAAAGGTTGGAAACTACTGGTTTAATCTTTACAATCTGTTATATTTTATAAGCCATATTAAAATATTAGATTTTAATGTTGAATCTAATTTAAAAGTAACTATAGCTGTCAGATAAATTTGATTGTGTAAAAAGTAGACTATTTCTGTAGTGGGGTAGAACTATAAAAGAGCACAAACTGGAAACACTGGAAAGTAAAGTACTGACTTGTAGTTAGTTACATTCCACAATTGCCTGACATACAGTAGGATGGAGTAGGAAAGTAATATTGTTTCACCATTATCATATTACAACAGAACTGGAAAATGAGATGCAGTTTGTAGATTCCTTTATGCTACAAAAAGCAAATGACTGATAGAAAAATTATAAGATGATATACAGAAATAAACGAGGATGAATTATTTTTGTTAGAATGCTCGTTATTTTTAAAGGATGAGGCTGGCGATATTCTATGGTTTTCCTATTGTCAACAAATCCAGTGAAAAGACCAAATCCAACCATAAATTGATTCTAAATTGTAAAAATTTAAAATATTGCCTGCATAGCCATATCCTGATATGGCGTATTCCTGTGCGCCGTAGAGATCCATTGTCCAAAAAGTATTAATGAACATATCAGCGAATTTCATCATTAAAATGGGTGATGTTCCTACACTGCAATAAATATGGGCACTTACAGCAAATCTCACATTTACAGTCCTTTTGCAAATACTCACTAGTGCACCAAATACGCAGCTGAAAACAGTCCCCTGTTTGAGTAAAAAAATAAATCAACTCTGTATTCAAGACCTGTTATTTAAGATTTACTCAGAATCTATGTATAATATATATTCAGAAGGAACAAATGGGCTTACGGAGTGTTACACACAGGCTGTGGACGTTGGAAAGTATTGAGAGACAGACTAACAGATCACTGGTTTTGGTGAGATTTGTTAAAAGTAATAAAAACATAGAATATAGTCAGCCTTATCCTTTAAGCAAAATTTTAAGAAAACTTTTATAAAGTAATACAAAATAAAGTCTGGGCTTCCAATTAAAACTTTAGAGGATTTACTGTTGATGGATTTATGGTGACCAAGTGCAAAAGCCAATGACACACACAAGCTGAGTTTTGGGGAGGACAAGACATTGGCTCATTATTTTTAACACCTATGTCATACATGTTTTAGTTTGGGAATCCTAACTGCAAGCTATTTAACACAAACACGCTCTCCCTCACCTTTGGGACAACACTGCTTCTGTATTTTCTAGCTACAAGGAAGTTGTATAATCAGTATTATTTAGAAGCAGCTTGAGGTGTTTTACACACTGAAAAACAATGTTCATCTGGACAAGTTATCAAGTCTCATATTCAGCCCTTAACCCGGATTTTAATTAAAACTGGAACATTTTGTCAATGAGTTGAGATAATTCAGTGTTATTCCAGTGCAGTATCTCTTGTTTCAATGTTTCTGAAATTAGTTTCCTGAAATTAGACAAAATGAGAAAATAATCTCTGTACTAATAAAGAAAATGGCAAGGAAGGCAACTAAACTGAAAAAAAGAAACTCTTGAAACCTAGTTAAATTATCTGTATATTATCATCTATAAACAGATGTAAGAAAACACCAATAAAATTAAGATGTTAATTTTACATCCTAGTTTTTGTCTAAGACTGAAAATGTTTTGCAACAAACCTACATATAGCAGAGAACATTTAAATGTATCACATTAAAATATAATATACATATAAACAAACTACTTATGTGGTGTTTACAGTTTATGCCCTAAAATTCACACTTTTATAAATAATAAAGTGAGTAAATCTGATTATGTTGCTTAATGTCTTGATTGATCACAGCTGATTTGTTTTTGGTTTTTTCAGTTGCAGGATGACATTAAGTATTTATTCAAGAGAAACATATGGCAGACAAATTCTTCTAAGCTCAATGAGACATTGCATTCACTTAAGTATGCTCTATGGGCCACTGGTGATAGCTGCTAGCTATCACATACAGTCAGCGTCTTGTAGTAAGGTACCTCTATTGGGGGATTAAGTCCTGATACTTAACTAGGGCTGGGCGTTATAGCCAAAAATGTCATCACGATAAAAGATGTTAAAATCATTCAATACTGATATTTATCACAATAAATGTCAAATCATGATTTCTTTCAAGTTGAAAGACTGTTTTTCTTTGTTGAGTGAAAACAGATTAAAACAGTTAATTGTGGTTTTAAGCTATTCTTTACGGTCGGAACATGACACTTGCCAAACAGTTGATCACTTGAACATTCAAAACAATTATGATAATATATTTTTTCAACAAATATGCATAAGTAAAATTAAGTCAATCTCAACCAACCCCAAACTTACACATGAACACAATGTTTGACTATAACGCTGTATTCCACGGTTTCCCTGCAATACCTTAATCTAACATGGGATTACAAGAATTTTCAGTATGTTTCAGGAGTGACTATACACATGCACACTTGACACACTTTAGCCCATTATCACAGATTTGCCTCAAGGGGCTTCACAATCTGCACAGCATACGACTCCCTCTATCCTAAGACCCTCAATTTAGAAAAGGAAAAACTCTCCCAGGACTGACAGACCTGCAATAGATGCAACATGTACAGAATAGACCAACATAGTAAAACTACAGTATGGACAATCAGGATGATAAAATTATGGATAGATTGTCCACCATACACTAATGCTGGGCAATAAAATAATGATAATTATCATGATATATTATTATTTATTTACTCAACAACAATAGAACGAATGTTCAATAAAAGTTTGATTTAATTAACTTGAATCGCGAACAAATTAGCACACAATTTGTTGTTGTTGTTAAAAGATTTTATTCATGAATACTTGTTGTAAAAAGATTTTATCATAAGTGTTTTAAATGGCGCCCAGCCCTACCCCCTACACACACACAGATGGAGTTGGCCATTGAATAAATGAAGTCAACTTTGTGTACAGTTGCAGTTCAATTAGTTTGTGGTTAGTAGTGTTATTGTAAAGTGTCATGTACAGTAAATGGGAGGTGTTTCAGTCAACCAGTGGCATGAAAGACAAACATTCAACAGCATTAAATTGGACTGCAACAATGCAAACATTTTGAGCCAGAACAGCTCTCCAAATAATTTTATTTATATATATATATATATATATATATATATATATATATATATATATATATATATATATATATATATATATATATAAATAAATAACCCGTCAGATTAAAATAAGAAACAGGCAGCTTATTTTTTATTTTAGTGTGACAGAAGAGTTGGCGCCACTTTTACCCTTGAGTGAGGTCTGGGACGATGGTATGGTCAAAGTCAATTGCCGACTTTGGGAACAGCAGTCCTTAAAATGCAATTGAACTTCTATTATGTGGCATGATAGAAAGCTCCAGAACAGCTACTAAATGAACCTTGAGCAGAGTTTCACCCAAGGCTTATTCTGTTTCTTTTGATGTTAGATTCTACCTCAAAATGTTTTAGTAAGTCAACCCATTT
>NC_060152.1:9791254-9868476 GCF_021292245.1 Micropterus dolomieu
CATCCCTTTATGGCCACCATGTACCCATCCTCTGATGGCTACTTCCAGCAGGATAATGCACCATGTCACAAAGCTCGAATCATTTCAAATTGGTTTCTTGAACATGACAATGAGTTCACTGTACTAAAATGGCCCCCACAGTCACCAGATCTCAACCCAATAGAGCATCTTTGGGATGTGGTGGAACGGGAGCTTCGTGACCTGGATGTGCATCCCACAAATCTCCATCAACTGCAAGATGCTATCCATCAATATGGGCCAACATTTCTAAAGAATGCTTTCAGCACCTTGTTGAATCAATGCCACGTAGAATTAAGGCAGTTCTGAAGGCGAAAGGGGGTCAAACACAGTATTAGTATGGTGTTCATAATAATCCTTTAGGTGAGTGTATATATATATATATATATATATATATATATATATATATATAAATAAATAAAACAATACATACATACACACACCTTTAGGCTGCACTTGTGATACTGCCCAGCCGCAGGCTCTGCAGTACATTATTCAACGGCCCAAGCCTCTCAGCAAACACTCAAAGGGAACCTAAATAAAGGAAAGAGAAAAATAAGATGGCAAAAGCAGAAGTTGTCATCTGAACACCATGAAATGGGGAAATTTCCCAGCTTACAAACAAAAGAAAACGAGAAGTCATGTCAATTTGCATTGCGATTTGTAAGATGGCTTGTTGAAAGTAATGCCTGAGGCTAGATGTTAGCAGCAGCGGTAGTTATACACCTGAGTAAATATACAGTCCTGGCAGATCTAAACAACCAAAAAATATTTATCCTTTTCAATGGGGCTACGTTGTACTGTAATGTACTTTACTTCAACATTAGGCAAAATCATGCTGTATAAGTGATGATCTACTGACACAAGTATACCAAGAATAGCCTTCAAACTTAAAATATCCTGTCACTGCTGTTGTAATTACTCTTGTTAAAAGAGCAACAGTCATCTGTAGACAAAGGCTGAGCAAAAATTAATGCTTCTCTGGTTACAGCTTCATTGCCTCAAGTGACCTTGTCACCAACAACAAATGCCCCTCTCCTGTTTAGGGGGGTGCACATAGAAAAGGTCAACTCAGTTTATTGTTGGTGCTTTAAATGGGAAGCTCATGCTTTAGTGTTGGCTTACACACTATTGTCTTTGTGTGCGTGTGCATGCATGGGTATGACTATGCGCCCATGATAAGGAGACTACTCTACATCCTCACAGGAAGAGACAGCAAATGGCTCTCCTTATTGTTTTAGAATCACTTTACTGTATGTGCCTAGTTGCTGCTCTTTATGTCGGGTTCATCATGTGCAGTTTGTGTTCCAGTTGGAACACAAACAGCTCAACCACAAGTTGACTCAAACGGAAAAAATGGAACATTGCATATGATTGCATGCTATGATGCCTCAACAATTAAAATTGCCATTGTACCATGAACAACTTCCTGGCTCAGATCCAAAACCCTTTGGCTTGTAAACACCACACAGTCAGCATTTGCCTGTGCTTACATCTGGAGCCCATGTTCCTCCCGATTATGTTATCTGCCTGTAGACAATAGCATGCATGTATGTACACCAGTGATGAAAAGAGGAACACTGACAGAGCAGAAGCAGCTGATGATGGTATTACCATTGCTCGCACAAAACGGTCACTGCCCTGGTTGGATATGGATTTGCACCTAACATGTGTGAGCGTGCAATGTGTCCAATATCAACAGAATTTTAGTTTAAAACAATAAAAACATTTTAAGTAGTCACTGTTTGGATGTTAATGAGTCACTGTCCGGTCTGCCTTCAGTCCAACTTAAGAGGGCAAAAAAGTAGAGCTCCTCGGCCTCTCGTTTCTCTGCTACCTCTTCTTTGCCTCCTGCCACCACTTTACCTTCCCTGTCTCTGTCTGGGCAGACTGGGTGTGAAATCGTTGTCATCAGTTTAACAATAACCAAATAAAGCAGCTTACAAGTTACATAGTTTGCTTACCAGATCACTATAAAGAAAAAAAACTGGAGGAGGAGGTGAAATGCTTTCCCCACTATTTGTTTGGAACATGTGGCCAGAAATTACACACGGTACCTTTGAAAACATTGCACCATGTGTGTCCTGATAGAAAACAAACTATAGAGACTACATTCTCAGTTTAATTACCAGCAGTTGTGTAACAAAACACTGACAGCGCTGTCACTGTAACCGATATCTTGTTATTGTTAACTCATCTTTTGTCTGGCAAGAGAAGATGGTTGAAATTACAATCTGAATCTGCAAATTCCATTATAATATTTTAGAAAACACTTTAGTTTATACCAGTGACAAATCTGCTGTGCCACACACAATGGACCACCCTTGGTGGCTTACCCCTGAGCTGCAGAGATTGACAGAGGGTATTTGTGCAACAAATATTGACATTGTATTTCAAAGAGGGTCTGTCTTTCATGTATCCCCATGTCTTTGCAATTTATGTAATTTTGTTTGATTCTGGTTTGTCACTGTTTACCTTGCTAGTTGTTCACAACTGAAGAGGCAAAACAAAAATCCATTAAAGCTGTTTTCCGTCTGGAGATAAGATAAGAGTTGCCAGTTTTAAACTGAATCCCTGGAGTGCTTGAATAAATGAAACCATATGTATTTTATGTTTGCCTACATTTCCGGGGCTCTCTCTGATGTATGGCCACCTCTGCTGTTCAGACAGAGAATTGGAGACCCACTGCTGCTTTCTAGTGGCAGAGGAGAATAATGAACTAGATCTGATGAAGTTGAGGTTGATAATTTATCATAGGCCGTGACCAAATTAATAGGCATGCTAATATGAATTCTCAATACTTCCATCAACAGAATAAATAACTAAAGGATGACATTGGAAAATATCTATTTTCTAATCTCTCACCTGTGTCATTGGATGATATGCAAGATAATCCAGCTTTGTTTTATTTTTCCAATGTTCTCTGAATGAACAGCGAAGAGGAAGCCTCCTACTCTGATTTCTATCCCATCATCCCGGCTGACCTGATGTCCGTCAAGGAGATCCTGAACATGGACAACTTCCCCCGCCACAGGACATGGTGAGATAAGATTTATCAAAATATATGGCAGATGTTTTAGTTGATCATCAACAAAGTCTGAACAATATCAATTAGGTTTGGGTGGTATCTATTTACTTATACCTTCTTACATCCTGAAATTTCACTGGGGTTTAAGGTATATGCAATATTTTTGCAAAAAAATAAAAAAAAAATAAAAAAAATAGAAAAATGAATGTATGCATGTATGACATCTATCTTTCAATACTGTGTGTGTAATATGCAATTAGCCTACTTAGACAGGTCTGCTGGGTTTAAATAATTATGGTCCATGGAATAATTAATTGAGAGGGAAAAAGCACACCACTTCCTCCTTCTGGAAGACCTGATGACACTCGTTGCTGCAGTGGATACCGATCACTGGGCTGAGAGGAGTGGATGTGCACATAGCTTTGAACCAGTGCTGGCTGGCTCACGGTTATCATCCACACTAAAACCAAAATAATCCCAAAACAGGGGCAGAGGGATTTTTCTTGTTTACTAGTCCTGTAACTAGGGCTACAGCTAACAATTTTAGTAATCGAGTATTCTACAGATTATTTCATCGATTCATCAATGCATCATTTAAGAAGTATCCCCACCACCACACCCCTCCTTGCCCCCACCTGATTCCGGGATCAGCTGTGTAAGTTAACTCATGACTGTGACGTTATAACCCAAATTCACGGCCCAACCAGGCAGAGAACAACAAACACACATGTATACATTTATAGCTGAGATTGCGGCTTACTTTTGCTAGCCTTCAACTGAACAATCAATCATGATTTTAGTTAAATGCTAAAGTTTCCGTTAATGTTACCATGTCTGTGGTCTGCTCCGTGGACATGATGCTACGGTGGACAGACTGTAACATTCCACAGTTGTTGTTTTCTTTTAGCTTGAAATAAATGGATAAATGGACAATTTAAATGGATTAAATGAAGAATCTATGCAAAATATTTGAGTCAATGCTTTTTAGTAATCGATTTAATCGATAAATCGTTTCAGCCCTACCAATAACATTACACTACCACTCATCACTATCTAGTAGCTACTTTTTGTGCAAGGAGTGTGTGATTGAGCAGGAGAGAGCACGCGGCAGAGAGAATGCAGTGATGCAACGGTACAAAATTGACTTTTATTAATTTATTTGTCCAATTTAATATCTCGTTGCTCATCTCCTTCATGTCTTCGGTCATTGCTCAGCCCAGTGCATATCCTCCCAAGGTAGCTAACGAGTTTGGAAACCCAACAAATGCTGTTCTGGCCCTCTCCACAGCTGCAGCAGTGGCACAGACTCTGCTCATGGTGTGGATGACCATGCTGCAGCGCAACTTGTGTCCCAGCTTCCCAAGCAGATCAGAAAAGGACTGCTTCAGCACAACCATTTGCATCTGGCTTCACACACTTTCTCCAAATATGTGGAAACGGCTTTGGAGACATTGAGCAGAAGAGGCATCAGGGTTTTATTCTTTCTGGACGATCTGATCATGATGGCATCCTCCGAAAAGAGCGTAGCACTTCACACGGTGGGGCTTGTGAAACGCCTGTTGCTGCTAGGATTTGTCATAAACAAGTGAAAGAGCTCTGCCCTTTCCTCCCAGTCAATAATTTATCTGGGAGTGCATCTGGACTCATCCAGCATGAGTGTGACGCCATCTCCAGCCAGGCTAGAAGCGTACAACTCTCTCCAGCTGTGCATCATGCCTCACAAAGTGGTGACAGCTCTGTCTGTGATGTGCCTGCTGAACATGATGCCAGCTAGTCATGTAGTCCCTTAGGATCTTCTCGACATGAGAAAAACCCAGAAATGGTTCAGCTGCCTCTGCTTCGACCAAATATGTCACAGTAGACGCAGTCAGACTGGATGGTTATCCCCTCGGGAGAGCTACGTCACACATATCTGACACAATTGCATGTCTCCTTGAATGGGGAAGAATGTGTCAGTCTCAAGCTGCTGGAGGAAAGTGGCCAGAGGCTTCATTTCTCCACATAAACTGCCTGAAGAGGTCTACAGTGCTGAAAGTGTTAAAACACGTGGTGGTGAGGACAGACAACCGGACAGCTGCTGCTTATATAAATTGCTTGAACTGAGCCGCATATCTGATGTCACATGTCAAAACGAGTAGAGGCTGAATCCCACACTAATTCAAATGTTGTATAGCAGTATTTTATATGATTAAAGTTGACAATGGCATGCTTAAATTGCCGTGCTAGAATCTACTAATGTTATCATTAGCTCTGATAGGGTTGTGTGTAAAGCTCTTTTTTTTTTCCCAACATGTAGTCTATTAAGATAAACACATAAAAAGAGTAACTTCTTATTGTATACCGGTATACTAAAAGTGCTGCATCAGAAATACTGTTTATTTATTTTTAACAGCAGTAAGTACTGTAATACAGAGTAGAAAAAATATCTTCATTAGAAACAAAGAGCAAAGAATTACGGTAGCTCCCAGGGCTCAATGAGGAATATTTTTTTGAGGACTACTTTGCGTTACCTCGGAATATGTTTTGCGTTCCCTCGCAATACCTGTCTTCTTCCGTTAGCCTACTTCTGAGCCATATGCTCAGCTGCTCTCAGCGCAACACTCCAGCTTATTGAATTTTACTTTGAACAGAGAATTTCCTATGTTGATATAGTAGCCTGCTACTGCTCAATAGGCATATTTATGTAGGCTTTAATCAAAAAGGACCAGGCACCACGGTGGGTGATCGTTCCAGAGGAGAGGGAAGACAGCCGGGATAGAGCCATGCTGGCCCAGCTTGGACGTAAGGCTGCTCCCAGTAAATGTCCGGTCTGGAGGAGATGGGACTCATGCTGCCAAACACCGGAAAATTGAAGACTGTTAAGCTGACATCTTTACGCAGACCTGCCCCCATCAATGTCCTGGAGCATGCAGCGGGCACACAGTGTTCTGTCAGAGCGCAAGGCTCTGCCAAGATGAGAGGAAGCGGATTCTGTGTTTACATCAGTGATGCTTGGTGCTTAAACAGTCAAAGTGGATGGACACTGTTTCCTACATGTCAGACTTCATATGGAGGCTACATATCTCACATTATGCAATCCTGTCCACTCACTAGCCTATAGGCTAAATGTTCATGCTGCTACGGCACTTCCACACTGTTTACATAGCCGACTGTTATTAGGCTGCTCCCGCTACTGGCTTATATTTCAGAAGCTTGTAGCCATCAGGGCTCCGCTAATGTTAAGTAGCCTACTTCTGATGCAGCTATTATTTAAATAGGTTAGAAATAGGCTATACAGGTGAACATACTTCAGATTTGGGGTTGCACTATTAGGCTACGCACTTTATAATGCTCCAGCCCTGCATGCCATTCTCACTGCCCTGACAGTATACAGATCAGCTGTCTCGTCTAGTGTCATACTGTAAATTACCGTCGTATTTGTGCGGGCCTGACTAATAGTGAAAAGCTCATAAAATAACCTCCTGAAGATGCATTAAAAATCACAAATGATTCAAACTAACTTTGGTTTAATGACTGCTGCATTAAACAATAAATGCCATTCTTTCTTTTGACTGGCCAGCATGTCTATTTTTTGTTTTGTGTCTTGTAAGTTGAATAGGCTATTGTGACTTTGTTTTTAACACATTGGACCGCGAGAAATGGCGTTATTCGGTATGTGGATCAAGACCTTGCAACTCACATTATGCAATACTGTCCACTCACTAGCCTATAGGCTAAATGTTCATGCTGCTACGGCAAGGTATTGCGAGGGAACGCAAAACATATTGCGAGGTAGTGCAAAACATATTGCGAGGTAGTGCAAAAGTAGTCTTCAAAAAAAATTCATAGTCCTCAAAAAAATATTCCTCACTGAGCCCTTGGAGCCACCGTAAAGAATAACTTATTTAGTCTAAGAAAAAATCCACAATTAAGGCAACAGGATTAAAATTTTATGAAGGCCTCTCAGTTTTGGACACTTTGGATTGTTTGTTATGCATCTGCATTTCCTCAGAGCTTTCTGACTGGATTTATATTTATCATCATGAAGCTCTTGTAGCTCTGAGTAACTGAATACGTCCACCTGAAACCAGTATACAGGTTTTTATGTTCCATATTATTTCCATACAAACGCATCTCCTGCTTTCATACATGGCATGATTACTTTTACAAAAATAGAATTAATTCTGGAAAGGTAGTGATTTGACGATATGATCTGACACAAGGGCAGCCCTGCTAGTAGTAACATGTTGTCCCTTAATCATAAAGACATCTGTAATTTTACAGCATTTAAGGGCACTTTCCTCTGTCTCTTGTTCTCCTGTGCATTTTTTCTCTCCACACTGGCTGGCCACACACACTCATGCACTGGTTGACCGCTGTGTTGGTGGTCCAGTGGTCAGTCATCAAGTTTAATCTCCACATCAGCGTCTTCTTGTTTACTGTGTTGTCAGTCAAGGTAGGCTTTACAAATGGACCAATGAGCAAACACTATGTGCAGGTAGTACTCAAGGGAGTTGTAGCGTCATAGTGTCAAATTGCAATTTGTTTGTTATTTCAGTGCCTTTTGAAAAAAAGACTAAAATTTTTCGTGTGTTAATGTGCCCTGAATTTAGGGGCGTAAACATCCCAGATGTTACATAAAATCTAGCATTCGCCTGTTTTTCGGGGGTATTTTGGATGTGTGAGATTTACATATGAAGGAGGAAACAATAGAGACTGAGGCTCACGATATGTCCGTTACATGCACTGAATTCTTTTTTATTCAGCTATGCTAAGGAAAATACATTTTACATTTACATTTAAGTCTTTAGAATATGGTGTGTAAGCCAGGACATCTCTGCAGCATGACGATATTTTATTTTAAATGGTAATTGACACACATATCAACTTTAACAAATATTATACCTCCTGCCATTTGAAAATTGCAGTAGGCCATGTTGAGCTTTTCATAAAATTTCTATTAATTGTTAAACCCTACTGCAGATGATTTATAATGAAAATAATTATTAGTTGCGATCCAACTCCTAAT
This sequence comes from Micropterus dolomieu, assembly GCF_021292245.1. Classification (NCBI taxonomy): domain Eukaryota; kingdom Metazoa; phylum Chordata; class Actinopteri; order Centrarchiformes; family Centrarchidae; genus Micropterus; species Micropterus dolomieu. Next base: position 9,799,309 of record NC_060152.1, read on the forward strand.
AGCCAAGCTTCACAACAAAGAAATCAAGTAACACCATGGGGAAAAAACAAATGGAGATCTCCATCTGCAGCTTCAGCTTGGGCACATTATATTTATTTCTTATTCTGGATTCTTTTGTGGGAATAAAAATGGCAACAACAGTGGATGAGTCTCTTCTTCTCAGGCTGAACCAAAGACTATAAAGCAAGCCTCCACTTTTCTCCAGAGGACTTCCTTCCTGGATGATCTGTGCTCATCATAAAATTCTGCCTCTCCATCAGTAGTCACCACCACATCCTCTCTCTCCGCTTTATTTGAGAAAGTCGAGTGGGTCAAGTTTCACTGGTGCTTTGCCCTGCAAGCCATTGACAGCACAAGAGTTTTTATGCCAATAGAGAGTCTCAATAAACAACAGAAATCAAGGCTCTTTCCTCACTCTCATCTGTCTGTAAAAAGACCAGCTGGGGACTTGTCCCATCATTTGCTGTCTCACGGATGTCATAAAACCAATAAGCCATAATCATTCAACTGAGTCTTACAGTGAAACCTTTGTATTTGTATTTTTGTTTTGATGGTGAAGAAGAAGGAGCCCCACATCTTATTGGTAGAAAGTAGTGCTAAAACGATTAATTGTTAAATAGATTTTAAGTAAATTAACAATCTGTGGTCGTTGGTCGGACAAAAATGTATAATGAAGACATCAACTTAATTAATTGTGACATAACAAATGTATAATCAATTAATCAAGAAAATTATTGAAAGATTAATCACATCATAATGAAATAATCACTATTTGCAGCCCTGGAAGAAAGACAAACTCTACTCTAAACTTATCTAAAAAGAGTTAATAGCCCAGGACATATCCATTATATGTCATTACCATAAGAAGTAACCGGTCAACTGAAAAATTACCAGACAGTAAGCACTTGGCTGGTAGCTGAACTTAATTTCCTGCCAGTACACGAAGTACTGAACTTATTAGTGAATCAGAATCTGAGAGGATTTTGTTGATGACATGTGTGAGCAATCTTTTACTTTTTTAAGTGTCTTATGAACATGTTGCCAGGACAGGATTACTGCTCAGCTGTCATGGAGACGATGTCATATATCTAAAAATAAGTCCCAGAATAGAGAGGTTTAGGTCACCAAGAACTGGAAGCAAGAGGATTGTTGCCTCTTGTGACAGGATTTGCTTTACCAAAATCCCTTTTCTACTGGAGGGGCAACTTCCCCAGTCTGGGTCACATAGTATCTGTGTTCAACTGCCTTATTAACACTGTCACATTTGGAGGCTTAGTGGCAGCCTGTTTGCTGTTCTCTTCTATCCGTCCAGAAATTGATTAGACTTTTGTTGTGTCAAAAAGGATTTGACATATCTGGTGTGTGTATACGTCTTCATCAATGCAAAAAACAACAACAAAAAAACCCCCAGATTCTTTCATCTAGTTTTTTTCTGGTAAGTTGCTGGTTAACATTGGATAGATGAACAGACGGAAGTCACAATGAGTACTGAGGGAGAAGGTGGGTAATGGTAGAAGATAGAGTTGCCAAGGAGGGAAAGTGAAAAGGCGGGGAGGTCACTGAGGGTGCAATCACACCCTCTTGAAAGACAAAACACATCTGACAGTAATGAGTCTCAGCTGCAGTGATGTGGCCGTGCCAACTTGACATCACATTAGGTGCCCTCTCCCATGCCACTACCACAACCCTTCTTTTCGTCAATGAGCAGTGTCTGCTCAGCTCAAATTCCTCAGTCTTGTCTCACCTCAATTTGTCCACCTGTTAAAGCCCTCTACTTTCTAAATGTGAGCAAGGTCAGTTCACTCTAAAGCAAACCGCCAATCTTACCCCACTTAGAAGTGCTGAGACGAATATGGTGTGGATGGATTTTTTAGGATGGAGGCTAGATATCTAATAATGCTGGAGATGATTGACTCCTCCCAGGATAAGAGAGGAAGGACGGAAGGATGAAGTTGAAAGCTCTAGAGGATTGGCACACTATTTCTGGAAGGCCTGAGTATTGCAAGATGGGGGAGCATGACATTTGTTTTGATTTGTGTGGAAATGAATGCGCCAGTTCCTTGCTTGGCTCCAATTGGACATTAATATCAGATTCACATAATGGTTTTTCTGTTTTCTTCTTCTTCTTCTTGTGGTAAGGGGTAAATTATGCAGCTGACTTATTCATGCCAGGTTTGTCTTGGCAGGAGGGGTTTGCTGTTCTTTGCACCAACAAGTAATATTAAAATTTCCATTTGGAGCAATAATTAAGCCATAAACCCTGTCATACCCACTGACTTGATGTGTTCCAGTGGTTCATTCCCTCAAGGCTTAAAATCTGAGAGCCCAGAGATTAAAAACACTAAGAGACACACACTTTATTAAATGAGTTTGTGGCAGAAAAAGTCAAAGCCGTGTTTCTGAGTGCCTATGAGTGTGAGTATGTGTGGGCATGCACTTGTCTGCATATGCATGCACATATTTATTTGCATATTTATTCATGCTGTTTGTGCATTTCGCTGAATTATCACAAGCATTTGTAGGGCCATTCATGCTCTAGTGGCCATCAAAGCTCAGAGAAGTGTTTGTGAATATTTAAGATTCTGTCTCCTCTGTTTGTTGTGGCAGTGTGTGTGTGTGTGTGTGTGTGTGTGTGTGTGTGGGGGGGGGGGGGGGGGTGTGTTCAAATAATTAAGCCCTGGGGACTATCAATCAAAAGATGGTTCAGGCAACACACCCCGCTGGCGATGTGTGTGTGTGTGTGTGTGTGTGTGTGTGTGTGTGTGTGTGTGTGTGTGTGTGTGTGTGTGTGATATGAAAATGCTGTCTTTAAAAAACGCAAGCAAAATGTGCAATGCCATGTAGTTATGGATATATTCAAACGTACAATATACCTAACACATGTATATGTTGTAGACCACAAGAGGGCTTCACTGACGTCTGTAAGAAACTTCTGGTTTTGTTTAACAGCCTGTAAAATGAGCCCAGAGCGCAGGTTCAGCAGCTGTCCAGATACAATTTTTTTTTCTTTTGAGTGAATAGACTATTACAAACCGCCTGCCCTCTTAGTGGCAACCAACTTGATGAGAGGGATGTCAACAGGGTTACCCACGCTGCGACACAGAAACTTCTTGAACTGTCCACACCTAAAGGAGTCTTGGAGAGGTACACATCACCATGTGAGAGATTTTAGAGAACCAGCACCGCATCTCTTCACAGTGATGTGATTCAACAGTGGCAGCGAGGCTTGATTTTCCACCGATAAAAGACAGACTGTGCTGATGTGAAATGACACGCTGGTTTAAATGGAGCAACAAACCACCAACATCATCACTGAGCCTTTTAAACGACAAACTGCCAAATATCAAAAAACTAGCATTTGTCTGCAAATGGACCGGGACAGAAAGAAACGTTTGTGCCAAAAAAAACAAAACGAAAGAAAAATCAATGTAAAATTGCCGTTTTGCTTCTCTCACAGGTCGATCCGTGTTGTTACAAACCATGTTCAAACCTTTGTCTGAATTGCTGTCTCTGCTCTTGTCGCCACCTCTGATGGAGGTCTGAATTGTTTTGACAGCCTACTCAAAATTTTCAAGTGAAGCTAATTACTTCGCGTCTAGTTTTGGTTGAAAATATTTTGTGCAGCTGAAAATAAACACTTCAAATGTGCATAATTAACACACTTACAACAATTGTTAAACTGTGTGTGTATATATATATATATATATATATATATATGAATTGTACATTTGAATGTTGCTGCTATGTGTTCTGCATCTGCATTCACCACCCTTAGTAACTAAAACAGGAAGTACAATTACACAATTAACAGAAAAAAAAACAATAGACCTGAATATATAAACCTTTGTGCTGTGTTCCAACAGGGACATCCTGAAGGAAACTCTGGATGCTGATGAAGAGTATCACAGAGACAAGTGGACCATGTTTGGGAATGAGGCTGAGAAGGTAGAGTTGGATGTGATCAGGAACCAGCATCTGTTACGCACACGCGTTGACAGAATGGCCCTTCGCAATCAGGTACAAGTCAAGTTCAGTGACCTATAAAAAGGACTGCCTTGTATTCAGCTTTGTTAACACACTTGTTAATCATGTTCTCAGCCACGCAACATCAAGGTTTGAGAGTTAGCAGGTTTTACAGCAGCGGTGAGATGATTTATTGGGATGAAAACTTACAGAATCTTACGTTTCAGTGATATATAGCTGAATGATTACCACTGATTTAAAATATATATCATGGACTTCATCACAAACTAACCTCAAGTGTTTACCTCTACACTGCATTTAAACTATCTAGTATTAACAATTAAAATTTTTTACAAGTTATTCGTAAAAATGTGATGAAGACTTGTCTACAATTTCTTAGAGATTGGCTGCAGAGTGGATGTTAAGACAGCCCCATGAAAAAATATCTATGTTTTTTAGTGGTTGGTGCAATATATGTATTTTTCACTTCTTCTTTACTGCAATGTTTCTCCTGTACATAACCACAATCATATTATCCAAAATATTTGCAGTTTATAAATGCTGGGGTTGTTTTGTAAGTCTCCTCCAGAACCTAAATTCAAAGAATGAAGAGAGTTAATTAAGTTGAGAGGGGATAAGGCACCACAAGTATGCTACAGCCAACAGTTTATTTTTTGTTTCCTTAATTTGTTTCTCTTATTCTGTTTTAATGAGTTGAGAAACAGTTCTACACTCGCTATAGAAAACAAATAAAGTGTACTTTAAGAGATACAGAATGTATTTATCAGCACATAATACATGTCATCTTATCTGCAAAATCAATTTATTTAATTGTTTAAACACTTTGCCTTTCCTGAATCTATTTGTGCTCCAGGCAGAAAAGAAGGCATCTGCCCACATGAAGTACCTAGAGCGTCTGAGTCAGAGGGCTCCAGACTTTCCTATCCCTCTGAGGGCTCATACTGTCTGGGAGGGCATGACGGTCAAACTCTCCTGCACCATCCAGGGTTGTCCACCCCCAAAGGTCACATGGTAAGAAGAACTTCTGTCTGTGCTGCACTCAATTCTCTTGGCCTCCGTTGGCCCGTAATTTTTCAGACGTTTCTATTAAATTCTATTGCTTGGGTCATAGCGCAAACTGGTGTCATTGTAATTTAGTTTCTCGGTTGGTTGGAGTGGGTTAGAGAAGAAAAAGAAACATGACTCAAAGTCATGACTTTCAAGGAACGACACAAGGTCTATAATGATGTGCACTCCTAAAATTTTGTTACTTAAACACTGTATCAGAGCTGACACTATCAGCTGATTCGTTGATCAGTGAATCAAATTTCTAATTGACAACAAATTCAATAAATAACCATTTAAGCCATTTATCAGGTCTTGATTATATCTTTTGCTGCTTTTTTCACTGCTACTTATATCACTGCAAAATATTATTTGTTTTTTTGGACCGTCGAATACAACAAACAATTGGAAGATACCACTTTTGGCTGTGGACCGTACTCTGACCTTTAATAAACCATTAGTTGCAGCCCTACACTGTATGCTTTATTCATGACTCATCTACAATGTATGTCATGCGATCATTACAAGTATAGAGTGTGAGAGATAAGGAGGTAGGTTAGGTTATAAACCCGCGTATGCAAATGATTGAATATAAAGACAGATTAAAAGCCCATGAGTCGCTTGCAAAAAAAACAAGAGTCATGATCCTACAGTTCTGAACCCTGAGTTGAATATCACCCTCTGTATTAATATGAAATTACCTGTGTTAATTCAGGCAACACGCCAAACTGTCGACCTTGATACTTGAGCTGCTTAGAGACTAGCTGATGAATAGGCCATGTGTGCTCAGTATTCATGAACCTAAGCTGAGATCCAGATAACCGGAGGCTCATGGGTTTCAGCATCCCATATGGGACTCATTGAGCCAATTGGGCTGCAAAAGGCTGCCCTCAACAGTGCCCACTGCCCAGCACAAGACAGAATGAGAGATCAAAGCCCCCCTCTGGCTGTTATAGATTCAGCAAAAACTAACATTTGATTAGTGAAAGACGTGCATTACTTTGAACAGACTCAGATATATTTCTAACTTCCTGCCTCAGGTACAAGGATGGTCTGCCACTGAGGATGTCTGCCCAACCATGGAATTACTGTCTTGAACAAAAATTTGGTCTTAACTCACTGGAGATTAGAAGGTAGGTCACTCACTCAAATCCCTAATTAAAGCTCAAAATCTCTGCAGAAAACTGTATGAACATGACACAGGGTGTGTAAGATGGGGCATGTGTGAATAGCACGACCTTGCAACGGATTGACTGGGAATAAAATTAAACATTTACAAAACATGTGGGTGAGGTTAGATAATGGAGAAGTTATGAGATAAAATGTGTTAAACTGAGAAATAAATGCTGGTGTTATTTTGTAAGTCTGCTCCATTACCTAAATTCAAACACTGAAGAGTCAATTATGTTGAAAGGTCTGCTAGTGCAATAAAAGAACAGATATGTAACACTATAGACACATTTTTATTTAAGCGCCATCTTCAACCGCTTCCAGTTTTTACAGATACATGCACCTCTCTATCCTTAGGTGCTCTCCTGATGATGCTGGAGAATATAAAGTGGTAGCCAGAAGTCCTCTGGGTGAAGCTATGACCTTTGGAACACTTGTGGTGAACTGTGAGTGGCGTCCTGTTTCATATCAGCTCCACCTTGCAGGAAAACCATTATGACTAATACAAAGATGGGTTACAATGCAAGGACTGAAATACCAGAGTTCAGTCTCAGGCTATAAACTGGTAATGGGACAGTGAGAAGCCACATGATTAAAGGCCATATAACCTGTCCAAAGAGCATATTGGTGCAGAATTTCAATCATTTGAAAAATTTCATCTCCTTAAAAACATGTAGGGGTGAGCATCAACAACTGCATTTAACATGTACCATTTAAACTCCCCACACAGCTCAAAAACTTTATATATTGATGACACTGCCCCCCAGTGGATTTGTTGTTTAGGCTTGATAAAGGTTCAAGCATAAAGAGACAACAAAGCTTACTCACTTTGTACACATTTATTTATTCTGTCATCTTTTATGGTTACAAGAACCTGAATCGCATAACTTGCATTTAAGTGGAAAGTGTTACTTCTCAATATCAACACTTAGATATTTGTAGAGTAATACAATAAGGAAATTCCAATTTAGTGATGTACACTGATATTTAAAGCATAAAGCAAAATGTCCTGAATGCAACAAAATATATTTTGAAAAGGCTCTATTGACATGTCATTTCATTTCGTATTGAATTTTGTTTTGCACATTATTAAACCTTCATTTAACCAGTAAGGACACTTAAGAACAAGTAGTTAGTTCCAATGATGGCCTGGCAAGAGGCGAGTAGGAATAAGGCAAGACAGAAATTCAGAGTCAAGGCAATAATGTTGCTTGTGAAGGATGCACACGCATGTGTATTTGGAAATGCCCATGATATTGTTCTTAAAAGCTGTCAGAGAAATAAATAGGTCTAGTTGTATTGTTGTTTGTACATCATTGCAGTCTTAACATTGCATTACATAAGATTAAAGAGAGAAGTCGGTGAAATCTCAGTGAAAGGATAAAAAGCATTTAAAAAATGAAGCACCAACAAGGTTTACAGACAAACTTAAAGACTGTTGACATGAACTTGAAAGAACAACCAAACAGCAAGGCGATCAAAAGCACTGACCAAACCAGAGACCAAATTACTGAAAACACACAGGCCCAGTAGCAACACAACACAGAGAGCAAAACACACGCCCTATGTGTGCACCCTACTCACTACCATCCACAATTCAACATCACTGACTGCAACAGTGTTGACAAAAATCCATAAGCAGAGATATGTAGTTGCGTGCAGAGTTACAAGCAACCGCCACAGTTTAAATAAAGAAAGCAGCGAGCTTACTCACCATTAGTTGCAGTCAGCTAGCGTTGGAGTTGAATTAACAATTGTTAATTAACAATATCAATTAATAATTGATATTCGTCAGACATCTCTCGCAGGTAAGGAAGGGCTCTCTCAAAAGTCAGCAACGAACCATCTGTGAAGCGTGGCTCCTGGATGTCCAGTGAAAATGTTTGTCAAAACCCTACAGACAATATGCAGCATATCTTCTTGACATTATATTCCAATCAGCAGTTGTCTTTAAACCCTCACATGTGAGCGCTTTGTACTTTTGTATAAACATGTGGGAGACGCTGTAAATAAAACGAAGGCCTAAACTGGTGGCACCGTCGGGCTGTGGAAACGTGTAACGTTAAACGGTTCTTCGTTAGCCGCTGAGGTGTTAGCTTCGGTGGGCAGCAACTCCACTGATTTTCCTCACTTGTGGCACTCCCCTCGGGCTGAATTGTTTCCGAAGGTGCTTCAACATCTTGCCTCCCTACTGCTAGCATAAACTCCGAGTCACAATAAGGAATTAAGCTAAAATAATTACGAAATAAACTGTGTGATGTTAGCTATCTAACTATCTATGATTATCCCTCAAGTGAAATCGCGCTGGTATCAATTTAACCGAAGCCCCGCCCCCTATCTTGGAATGATTTTGCATTTTCTGCATTTCAATTAGGCTCCCATTGAATTACCAAAAATCACAAGCCCTAATCTCAGAATTATAACAATAAATCGACCAGACTATTTACTAAAACTATTAAAATTGTTAACTGGTTGGTTGAACATGAACCACCTTGAAAAGTGTTGAGTTATGTTATGTAATGTTACTTACAGATTCTAGTGTATGGAGTGCTTAGGTCACAAATAGGGGGTTCATCTGTTTCACACTGTCAGCTTTTTACAGTTTAGGTTTTATCTTTCTAAAAAGTGTAAACACCTAGCTGAAATCATAGAATGTCCTGCTCTTTACATATCTTAGTCACAGTAGTCAAATTTATGGGATCCCAGTGTTTAATTTTATGGTTAACTTTTAAATGTGAATATCAGCTGATATATTACATCAGATTTTATAGCAACATTGGTGTTGGCTTCAGAAATCCAATATTGGTCACACTATAAAATGAGCATTTACATCTTTTTCCTTTATTTTGCATGGGCATAGACATTCATTCACGCCCCAGGGTGCTGACACTGGCATGGCTAAATTGGACCAAATATCCATATCCATCCTCCATCCCTATTCTTGCAATGATTTCTAGTTTGGATGTTATTTGTACAGGGTAGTTTTGTATCCCCATTATCCGTTTCTATATAAATTTGAGATTTGCATGAGAATCAACACCAGACTGAAATGATCAGAAAAACAGATCTCATTGCAGCACTCATGCATAATGAATTATAATGAGAAGAGTGGGTGTAGTGGTGACTAATAGTCAAACATCTACAGTGAGCTTCATGGCCTCACAGCACTGTCATGGAAACATTCACAATAATAATGTTTTTTTTCTTTGCCCCTTTGAAATGTCCTACCCTTTAGTGAAAGGGCTCAGTGCTTGACGGTAAAGCTCCTTTACGTTGAAGATCAATTAGATGGTTCGGGGCTTTAATGAGACACTTCAAGGCTTCTCCTTGCCATCTATATTTTACAGGCTTTCTTCGGTTGTTAAAAATAGGTTAAAGGGAATATTAGATGTGACTTGCATAAATGTGGCACTGACAGGTTTGATTTGTCTGCTGTTTCTCTCTATCTCATACTGCTTAATTTTCACAATCTCTTTCTCTGTTCCTGTCTCCATCTCTGAACCTCCATGCCTTTCTCCAATCTGTCCTGCTCCACCGCTCTGCCACTCTGCGATTCAGCATATCAAGGTGCCGTGGCTGGTTCAGAGAGCTTGCAGACCCCCGGTAAGTTTCTCGCCAGGGCCTAATGAAAAGTGTCCCCTTTCATTTTCTCTGTCACCCTTTGAAGTTCTTCCCTCCACCGGTGAACGAGGGAGGGCTGCGTAGCTTTGAAGACTGTGACACAACACTCTGCTCTGCTCTGCTTTGCTGTGCATGCTGCACCTCATAAAGATATGGATGGATTGAAAGAGAGGAGCGTGTTGTCTGTGTTTGTTTGTCATGGGAGTTTATGTTTCTGTGTGGGTGTCCGTGTCCATGTATGTATGGGTGGTGTAAGTAAGACTGTGAGCAGGAAGCTTGCTGTAGGGATAGAAAGACTTGCTTCCAATGGAGCAGAAACGGCAGTCATGTATATTTCATTTCAGGGACAGTAGGGGATTTATTTCGTTTTGCTCCAAGCTGTGGAGCATCTTTGGCCTAGATTAGCCTCCACCATGTGTGGGGATCATGACATTTACAGCCTGTACTTGCATATAGGCTCAGCATCTGATCAGCCTAGCTATTCATAGTTTACCTTAAATGGGGAGACTGTCGTTACCAGGAAAACAACAGGATTGGCCTAAAATAACCTGTTTAAGTTGGCCTGGGTCAGCAATGTAACTTTGACAGGGGACACCACTATAAGCCATTTCCTTCTAACAGTCGACATTCATTTCTTTTGATCATGACCACAATAGTAGTAGTTCTTCTTTTAACTGTGACCACAATCGTTCCCTATTCTTAAGCAAAGTGTTAAGTGCCTACATTTAACCTAACTGTAACTATAGCAGTGGCAGATCAGAAAACAGGCATATGACTAATTTTTGTAAATGTCATATCCATTTGGAAGGCGTTAAATGATGTTGTCCTACGAGGCAAACACTAATATGGGTTGTTTGGAAAGAAATTACATAATCTATTGTTTACTATGTAGAACTTGCTGAGAATGAGACAGATTTCTTGTGATTACGTTCTCACCCTCACCATGTCACACATCACACCTGTGAGATTTATGCAAGTCCTGCTTCTTTGACTACTTAGCTTGCCCTATTGGACGTCTTTGCCTTGCAGTGTCACATTAATGTCACCATATGTCAGCAGTGACATTGATGAGTAAATCACCCTAAAAGGAAGTACTGTATTTTTGGGCAAAGCTATTAAATTAAACAGACCCAAGAGAAAAATGCAATTTTCCTTTAGATTTGGCCTTAAAGCAGCAGTTGGCAACAAAAAACATAACCTTCCGAGTCTCACTCTGCTACAGTCAGTTCTGTGGGCAGTCTTGTTTGTACTATAAGCTGTTGTTGGCAAAGGAGGGATGGGCAGTTCTTTCATTGCTGGTGGTTGTTTCTCAGACATGGTGTTTGCAAAACGTCTGAAGCCGCACGCTGTAGATATTGAGCTTGACTGAGTGAGAGCGTGAGGGGGGAAAAGTGTGCTTGACTCACTCAGGTATGGTGGATAACATTAGGAGCTATTGGAAGAGTCAGAGGAACCTGATTTCTTTCATAGATTATCTGTCTCATGTACTACTGTCAGGATATAGTGCTCCAGAGGCGTGTGACCTCTCACATGTATAGCAATTGTAAGCTTGGGATAAAAGCGTCAGCTAAATGAATAAATGTGTGTGTGTGTGTATGTATATATATATATATATATATATATATATATATATATATATACACCTACAGAAGCACTGGTATAATAATGCGTCTCTGAGATCATCACTCCTTATGCAGAAATGCTTTATGACTTTAACTATCTTGCAAATACACCAGTGCTTCCGTAGGTGCAATACAATACAAAGCATTCCCCACACACTCAGAAATTAAATGGCAATCATTCTGAATAAAGCTTTATCAGCATGTAATGCTTGGGGCCTGCGAGGATGTGCTAAAGAATTACATCCTGACATTTTTCAACTGATACTTGATTATCTCATATGAAGCAGATCATATTTTCTACCATGAATCACTCGTAATAAAAAAACAGCACTGCAACACTGGTGAGTTTATCTTAATCATCATTGCTCTCAGGAAACCAGGGATTTTACGTTTGAATGATAGGAAACAAAGATCCAAGTAGTGTGTTTTGAAAAAGCTACGTACATTCCTGTGAATGCCTGGACTGCTAAGCAGAACAAGATCATTATAAGAAACATGTCACAGCCTCTCAGATTCATCCCTGAGAATGGGATCTGACAAGACCTCGTGGCACACATATCTCTCACTTCCAGACTGTATTGCTTCAGTGCTTTGACAAGCGAGAGAATGGTGAAGGAATACCTTGTCAGGAATTGTTCACTTAAAAAAGAAAAAGTCACATCTTCAGCTTTCCTGCTGTCTGCGCCCTTCCTCCAGGGTGCGTATGTCCTGACTGTCCTTTGTCTCTGTGTGCTCTTGAATGAGGCAGAGGGTCCTTGTCTGGCTGTGCAAGTCTGCATAGGATGGTCTTTTTAGTTAATTAAGACCCTCTGGGTTGCTTTGCTACACCCTGCCATTAATGAGAGAAACCGAGGAAGGAAGTTTGTTACTGCTAGCTTGCAAGGAATAACGAAAACCTGAAGACATAGCGCAAATGTACTCGATGGAATAGAAACATAAGATCTTTTATGACGAGGTTTGGTGACAGATGTGGGGATATGAAGGAATGAGCTCTCATTTCTTATCGTCAGGAATCAACATACTTTTACCTACCCGCCACTTACCTCCAGCACATCCTCTGCTTCCTGATTCCTCTCCTCTTTACCTGCCATGCCTCTTTCCTTTGTAGCAGTCTAAAGGAGTAGCAATTTTATAGTGCACACATTCACCCAAAATTATTTCATCTGGATTTTTTTATTTATTTATTTTTTGCTGCAGTAACGCTGCGTCTGGAGTGGACCTACTTTTTCAGCACCAGTGAGGAAAGTGAATGAGTGTATATTGATGAAAAGTACTCTTCTTATAATTTTTTACTTTTCTTCAGTCTTATTGATTAATTTGCCAGTTTTCCTCCTCTTGTCTTTACTTCTACGCCATCTCCCTTCATTCCCTTTATCCTTTATCTATTCCTGTCCTAATACATTACTCTTACTATGTCCCCTCCCAACTTTGTCCTCATCCTCATCTTTTTGGGGGCGGCTGTGGCTCAGGAGGTAGAGCGGGTTGGCCGTTAATTGGTGGTTCAATCCCTGGCTCCCCCTGGTTGCATGTCGAAGTGTCCTTGGGCAAGATACTGAACCCCGAATTGCCCCTGGCGGCTGTTCCGCCAGTGTATGAGTGAGTGTGAATGTTAGTTTCCGTTTGAGGCTCAGTGTATGAATGTGTGTGACTGGTGAATGCAGATGTAGTGTAAAAGCGCTTTGAGTGGTCGAAAAGACTAGAAAGGCGCTATACAAGTACGGAGCATTTACATTTACATTTTCTCAACCCTCTCTACCCTAGCCCTGAAGCTTGAGCAAGAAGCCAAGTTTGATAACACCTTCCCCCCTACGTGGGTGAAAGAGGGTAACAGCCTCACCCTGCAATGCACTTTCGCCTCAGCTCTGCTGCCTTTCCAGCAGGAAGTCAGCTGGTTCAGAGATGGTTAAGTATTTATAGATGATTTATATGAGCCAAATGTTTGACAATTTAGATTTGTTTGTCATTTAATTTTTTCATTCGCTAGGCATCCAGCTGTGTCAGTCGAGCACTGTGGACATTAAGACAGTTGACAACAATGCCTCCATCACTTTAAGGGCTGCACACAAGGAGCATGAAGGAGTTTACACTGCCCGACTAAGGACATGGGATGAAATCCAGGAACACAGTGCTTTTGTTTATGTCAAAGGTGAGGACCAGCATGAAAATGGTTTTGATGTAACTATGGCACCTATCGTTGGTCCATTACCTATCATGTTGCACCTACCAGCACCTCTAAAGTTCAATTATTAACATCATTGTAAACTACACTATATCTATTTTGTTTAATCCATACAAAAAACTGTTTTTTTCTGGACCGTGAGCTTGGCAGATAATCTTATCTCCCGTATTTCCCAAAATGTCTCCCTATTGGTTTTAGGGTATTTTTATATACATATACATACACCGGCTCTCTGGCACTATGGCAGGCATGTTAGTCACACCAGATCACATCAGAAACCACTCACATATTGAATAGTGTCTCTAAACAGCCTGCAAGTGGTATGCTTTATTCCAAAATTATCCATTTAGTGTTATACAAAAGCTGACAAATGCTTAGGAGTGACCTTGGGAGCCTTGCATATAAAAATAGTGGTTTTGGGGATGGAATCGTCATTTGTTGTCCCAAGCTGGATAATGGAGTTTTGACTGAAACCTTCACTCAAAACACTATTTGCATTCACCAGATATTGATTCTACTTTCATTTCCTGTCAGCAAACTACTCTGATTCATACAGGGAAATTGCACCATCAATCAAACTGTTCTACAGTAGACGGCTTCTTAACTTTGTTCAATGAAACTACTGCTATTTTCTCCCGTACATTGTTCGAAGCATGCAAATAAACCAGAGAACAACTCCGACTTGACTCTTAAAACATTTTTAAATGTGTCTGGCAGCTCTGCAAGAAGGCTTGGCCCGTCTATGTGTTTCAGTATACTACCAGCGCGTACTCATGCATGTATTGCACCTTAACTGCCACAGTCACAGTACAATGTGCACTGCATCATTCATGAACTCAGTGTGCACATACTCCAAAAATGAACATGTACTAGTCCAAACACTTTAATGCAAAATAAACCTTCCTGCACAGCTCTCTTAACATCTTGGCTCAGGTTTCTCTCTCTCTCTTATTAAGGAGCCTGATCTTTGCCAGAACTGGAGGTACTAATTAGTGAATCAGTGAACTTCCCTGCATGTGGGTTTTCTCCTTCATTCAGCCATCATATTTGCATTACAAATTGGCGGTACAGGAGAGGAAACACAAACGAGAGAGAAGGAGCGAAAGGCGGGTGCAGATGCAAATTATCAAACAGAAAAGAAAAGATCCTTGATTCGATCACTTCAATCAGCTTAGCATAATTTCCTCGTTTCTTTTTCTCGATTCTCTCTGTCTCATCACATCCACTGGTTGTGATTGCATAGTATATGTTGAGTGTTACTTCATCCAGCCTTAGCCATCACTTTTCACTCTTCATGCTGCAGATGCATCAGCTGCATTGCTGGGAGGCCCCGCCTCTCCTCTGGCCGTCCAGGTATCTGACGTCAACAAGGACTATGTCTTCCTTACCTGGCAGCCACCCAGTGCTGATGGAGCCTCCCCTGTTGAGGGTTATTACGTGGAAAGGTGAGGATTGCCCTGAATCACCACAAACATCTCCAGTTTTTTCAGCCATTCCAATATTTATTTGTATTTAAATCAAATGAATGAAGGGAAACAAAATGACAATGAGATTGAAAATTCACTCATGGGCTTAGAAACAGTAACAATCTCACTACAAGGTCTATTTAGTAACTGTTATTGAGTATTTGAAATTAAAGACTTCTCTGGCAATTAAGTCTTATTATCCAGTTAGTTATCCAGTTATGAATCCCCAAAGTGAAAAGCTGTTGTTTGGTATTTTTGCTTGAAAGATGACTAAAACAATGAGTCGATTGTCAAAACAGGTGCTGATTAATTGTCTGTCAAAATCTGCTTTGTTAAAAGAATTTAAATTATTAATGGAAAATGTTCTTTTAATCGATTCATTATTGGGTTATTTATTTGTCAGTTCAT
Source organism: Micropterus dolomieu (assembly GCF_021292245.1). NCBI lineage: Eukaryota > Metazoa > Chordata > Actinopteri > Centrarchiformes > Centrarchidae > Micropterus > Micropterus dolomieu. The sequence continues at coordinate 9,814,803 of NC_060152.1, forward strand.
TTTATCAGTTGACTTTTGAATAGAACAAGTGGGCTGTCGTAATAATAACCTGAACAGTAAAATCTGCTATTCATTATACATTGATTAAAATGTCCCCCGTATGCTGAACCAGGGATTTTTTTATTTAGAATACATAGAATGCATTTAAGTCTCAGTAGAGACAAATATTTAGAGGTCAATTAGATAAAATGAGAGTAGTAATGAAAAGTATTTGGACTGCATTTAATTCAGCACAAAAATTAGATCTCGCACAGTGAACTCACATTGATTTAATCTTTAAAAAACGGTCTATTTTAGACTGTATTTACAGCAATTTCCTGTATTGCAAGTCAACAATACACTTACAGTAAGATTATACTGCTGAACCTCGTCTTGATCTGTGTGCTGCTGATGAGGAAATTAGATTGGGGCAGATAAAGATGGCGGTGGTGGCCGACTGTAGTGGTGTTATATCCATCTGGCAGAGTTCACATGAGATGGATGATATACATGGTAATTATCAGCCCTCAACACTATGTTAACAGCAGAGTCAAAGACTCCCGCTGCAGAACAGGTCCTGCACTTATCACCAACACCAATCAATCAGGATCGTCCGATACATGTGTGTACATATGTGTGTTTGCTGTGTGTGTGTGTAGAGAGAGAGAGAACGCATGTTCATTTGTGCATTAGTGTGCGCATTATTGTGTGTGTGTTTTGTTCTCAAATATTAAGTACTCAAGTATGTTTTGCATATTTGTGTATGTGTTGTTTTCTTGCATTCCTTATTTATTCAGGGTAAAAGAAATAACTCCTGTTTTTGGTTATTGGGTGAGGAAAGGAAAATGTAAGACACCTCCCAGTTCCCTAGCAACCTCCTTATGGTTAGAAAACTGCACGCTTTTCTGTCTTTGTTTTGTTTGCAGCAGTGGCAACAGTTTACTATTGATGTTGTATAATCTGAGTTTGAATTCTACTTTAAAAAGCCATTTTCTACTGTGTTTGGAGGCCCACTATTTTCACATGATGGCCTCTGGTCACAATTATTGGTCTTGGTGGGGTATTTACTGACTAAGATGTGTTTTTGTGTGGGTTGAATGCTTTAAAATATTTTTTTGATATTCTTACACTCTGCAGACTGCCCTTGAAGTTTGTTTACCTTTTATTCAAATTTCCAGATATGATGTCGGCCAGGGAGAGTGGGTGCGCTGCAATGTGCATATTCAGAAAATGTGCCACTACCCGGTGTTCGGGCTAAAGGAAGGAACTCTGTACCAGTTCAGAGTTCGTGCTGTTAACCGGGCTGGATCAGGACGCCCCTCTAAGGCTACCGAGCCCGTTCTCACTACAGACCCCCTGGAACACACCAGGACCATGGGTAACAAATAGCATACTCTGCCAGTCGAATTGCCATATAAAAAGCTATGAAATGTTACGTCACCACAGATACAGAAACACAAATTGGTGACAAACTCAAAGAAAAATCAGCATGACTTGTTTGGTGCAGTTTAAATAAACCTTGCATGTGTTTGGTTCGGGTTCATTTGCAGTGTGAATACAAAGACACACTGACCACAGGATTTGTGATAGAGATGTTGAAGGAATTCAAAGCGAACCCCCCATTCACTATGCTAATCATGAACTCTCAAGAAATCTATAAATGTAATATCATCTGGTAACCATGGTAACACACATGTGCTTCAGCATGTGAGTACAGGAAAACAGAGCTGAGCTTGTGTCCTACTGTGCGTATGTTAACAGTTCCTCATTATAGACTGAATGAAATTAGTCATGTATGGCAACCACACAGTGCGTCATAGTATACCAAAAGTAAAAGTACTAAAAGTAGAATAATGTATGTTATATTATTGGATTGGATTGATCATTACTATCTACATCTTCTCTTATCTTAACCTATAATAATGTATTTGTTGAATATATTTTGTTTCATTAGTAATATAGTATTAAGAAAACTGTCCATCATGAATCCATCTGGAGTACTCTTTTAACACGAACTGTACCAGAACTAAAATGTATGAATGGATAATTTAATTCCTTGGTCTGGACTAAATTAACTGAGTTACGGGTAATTTGTTGGGTCACTACAGGCTACCAGACCAGCTTCAGTGCACCTTAGCATTGATTCTATAAGTCTCCGAAACTTTACCTGAGAGATGATCATCACTTTTTTTCAGGTTTTTCCTTTAATTTGTTTGAGCAATGTGTTAGCAACTTATTCCTGCTGTAAATTCCCCTCATCCGTCGCGGTTGCTACGTTACGCCTACAAATATATCAGCACTACTGGGGAAAACAGATGTAGGTGTGTCAATTGGGTCTCCTTTTAAAAAAGCCGGAAGGTTGTGTAGTTGTTACTGCGACGGCTTCTTAATGGCATCCTAGAGTGGAATACTTTGTTTCTTAAAAGATTACTGTAAGGCGTTTAGGTTTTATTAAATACTTTATACAGTGGACGAAAGAGAATGATCAAATGAGCTGTAACGTAGATCATTGGGTGTGTGTGCAACTGTGAGTGTGTGTGTTAGAGGGAGGACAGCTCTGGTCAAATGCTGTGGATCATTAAACACAGATGAAGGACAGACGGAAGGTTGACTTGCCTCCAGCCTGCTCTCCATCTTTCCATGCCATTCTCTCTCACCTCTGTGTGTCTCTGGCTCTCTTACCGGTGGCTGCTCCTCTAACATTAACACTAATAGTGTTATCATGGACTCTCATATAACTTCATTACCCTGATATGACTTCCTTCTTTATTCCCTCTGCCCCCAACCTATTGCTCTCTCTGCCTTCCCCCTTTCTCTCAGTGGTCAAAGTGGACAGAGGAAGGATGATCACCATTACAAAAGATGAAGTTGAAGGTGAGAATGCCATGTTTTTATGTCACAGTGTATAATTTTGTCATAAAGAAACAATGCCATTTGAACATTTTCACGCCTGATTTCAAACAGCATCAATGTATTATTGGTACGCAGGGTGCCACTTCTTCGCCTGGAGGTTGCCCCGGGCCTGTGGCTTAATGCATCTTCATATTATATTGAACAACGAGCTGCAGTAATTGTATGGCGGAGCAATGAGCATTTGTTCCATTTACAGAAGTGAATGTAATGAATAGTCCTTGGTGGTGGTGGTAAATGCACATAATGGCCCAAGGTCGTGTGAATGCGTGTGAAAAGGGTTGATAATCTTGGCAGTGTAACTCACAGACATTTTAAATGCCTTAATTTAATTTAATTACATTAAAAGTAGAAATGAGTCAAATATTTACAGATGAGTTTGTAGTGGCTGTTAATAGACTAGGCTACTGCTCAGGTTTGTTTAAAGGCCGACACGAGCAGTGTCTACACATACACACATACAGTGTGGTCTGTAAGTAAAATGGCAGTTTTGTTGTTGTTTTAGCTCTACTCTAGCTCATTAGATTTGAAATTAAATAACTACGAAGTTAGAGTTCCAACTTTCAGCTTTAATTTGAGGTGTTTATGTGAACATCAGGAGAACACTGAAAGAATTGTGGCCCCAAAATATTCCCCCAATTAAGGGAAAAATATAAATAATATATTTAGAGAAAAACAATTAATAGGACAAATGAAAATAAACTTAAATAATGTCATTTTATTTGAAATGTGGTTTCAAATTGTTTTCTGACATCTATGACCCACAAATATCAGCAGACATGCCAAGAGTTGCATGAGGGGACGGATTCTACTTTTATGTCGTGCTGTGAGTGTGGAGCTAAAGCCAGGAGGCGATTAGCTTATCTTAGGAAAAATCTTAGCAGAAATTTATTTTGTCGTTTTAGACAGGAAAGGGGGTGAGAGAGAGGGGCTGAAATAAAACCTGGGTTGCTGCGGTATGGACTCAGCTGTGGTACATGGTGTCACGCTCTACTAGGTGAGCACCCTGCTCCTCCTCTTCTCTTATGTCTGCACTGACTATTTGTTTTATTAATGATGGAAAAAACTTACAAAACACACTTTTTTTCTCTAAAAAGTTACAACTTTTTATCTGAATATTACCCCTCTGTCCCAGCTTTGTAATTTATGTAATAATATCATGAATGCCCTAAAACGCCGCCATAATCTGGCTCCATCTGAAGTTAAAGAATATGCCAACCTGAACAGGAATGTAAGTTGTGGGGAGTTACTTTCTGAACACACCAAACACCCTCATAATTTAACATCAGCACTTCAACCTCATAGTCATAGTCATTCATATAGTTTCATTTCAGATCCAATGCTGGAGTACAGAGCTACAAAAATGAAAAATGTTTCATCACTTACAGACTGCACTGTACACACACACACATTTAAGCACACACAGGCTTGTTGCTCCTACCAGATCAGCATATCCCATTTCATTGTGCTCTCTCTGGACTGGAGTTCCTCTCTGATCCATCACTGCAGCTCTGCAACTCCTCAGGGAATACAAACAGAGACAAGACTTACAGAGAGACAGACAGGCACAAAAACAAAGCCTTTGGACAAAGTCTGAACACTCCATCGTCCTTCAGCCGCTTGGAGTGTCATTGAAAGTGAGCTGACTCAAGCTATTTGACTATATGTTATCTGGGATTCTTATGTATTAAGGATGGAGGTGGAACTGGGGGCAGTAAGGTAAAGCTAACAAACTGTGTGTTTGACTCAGATTCACCAGACAAAGCATGACATTTCCTGATGCAAATATTAACAAAAAGAGAATAAAAAAAGCAGTGTCTGCACATTCATTCTCACTGACCTTGTTCAAACTTTTTTTTCCTTCCTCCTCTACCTCCTACTCTCTTTGCTCTGCAGGTCAGGTCAAAGCTCCTTTCCCTCCCACAAATGTCCATGCCTGCGAGGTGAGCGACACCTACGTGGTGCTGAGCTGGACCGAACCTGATCCAAGAGGCAGGGAGCCGCTAACCTTCTACGTGGAGCGGGTCAGTCACCTACACACGCACACACACACACACACACACACACACACACACACACACACACACACACACACACACACACACACACACACACAAATGTTCATATTACAATAACTCTGGGGATCTTGGTTGAACAGTTTTCCACTTGCTCCCCCTTCTCTTGCAAATCAGCTACAAATTTCTCACCTCCAAGGCAGACTTTAGTTTTAGGTCATGTCATGAAATTGGCTTGAAAAAAAATATTTTTTGGTGAGAGTTTTATTATTTTTTAATTGATTGAATTGAAAGAATCCCAGCATGAAAGGTTTTTAAATCCGGTGCATTCAAGGAAGATCAGACTAGGAGACTAAGAGACAGACATAGTTAGTCATTAGCTGGTAAACATAGTGGAGCATTTAGGTGTTTAATGAGCAGGTATAAAGTGAAACAGAGCTGAAAGAAAAGACTTACAGAAATGAATGCAAATGGTGCTCCATATATGCTGGATTATAAATATTTATTAACATATATATGGTTAATATATCTATATATATCTATATAACTATTTTTTCATATATATGAAAAATAAATTGCCCCTATAGTAGCCCTTAAAGTATTTACAATTAGCAAGCCTTCCTGCCTCACTGTGGACCTTTTTTGGTCTTCATTAGTATAGAGAACAAGAAAACACACGCCATCACCCACATACACACACCTACAAAGAGATATTCACAAGTATTCACTATACTAACAACATAAGACACATGCATTCTCTCTTGCACATACAAAAACACCCATACAAGTATAAATATATTCAAACCCAAACAACCACTTTAATTAGTAATACCTACGCATCCACTGAACACAAAGATCACTGTTCTTGCATCATCATTTCCTCCAGTCCCTTGTTGGCTCCGATGCTAGAACGTGAGCCAAATTACAGCAAGCTCCTGACCACAGCACTAATCAAAGAGACAGGATAAGGAAACACACACACACACACACACACACTTCTACCTCTGTGGTGTCAATTTAGGTGGGAATTTGTGGACTCATTAAAAGCAAACAGACCTTGATGTTGCTCTTTCATGACATGTGCTTCAGCAATGGGGGTTTGATTTCCTTGCTTGCATGCTTGAAATAGTTGTTTACTTTCTAACTACTGTATTACCTGGATCTGAGATCTAAAAGGTTTTGACAAAAGTTAATTCTAGTTTTAACTTATTTAGCAGTGTTTCAATGATACATTCAAGGAATTGAATATACGAGAAAATCCATCTTAAATGTAGATTTTTTTCCCCGAACACAAGATTCAAAGTTCAAAAAGATGCCCAAGTAACAAAAGTTTTCTTCCAACATATCATAAGTGTGGAGACTGACCTGTTCTTTAAAACAATAAAGGGCCTTGGATCTCCAATACCAACCCAGACACCCAACAGCTAGCTCCACTAATCAGAAAACTGCCACAGGAAATAGATTTTTATTGGACTTCTATAAGTTACCAGGGTAATAAAACTGTCAAATCTGTCAAAGGCATCTGAAATTACTAAAGCCTGCTGCTTCACTTCCGCTTATATAATGAAGGGAGCATTCAAATATCCCTTTTGCCCTTGAGCAAGCACTTTATAACCACTGATCTCTTTGACATGACCCGTTCTATTGTTAGGTTTTCCTCCTCAAAGGGAGTTACATAAGGTAATAATAGTAACTCAGAGGAGAAGAACAGAAACGTAAATGCAGACTATCAAAATGGAGAAGGTTAGAACTATTCAGCATCATCAGTTTAGGAAAAGGTGTCAAGATGAGTCACTGGTTGTCTACAATTTACCTGCATGTGTATAGCTGTATAAAAGTCTCTCTGCCTATCATACCAAACTGCCAATCTTTATTCCTCTTTGCCCTTGTCTCTGCGTTAAGTGGTGGTTTGCCAGATAATCGGCAGTTAACTACAGAGTAAGTTACTGTGCAAAATTGGAATGATACATGGGACTTTTTTAAAGCTTATTTGGCATGGCTTGTCATGGCAGTCCTTCACTCTTTTGCAGATTGAATCCTCCAGTGTATTTGAAGGAATAATGAACATGTCCTTGAGATAAATAGTGCTTTTGAAATTATCTTTGTGATTTTCTAATGCTGTTCATGGATCAGTCCCTGGCAGGGAAGAGCAGCTGGGAACTGGCCAGTCTGGACATGGTGGTAAACTCTCCCAGGTTTCCAGTGTTTGACCTGGTCAAGGACAAGCAGTACTGCTTCAGAGTGCGCTCCATCAATAAGTATGGTGTCAGTGACCCCTCTGAGCCAAGTGAACTGATCTCGTTGGGAAAGCCACAAGGTGAGAAAATCTACTGTACCCATGTATTACTCTGTTAATTGTGAAGGTGAATTGTATTTTGTAGTTCTATTTTTTTTTACATTTCGTATCGTACCCACTGCAGTGCACACATAGAGGAATTTGTTTACAATAAAGTTGTAAAGTTGCGTTCCATCTTGTAAGATCATCTGTGTGCTTGAGTTGCTGCACATTGCATTAGGATCACAATTTGTACAGTCATGCCTCAAGAATAAAAACAATAGTGATGGGTGAAGTCATATGAATTAGTGATCTGGGCGATATGTTGCATTTTAAGATAAATGCATTGTCCGATAACTGCACTCACGAGGCAGATATATCATCCTAAATGACAGCAAATCTAATATAAAACCATTACTTGCTGTCGTTATATATATTTATAATATATATTGTTTTACTGTATAGAATGATGCAGTTGAATGACTACTCCCATTCTCCCTTAAACACCAGTGACATTCTGAAATCGACAGCATGTTTGTATTAGATTGTACTAATGTAATAATGGAATTATACATGACTTTCTCTTTGTTTTGATATTGCCATTATATATCGGGCATCAGCCACCCTGCTCTCTAAATATTGGCATCTGCTATTGAAAAACCTATATCAGTCAACCACCAATATGAATGAATGAATAGGTCGATGGTATGTTTGGTGTATATTTCACAGCCTGTCACTCAGATGAGGCTTATTTTAGTATAAGAGCTCCACATAGTAACAATCTACAAAATTGATGCCCAACTCCCTGAGCAGCAGCAGCAGTGGAAGAAGAACTCAGATCCTGTACTTGCTTGAAAGAAGCAACAATGTAAAAATACTCCTTTATGAGTAAATCCCTGTTTTAAAAAGGTACAGAAGTAATATTATTAGAATGTGCTTGAAGTATCAAAAGCACTGTATGATACTGCATAGCCCCTTTTAGAGTGTTACATTATTATATATTAGATTATAATTAATTATTTGTTTCAGCATTTTAATGTTGTTGCTGTTTAGGTGGAGCTCTTTTTAACTACTTTATATACTGATGGGTAGTGTTACTATAACAATGCATCATATTTTGTTTGTGGATCATATAAACATATGATATATGTAAAAGATAAATCTGCAAAGTAGCTTGTACCTGTCAGTTGTCAGATAAATGTAGGGTGATAAAAGAGCAATATTAATCTCTAATGTAGTGGAATAGAAGTATAAATTAGTGTAAAATTAAAATACTCAACTTGAATACAAGCACTTCAAAGTTGTACCTAAGTATAGTACTCACTTTCCACCACTTCTTGGCATATGATTCACCTTACATTATGTCAGCGTGTCTGAACGCTGACATAATGTAAGGTGAATCACAGGTAAAATTTCTGTGATGAGACTTCCTCATATTTTAAAGCTCTGTGTGAATGTTTGAAAATCAAAGGGAGTGTTGATTGAATTCTATCTTGTAGTAAATTTCCATTTGATGATTTAAGCTAAAGTTTTTTACCTGATGTCTTTTCTTCTGATTCTCATCAGGTGCACCAGCTCCACCTCACTCTGTCATGGCCATCAGAGACACAGACACCTCAGTGCTGCTCCAGTGGCAGGAGCCCAAAGATAAAGACAATATCCTGGGCTACTACCTGTACTACAGTGAGACTGGCAAACAAGACTGGAAGACTGTCAACAACAAGCCTATTACCAAACCCAGGTAATTGGGACAGATATTAAAACATGTTTTTTGTCATGTTTCTGGTTGGTTGCAGATACAATAGCTGGTGACAATGTTAGTCTGATTGAAAAATAAACAATAGTTACAGATGTATTTCAACAGAATACAGCCAAGTCATTACATTGTGCTACAGATGCCTGAGCTTTGTCTCTCCTCCTTAGATTTACAGTGTATGGCCTTAAAACCCGAGGGGAATATGTGTTCAGGGTGAAGTCTGTAAGCCGAGCAGGAAACAGCGACTACTCAAATGAGTCTTACCCCATCCTCGTCAAATCAGCAATTTGTAAGTGCACCTGCCACCCAGGTCCCAAAATAGTGGACACAAAATTTCAGGTTTTTTAATATTTTCTGAGGCTTTCACTAACTCAACAGCTCATGGTTCTCACAGAAGTTGATTTTAAAGCATGTGGTATTAACTGTAGTACAGTAAATGTTAAATCTTTTAATCGCTGCATTGTTGTTAAAGGTTTTATAAGTATTTGTTATTCTTAGAGCTACCCAACACTATGTGAAGAATGCAGATGGATAAATGTTATACTTTGCATCTGAGATATTTTCTGTGTAAGTGCAGGTTCAATTTAAACCAAAACACATCTTTTCTTGGCCTGTGAGATAAAATTATTGCGGTTTTGACTGGATTTTAAAGTATATTCACAAGAATCTTCCAACCAGATTTATTCATGTTTGTAGTTTTTTTCCTTTCTCTCTCTGACAAAAAGAATGTGTGTGTATCTCCTCAAAGTTAAAAATGTGTAAGTTTTATAGTATTATAAGTACTTTTAGCAGGCAGATTAGTAAAACCTGTGTCACACTGTGTCCTCGACATGTGTGCAGCTTTTCAAGTAACATCAGAATCAGAATCAGAATCAGAATGAGCTTTATTGCCAAGTAGTGTTTTACACATACAAGGAATTTGCTTTGGTGATAAGGTGCTACTCGTAGACAAACATAAAGTTGACATAAATATATGTAGAAATATATAAATATGGAATAGACAATGCAAGTTATATAAGAATAATAAAAGAATAGAGAAAAATAATACAACTATTTGCAGAGAAAGGACGTGTTGCAACGGAAGAAAGTATTGTATACATAAATTGACAATATAAAAATATACAACAACAAAGATTAACAATTAAGAACAAATATGTGCAGTGTGCCAGGTTTGTGCGTAATATGAAATGAAATAATATTTACATGTGCAGAGACAGTTGTATTATTTTAAAAGGGGGACCCGGGTCTTGTTGATGAGGCTAGCTGCAGATGGGAAGAAGCTGCTTTTGTGGCGAGAGGTTTTGGTTCTGATGGTCCGCAGCCTCCTGCCAGAGGATAGAATCTGAAACGGTTTGTGTCCAGGGTGGGAGGAGTCAGCTGCAATCTTTCCTGCACGCCTCAGAGTCCTGGAGGCGTACAGGTCCAGAAGTGATGGAAGATTGCAGCCAATGACCTTCTCTGCAGAAGGTGATTGTTTGACTCAGGTATGTTTGGCTCAAGTAGTACAAAGAAAAGTACGTGTGGGCAAAAACAGCCTACAGTGTTGTACCACGACACTGTTAGTGCTACTGGTGTCATATTCCAGTGAGCTTGTGCTCCTTCCACCTTTCGGTCTTCATATGTTTTTTCATGTAGCCTTCACCAGATGACTCTCGGCAATAACTGACTGTAAAAAATGAATGCCTTTTCTTTTTGTGCTTGGTTTAGAGCTGTGTGGAGATTCTGACCCTTCTTACTTCTCGTATTGCAGTCTCAGATAATGTGCTCTCTGCAGTGAAATCGTGACTCATTTTGCTTGCTGCTCACTGCCAGAATATATTCTCACATCTATTCTGCCACTCAGACATTACCTAAGGATAAATGGTCCAATTCTTTGTGAGGAATACATTTTTATCAAATAGAATATGAGTTGAATATTTCTTTCGGTCTCATTTTGGAATGCTTAATATAGGCCTAGAGTTATGAATTTGCAACTCTAGACAGGAGTAGTTGGCCAGGGAGTTATTGTCATTTCTCGGTCTATTTAGCAGGAATCGGTGCCTGAGATTATTTCCTCTATCAAATATCATCACATGTCATTCTTTCTGCTGGTTCCAGATGTTCCTTCTGCTCCCTCTGACATCGCTCTGCTGCTGTGCACTGGATCAGACATGGTGTTGGGCTGGAGGGCCCCCACATGTAACGGGGGGGACTCTGTGCGCGGATACTACCTGGACCAGAGGGAAAGGGGCATGGAAACATGGAGGGAGGTCAACGTGAAGCCTGCCAAAGAGAGGCAGTTTAAGGTCAGTCTTGCTCTAGCATGATGCAATTATGGTGTGGTTTTTAGCCCTGCTAGTGCCATGGATCAAAGGATGGCCAGTCAGTCGTTCCACCACTTTGGTCCAGACTGAAATATGTCATCAACTGTTGGATGGATTGCCATGAAATTTTGTACAAACATTCAGGGTGCACAGAGGATGAATCCTAATGAATTTGGGGATCTGCTGACTTGCATTACCATGAGGTCAAATATTGAATTTGTCCGGTAATGTAGTTAATTACCAAATACATGCAAACCTAATGATTGCAAGGCTCAGATAATACTTTGCATGCTAACACACTAAACTAAGATAATGAACATTATATGCATTATACCGTCTAAACATCAGCGTGTTAGCAATGTCATTGTGAGGGTTGTTAGGTTGCTGACATTAGCCTTTAGCTAAAAGCACCACTGTGCCTCATTGAGCCGCTAGCATGAGTAGCTGTAGACTCTTGGCTGATGTTTTACATAATGCCCACACGAACCTGCAGTATGCACAACAGTGTCTTTTCTGTTGACTGAGAGTATAAGAACAAATAATTTAGTTTTCAACTTTTAATGAGAACAAGAAGAAAATAATCAATAAAACAATCCTGCAGTAAGCCGACAAAGAGATTTCTAGTCGCTAATATACCAATAAGGGCTTATTGTTAATATAATTATCCCAATATAAAGGATTTCTCCATTTAGCAGTTGCCTCAAAATAATGGCAATATTGGCTAAAGCTCCCTCATCCACATTGGCTGTGTCACTAGGCAACAAGCAGTGTCCATGGAGACCTGGAAGAAAGTTAAATCTTTAACCTGTCTCAGGAAGATTACAGGTGCTCCGTAATTAGAGATTGTGCAAATGTGTTATGTCTGAGTGGTTGTTTTTAGCTCCTGGAAAAAACAAAGACAAAGCTAATTAGAAAAAAAACAACTGTGCAACTATATCAAGATTAGCCCTGCACATTGTGAAGTGAATCTTGAGGATTAGAGACCCCTTTCCCAGAAGGAAACCTCTGATGAGAACATGCAGCTCCCCCTTTTTCAACAACCTCACGTCCTCAAAAAGTGCAATCTCCACTTCTCACATGTGCTGTTTTACTCTGTTATGTAAATCAGGCTTCTTGGATGCTAAAGAGAGTAATTGGAATATTGATTGTGCTGCGATTTTGTGCTCAGGGCTGCTTTTCTTTTCCAGGTTGGAGTTGTGCTGAAAATGTAAATGACAAAAAAGCTTCCACAACTTTAGCTGACAGGAAGACATGTCACTGATCCTGCTTTATTAGAACAACAACATATGTTGAATTTGTATCTTGTTGGATTGAAATTCCAACAAGGCAAGTTTCTTTGTATAGCACATTTCAACAATAAGTGCTTTACAAAACAACATAAAAGCAACATATGGCAATATAAGAAGACATAAATACAAATAAAAACAGTCGTCAGCCGAGATTTAAAAGAAAGATAAAGAGGAAGACAAACCGTCTAGATGTACACAGATCATTTACTTAAGTAAAAAAAAACATAAAAAACATGTAAAAGTTCATAATTTAAAATCCTACTTAAAGTACAGAAGTCTTATCAGAAATTTGTACTTTAAGAGTCAAAAGTAGAAGCAGTCATTCCACAAAAGAATTACCCCTCTGAGTAATATATTGTTATATATCACATTATTAGATAGCAAATACTAAAGCATCAATGCATAAGCAGCATTTTACTCTTCTAGTCGGTCATTGTGGAGATCGTTTTAACTATTTAAAAGTAAGGGTCACTCCCCTCTAAAGTGTCACAAATTAAATCTGAGATTTTGTGAGATCATTTAAGGGGTAAAAAAAATGAAAAAAACAAGTTCTGTTACACAAATTTATATTCACTTTTTGGAATGTTCTCTAATCTTTGCTTATTTTGTGTAATATTGGGATACTTTTTCCTCTTTGGGCTTCAAACATTTATTTAAATCAATTCAGATAAGAAGTTTAAAGGATAAATAACTCTTTGGTGAAGCTGCTAAAAACTTTTGAAAAATGACAAGGGGCCCTAACTATACGCTGAATATTTGTACAGGGGCAGAAACCAAACATGTAAGAAACCACTGTTTTAACAGTGCATTGAATTTTATAAGCAAATCATATATTTTTTAATGTAAAATCTAACCCACAATGTAACCAATAACACGGGTAGAGGTAGAGTAGAGGTATAAATAAGCATTAAATGGACATACTCATGAAAAGTCAAATTGTACTTAAGCACAGCACTTGGGTAAATGCACTCAAATTCCATCGCTGCTAAAAGCAGATTGCTTTATTGTCATGATGAAGCACAGGTCATGGTTTCAGTCTCCCAGCATCCAAACCTGCTGATGTTTCCCTGAGGGTCAGTGTTCTACAAAAGGTGGATCCTAAACAAAGTTTCACTGTTTTTTCACTGGAAGATGAAAAAGATGTGTGAAATTAATCAAATGCAGCCAGTTTGCCATCTAGTGGTTGAAAGCAATGCTTTCTTACATTTATTTTGGCAGGCAACCTTTACATTTTTTGGGGTGGACTGTATGTCGATCTGATAAGAGGTTAGAGAAGGTTCTATAGATAGTGAAGGGGGTGGTAGGTGCAGGGAAATAGTTTTTTAGATAGTGATTTTTATTATTGTGAAATAAGCTCCCTCTGGTTGTGTCAAAGCAGAGAGTGAGCCAAGAGCAGCAACATAAGTTCACAACTTTTCACGGAGGCGATGAGGGCCTTAAAGTCTAAGAGGCTGTGAATAGGAAGATCAATGAACAGATCAATAAGGCTGAATCTTTTCTCTTCCCGAAGCCAAAGCGTCTCAGGGGGCTCTGCAAAAAAAAAAAAAAATGCTGTGGCAGCAGAGCTAATACCTTATAAAATGCCTGTTTGGAGGGGTGTAACTGTACAACCAGGGAACGTTTGCTGCTGTACACTGTGCCAACTGATATAGGATACTAGTGTGAACTGAGTCATTTTGATTTATTTGAAGGAATCAAGTTGTATGCCGCATTAAACAATGCTACAAAAGAAGGAGTTCAGATAAAGAAATCCCAATTCAAGTCAGAACTTTATTGAAGGTAATATATGATGTATAAGAACATTCACAGATGACTGATAAAACTTGTGCTGTTTTATAATAGAGAAATTAGAATAAATACAAATTAGATAGTCCATCTTGCCATCTCTTCCAGGCTTTTGAATTAACAAACTTAACCACATCAGACTGTTTCCAGTATTTGATCATCTGTACACCAGAATATTTCAGGGTCTTGTCGAATCATGGAGTCATGGAAAATTGACATTGTTTTCCTCCTGAATACATTTGAATCTGCCAACCTTAGTGGCCACAGAATGAAAATCTGTTCTCAACTGTGAAACTAAAGATCTTTGGCTTGAGTGAGATGGGACATGTAAAGTATGATTCAGGACCAAACTTTGGTATATTATTCATACATGTCCTTAATTATGGTTTAGACTAGATATTTTCTAACTATGTTTCTCCTTTTAAAAGAATTCAAAGTAAGAATATATACTGTAAATGTAATCTGCACCTGTTTGTCTTCAGTTCGGCTGCTGGAGATTACCATAATTTCACTGGAGTTAATCAGCTTTTCTATGCCTGACAAATTCCCATAGGTTTGCAGCTTGACTAGCGGACATTTCTACCAATTTCGAGTGTTTGCTGCCAATGTGGCTGGTGTTGGGAAGCCCTCTAAGCCCAGTGAAGCTTTCCTTTGTGAGATGTGGACAATGCCAGAGCCAGGTGAGGACAACATGTCAGTTCACTTTCACATCAGTTCTTTCAGAAATTTTATTTCATTTTGTAGATTACTGAAAAGGTATCTCTGAACACCTGCATGTGTGACGGGTGTCTCAGAGGTCAGCACAACTTAAATGAAAGTGAAAAAAATCCTCCACACTGTTTTCCTTACTGCTTGATAGATTATTTAAATATCCCCCTCAGCCATGTTTTTAAAAAATAATCTCTGGTTTGCATAATAATGTGAGTCTTATAAGAGTTTCCCATAAAATCTATCCAGTATGAATGAACTTTTAAAATTTTAACTTTAAAAAAAATAGTTTAACTACTGTTTACTGTTTCCCATTCCACTGGACAGTCCATTCTCTGTGTATGTATACTAAAAGTTTCAGGTTTTCACATAACACTTGTGTTAGCTGAATACTGGACCAATACAGGATTAGCTTCCACAGTACTTGTGATGTCACAAAGTCACGTACATATGTGTTAAACTCAGATTTAAGGTGAGCACAATGAGACTTTCCCCCTTCAGCAGATTAAGGTGAAAATAACCATGTTAAACTCTGAACATATGTCTTATTGCACAGTGCAGGTCAAATGAAGTGATCTTTTTGAGTTGAGGGGGACTTTAACTTTAGAAATGAAAAATGTCCATCTGATCCAATTATTTCAGAGCACTGAGAATTTGAGTCTCTGCCATTACCACCCTGACCTGCATGTCTATCTAAAGACTTTAGTTTACATAACAAAAGGTTTATTGACCCTGGCTTGGAAAGGGAGGTGAGATTGATACGCCATGCATCAACCTGAAGGACCCATTACCACACACTACCATTTTATTTTTATTTAAAATGACACCATTAAAAGTGCACACGGTCACCCGACAATAAAATAGATAGGTCAAAATGAAGTACCAGAATAAAAACAGGCTATTTGCATAGGTCAGCAGTCAAGTGCATTATACAGTAGCTGAATAATACCTAAAATAAGACTCTCGAGTTAGTGGAATTATGTGTTGCGTATCACTTGCCTTTTAATATTGCCCTGGCTGGTGGATATGCTGCTGAAGTGTCCTTGAGCAAGACACTGAATGTCCATGTATTGGCTAAAGTGTCTCACTGTGTGTGAAAGTCTATTTAAACTTCTGCTGCTGCATTGTTAGTGCAGTAACAAAACTTGGGTAAAAAAGTCTGTAAATCACCGGAGGCACCACTCTGCTGCTCGTCAAGCTCATTGCTTTGAGCACACAGTAAGAACTGAAGGAGAGTCAGATGAAAATATCAAACACAACTCCTCTCTCATTGACCGTAGTGATTGGACAGTAAGAGAACAATGTTAAGAGAGATTTTAGTCAGAAATCAACCTGAAACAATAAAAATGGGGGCGTGCAAATACGATACATACTCTATGTGTATATAGGCACACACACACACACAGACTCACCCATTCCAGTAGCCTATGTGGTTGCTCAGTAGACAGCGGAGCAGTTCTGGTTCCATTCACATCAGTTTCATGTGACATTAATATTGAGAGCAGAGAGGCTCTCTCACAAATGCCACTTTTAAAGTGCAGCTCATTAATCTTGGCAAATGGGCTTTTCTGTATGCCATTAATAATTTAAAAGCGACCAAAAATCATTAAGCAAATGAACTACCACATGCCAGCATATAGTCAGTAGGGGTAGATTAAGGATAGTAACTGTACTGATTTTGATTTTACTCTTATTTCTGTTTTGTTTTGTTATGGCTTCCCAAAAGACAGAAGTCCTGTTTAGTTGGTTTTGATATTTCTGATTCTGTTTCTGATATGGTCAGTGGGGGAGTATATACAGACCAATACTTTTTTTTCCTAAGTTTTCTTATAGTTTATTTCAGTGAGAAATTAGTTTTTTGGCCACTGGGTTTTTGAAACACAAACACAGACACTCTGTAGCTATACTATAGCTCCTGTGATCCTTGCTCCTCACTCTCAGGTTGTCCCTATGACCTGGAGTTGCGGGAGGTGAGAAACAGCTCCCTGGTGCTGCTGTGGGCAGCACCGTTATATGAAGGAAGGAGCGCTGTCACTGGATATTTGCTGGAAATCAGCCAGGGTGACCAATCAGACAACTGGATTGCTTTGAATAAAAAACCAGTGTCTGACACACATTACAAGGTGAGTGGAGCTGTAAAAATGTTAACAAGCGTCAGTTCAAGATAACAATGATTTTTTTTAAAGATTTTTTTAATTAGGATTCATCCATTACCTGATTTAACAATGCCTGTGATGTATAAAGTATGACTACTATACATGCCCGGAAAGTATTATTCTATTACTGTACATCCATCTAGCAGAACATTGAAGTGCTCCAGTATTTCATTCCCCGGTTTTTCTGTGGGTCTAAATCTTTAAATAATCATGATAAAATATGACAATGATCTGTAAATATTTCATGTGGTTCTTATGACATCCAGGTGTCAGGGCTTCAGGTGGGTCAGATCTACCGTCTCCGTGTGTTGGCTGTCAATGAGGCTGGAGTAGGGTGTGCTTCCCTGCCCACTGAGCCAGTCACAGCTCAGACCAGACAAGGTCAGCCATCATGGTTCCAGATATATGAATATTGTAATAGAAAAAACATCACCTCCAAGGCTTGTTGGAGGTGCTGGACCCAAGATACAATATATGATAATAGGAAAAGAGCCACACACAAAAAAGTTATTTATTGAGACAAACTTTTGATCAAGGACCTTCTTCTGCCTTTAAAGGAATAGTTCAACATTTTGGGAAATACACTTATTTGCTTTTTTGCAGAGAGTTATATTAATACGACTTTCATGTCTGTTAAATATGAAGCTTGACTGTTCGCTTAGCTTAGCATAAAGCCCAGAAACAGGGGGAAACTGCTAGCGTGGCTTTGTCCAAATGTGTCTGGCTCTAGTACTTTAGTAGGCTAGTAAAACTGCCAAAACATTTGACAACAATAAAATTTTAGCATATTCAGTATTATATAATGAATGACAAAATCCTGTTTCATCTTCAGGCACCAAAGACATTGAGATTGGAGTGGACGATGATGGTTTCATATTCCTGGGCTACAGGCCTGACGAGGTGAGCGACGACAGCGAATTCCTCTGGAGAAAAGACTACGCAGAGCCCATAGACGCCGGGAGAGCTCGGGCAGAAACCAAGAAGAAAGGGTATGGTTGTTCATGTGCGACATGAACTGTACTTCTATACTTGTTTGAATTCCAAGAAATCTGAGGTTTCACACATACTCGCTCAGTAAGCGTCTCTGCCTGTTAATCCCTCAGCATCTCTGTGCGTTTCACACATGCCATCTCTTGTTTGTTCAGCAGTGACCAAAGAAATACTATTGACCCTGCAACTTTGGACAGATTTTAAACTAACCAGGACTGTTGATGTCAAATAACACATAACTTTTGTTATGTTTTTAAATAAAATGATTAAAATACATAGATTACATTAACATTCAACATGATCCAGACCAATTGAATTTGCTTTGTAAAGCAACATGTTTGGAGCATTTTTCACTGGGATTCCCACCGAATAACAGCCTATTTCACTGAACCCTTCTCTTCGCTTTAGGATGCATGCTAGCTCTCATGCATTCATACCGTTCCACTCATTGATATCATGTAAAACAATAATTTCATGCTTTTTAAGTTCAGCTGCCTGAAAGGCATTGGAGTAACACCGTTGGGACAGAAGCCACTGTGATGTCTGACGGCACAAAACAGCACCCCGGTGCTCTCAAGATGCATCTGTTTGTCAATTTTGTCCAACAGGTCAGCCCTCACCTTCACAGACCCGTCTGAGAAGGACCTCGGTCTCTACACAGTGGAGATGAGTGACAACCCAAACCTGTCGTCCAGCTATGACTTCACTGCTGAAGGTAAACTAAAATACAGTATAAGGTTTGGAAACTGTCTTGTTCAATTCACAACTTCACCTCAGACACAATGACAAAAACACAGTTCAACTGAGTCGTTTCTTGTGATATTGAAAAAGCTGACAGCAGCCGGAATAGCAGGTTTAATTTGAAGGGTTATCAAGCTTTTCTCTCAAGCAAATAATTATGCCGCTACAACCACTTCCACAAGGTCACTCATCCAACTAAGCATATGTTCTCAATCAACTTTTCAGCTTAAAATAGAACAATGGCTTGCATGGCTCTATATCACTTACTGACACTTTGACATTATGTAGGGATTGAGAAATGTGAGTTCTGATCAGAGTTTAATTAACCTTCAGCTACTGTTTTATTTCTTTGCAGACCTTGAACGACTCAAAGAACTCAGCTGGCAAGTCAGAAATCCACGTATGTATCAAAGAGATTGTACTGAGAGACAGCTGATCAGCTTGTAGCAGAGTAACAGTAAAC
Source organism: Micropterus dolomieu (assembly GCF_021292245.1). Classification (NCBI taxonomy): domain Eukaryota; kingdom Metazoa; phylum Chordata; class Actinopteri; order Centrarchiformes; family Centrarchidae; genus Micropterus; species Micropterus dolomieu. Next base: position 9,834,173 of record NC_060152.1, read on the forward strand.
ATGATGTGATATGATGTTGGTATGTTTATATATGTCCATGTTTGTATAGAGATGTTTTTATAGGTCTGGTGAGATCAAACACAAATTTCCAGCCTTGGCTGGACAATAAAGTGGTATCATGTGTGCTCTTATTTACTGACTTGAAAATGGCATAGACAAGTAAGACAAAGCAAGACTGTTAATTAATCTGTACATATCAGTGTTCATTTAAACACACATTAAGTAGTCCACATTGATTAAATGATCGTCTAATCTAATTCAGCAGATCCTAAAAAGCACTGTTTGTTTTTTGGCAGTAATAGCTCTGAAGTCGGGCTGGCAGGTGGAGGTTTCTGAGAAAGGTGACGTACGTCTTTGGCTTCAGACAGAGAGTCTGAGTAACGCTGCTGAGCTTCGTCTCATCTTCAATGACAGAGAAATTTCCAGCACTCCGGTAAGAACCACTGCACTTGTTATCCTGTGATACTGCAGTTCAGAAAGTACCAACATGTCACACACTCTGGTTGAGTTAGGGGATTTGATTCACACCGTTGCTAAAAAAAATTAACTTCATACTGAAAGGTGTGTTGTATAAAAGTATCAGGGCATGCGTCTTGTTTCTACATTCTGGAAAAGCATTATTGTTTTGCAGAGGTTACTCGTTACTCTAGTACTATGAGCACCTGCCCGACCCTCTTAAAGGGATTGTAAGTGACTCTGCAGAGAGATTGTTGATATTTAACTGCCAAACAAATACACCCCTCCTTTCAGTGCTCTCTCAGAAGCTCTGCCCCCCAAATTCATGGACGTCAAAGTGACCATTAGTATCTCTGCCGAATTCACAGCGTCTGCTGGCTGAGGGCAAGTTAACTTCAATAAGTTGGAATGTTTTCCGCAGTACTGTAGAAAGTGTGACCATAGGCCTGTCAATATTTAAATATATATTGAAGCAAAATACTTTCCAAACCAAAGTCTACTTTATCCTATCGGTAGGACTTGTAACTTCATCAGTAACGAACTGTAAACGAACACCATCAAACGAACAACATGCAAGCACACAACCACAGCATCCAAAACAAAATGAAGTTAAAAAAAACTAGCGAGTTATTTCAAATAATTTTTACAAAAATACAGGGAGTGACAAGAGGACAACACGTTTGTATCAGACGTAAAGCGAACAAGTAAATGAATGTCTCCAGTAATATAAGGCTAACTAGTATAGCATTTTTTATTATGATTCAACCCAAATAATAAATCCCACTGTCTTAGCAAAACTTGTATTTTTAGGTCTTCGTGGCCATAAAAAACCTTCGTAAATGTTTTACCAACAAATACTATTATATAAAGTCAGAGCAGACAAACACACAGCAAGTATCTAATGTAACTACTCTTAGCTCGGTCTGTCGCATCTGCTGCGGTAAAGCTAACAAAGCTAGCCAGCAAAGCTGAAGTTACTCACCTGTCGAGCAGAAACATTGCCTAGAGTCCAGCAATGAATCCGGCATACTAGATTAGAGTACAGCAAATTACATTGCCTGCATCAGAAAGAATTGTTGGGTCAGTCCTGATCAGCCAAATTAGTGCATGAAAAATTCAGTTTGCCACAGAAATGAAAGAGCAGAGGATCCCAACCTTTTTGTCTTATGCGGCCCCTTGAAATAAAACATTGTCTTCTTGTGACCCCACAACACAAGTTATAGCCTCAACATGGTCATGGATTACGAGTTTGTCCTATTCGAAGGACTTTAGAGGGCGGTGAAAGTGAGACTATGCACTACTGGATTTTTACCCCTGAAATCCACTGACTCGGGCTACGGCGCTCCGCTCGGCAGAGAAATGTTAGCAGGTTTATTTTTGCCGCTAACAGCGTCAAGCAACACAGAGGAGATCGAACCAGACAGGAAGTCAGACACAGAACGGCATAGAGAATCCGGTCAGTTTTCAAAATAAAACACCCTGTGGAGACTCCCGATAGTAAAACAACAATAAACACGGTTAAAACAGACACAAAAAGAAATAATTTAACTACGTAGCCTAACTAATCATAGTAGAAGCACAAAATGCGAACACTGATTACTAAATCAACAAAATCTAAACATGTCATCAAAATCAGGCGGGTAAAATGCTCTGATTCTGAAATGCTCCTTGTGGGAAATGCAGCCTGAAGTTGACGGAACGAAACGGGGTCACATAGAGCTGTGAATAAGGTGGTAGAATCATGGGACAAATTAATAATAACAAGTCAATAACGTGGGGCAGGCTGCACGCTCCGCTGCTGAAACGCTTCTGAGACGCTTCCAGTGGACTTTGACGCCGGGCTATGGACGCAGCCATAACGTGCCGTAGCCGGAGTCAGTGGGACCCTATGTAACTTAGGTCATGTCCTCTAGGTTTGTAACCATTGCTATAGAGTTTATATTTTATCAAATACATTTATATCTAAACTGTTCATGCTAAAAAAGTAGGAAACTTACAGAAGTCAACTCTACAAGGAACAAGGTTTATGTAACATTAGTGTGTAGCTGCATGCATGTGTGTTCATGACAAGTCACTATGAATCGAAAACAGCTGTTAGTGTTTTAGAAATCACCCTGAAAGGTAGGAAATTGAGGCTGCCAACAAAGATGAAGAACAGGTGTGCATGGCAGCAGAAAGGTCTGGGAACTGAGGTGATTTCACAAAGTCCAGGAGACAGAAGGACAAACTGAGCTTAATGTGGAGAAGGAGCCCACATCTGTTAGATGAAAGGCAAAGGTGAAATAAATAGATAATTTGGACAACTGTCTTTAAAAATAATCAAATATAAGTAAGTCAAGTCATGTGAAGCATGAGATGTAAAATATATTAAGACATAATAATAAACACGTGTCCCCTCTTTCAGTGTATTTCCTATGACATCCTTTGCACAAGTCATGCTGAAATGTGTATACTTTCACTTATGTGTGGTATGTGGTTCACGTATCTCATGACCTCTGTGAAAGCTACAGCCATTTGCAATTTTATGAACATTTTTACCTTATTATTAACAAAATAATGTAATACTACAGCAAGAGTGAACACCTGCCATTTTAAAGACCTAAAATAAAGCAACAGTATAATCATCAAGGAACACAAACTGAATGTGAACAAACCTCTTCAGTATTGATATATGTTATGACACCAAGCTAAAAATAATCAGCGCTGCCGTCAAGGTTACTGAACCATGCACTGATGTGTCCACAGAGGGAAAAACAAATACAACACAGTATATTTATTGTGGTTTTGCAACTCTGTCAGATACATTTTCTGCGTCTGTGTTTGCCCGTGTTTGTGTAAGGTGGGCCACTGCTTTATATTGAGTAGCTTCCATTATTATTCCATTATTTCCTAATATCAAAGCTCCATCTGAACAGAACTGATTACACGTTATTTCTAAATGATCACAGCTGAGCTTTGCAAATTCAAAAGCCATTTTGCTGATTAGGGCCCTCAGGCTTGCCATACATCACAAATCACATCCACTACCGAGGCCTATCAACATGCAAGGCATACACTTATCTTGATGAACATAAAAGCCGTGAAAATGAGCTCAAATGCTGCTTCCTATGTGTGTCTGTTTGTTTGTTTCTGTGTGTGTGCACATATTAGAAAAATGGAATATTTCATCTACAGTGTGCATTTGTCATTTCAGACCCTGTTCGTGCATTGAGTCACACTATATTCTCTCTGTATGACTAACCACCTACATGGTTGATTTCAAGTCGCTTGTCTACCTGCCATCTGGGATCATCTGTCTGCATGTGAGCTGATGTGTGCTGTATGTGTGGCCGTGCTTATTTGCTCTGCTGCAGCACCGTAAGATCAACTTCAACAAGGCCAAAGGTCTGGTGGAGATACTCTTTGATCAGCTCTCTCAGGAGGACGAGGGCTCGTACACAGCTCAGATGCGGGACGGTCGCGCCAAAAACCAGTTTACTCTGGTCTTTGTGGATAAAAGTAAGTCATTCCCTCATTTGCCCACTAAGTTGTCATATTGGTTTTTGGTACATACCATAATGAAATACATGCATAAATGTGGAGGAACAATAGAACAGATAAGGCGTCATTGTAAATGTCACACTACATCAATTTACAATGACACAGTGATGAAATGCCATCTTTACTTCCTTAAAGTGACATATTTCCGTTTGAAACAGGGTATTTGGGTGAGACTAGGGCTCTAGATGCCATTGAGGACATTGAGGTTATTTCCTTTGTATAGTTTTCTGGTAATTTGAGGGGTTTAGCAACTTTAGCAACCATCCTGCAATTAAAAACTAACTCCAGTATATTTTAGGGTCAGTCTATTTAAATGTGATTGCTTTAGGACAGTAAATAGGTCATTTAAAATTTCCCCATCACCTTTTTATTCCTGGCATATTGGAGAAGGCTTTGAACATTTTGGTCTCATTATTGAGAAATAAAATGTACAAAAAATATGATGGGAAAAGTATGAAAAATCACATCTTTTTTTCAGTGTCTCTTCCCAATGTTTCATGGGGATGGTGACCTTGGTACTTTTGAAATCATAGCTATGGCCCTGGGAGAGACTTCTTTAGGACTCATTATTTTTGTGTTTATTGCAAATATTAAATGAATGGGGAAAAAGAAATGTCTACAAGAAAAAGAAAATATTTTTTTAAATACCATTTGCAATTCAAACATTTCTCCCCAGATTTCCGTCACAAGAAGACCTTGATTACTGTAAACCGTGTTGATCAGCGTCCTCTTCTAGAAGATAAATGCAATAACTTTTGTGTGTGTGTAGGTACATAAAATCCAGGTTAAAGTCATTGTTTCAACTGCTCTGCTCCTTTTTTTTTATCAGCTGATCATTTTTTAGGCCAGAATTTCTGGCCACAGTCTAACCAGTGATGTTGCATACATGTTATGCATCTTAATCGCTCGACCACCAGGACTCTGCAGGACCACATTATTCTCAAATTTTAACAATGGGAAATCGGTTATGGAGAAAATTTAAGAGCAGTGCAAGTCTGCATTCATGGTCCAGTTATTTCTGGATGGCAGATATCTGATTCTCTTAATTGTCTCAAAAATTAGAGGACCTGCTTTGAGGAAAGAAAATGTTTTAATTGTCCTTCAGGATGAATAAATTATCCTATAATTATCTCTTTTCTTGTCTTGGTGTTTAAATTCAACATTTTTGGGTTCTGTTGGTATACACCAACTTGTGCTCCATTCAGGAGATTACTTTTCTATCTGTTTTTATTTTTGTTTATTATTATTTGTATTATTTAGTTTGGCTACTTTCCCCCCCAAAAGTGCACTTTCCTCAACAACATATGCATCCCTCCTAAGATTGGCCCAGCAGTTTAAAATGAAGTTAAGATTATTTTGGATATTTACATTTACATATTTAGCCAAAACTTTTATCCAAAGTGACTTACAATTGCTATACATGTCAGAGTTCGCACACCACTGTAGCAACGATGGGTGAAGTGTCTTGCTCAGGGACACAATGGTGGATGGGTCACAGTGGGAATTGAACCCAGGTCTCTCACACTAAAGACGTGTTATCCACTGCGGCATTGTCACCCCCCATATATATAAGGAACATAAGAACCTTTAGGAATGGTTATATCATCACTTTTTTATATTTATCTTAAACGTGTATTTTAGTCTTTTCAGTGTTTTCTTGCTTTTATCTTGTATTGTTTTTGTATTATTGTCTTTTGGGTATTATTGTCTTTACACTTGTTAAAGCACTTTGTAACTTGTTTTTGAAAAGTGATATTATTATTATTATTATTATTATTATTACTTCTGATATTGTTTGTGTCTCTGGCAGAGTTTCGTCAGACACTGGCCTTGGCTGATGCAAATCGTCGTGACCATGAGAGAAAGTCTGGTGAGAAGTCTTCTAACACCAGTAACATACTGTGTAGCAAATGCAATGAGAGCCTTTGCAGCATAGGCTCAGCATGGCTCAACAGTACTCAAATCAAAGTCTAGAAAGTCTCTTGTAGCAAATACTCTGTGAGCATTTGGCTGAAAGAATAGCTGTGTTGTGTCTGTGAGCAAGTGATACCGCATTGCTTAGAAAAGTGATTTTCTTTCATCTCATTCCAAGGTGAATATTACATCCAATGGTTGCAATAGCTTTTTGATGATTTTTGTTTGTAATGACACAGCTCCTTCGTCTTGTCCGAACCCCTTGAAACTGAAGAGTCTCAGAAAGAAAGAAAGGAATCTTCCTGTGCTACTGAACTCCCATGTTTTCATTACCTGAGCTCTCAGATGTGATAAGGAGAAGCTATACAACTCTTCTGTGTGCAGAGGCAAAGGTCCCAGTGCCCGCTTGTGCAAATAGACTATCTCACTCCGTGTCCTCTATTCAAAGTCCATGTGAGACTCCAGCTCCACATAACCAATTTTGTCAATTATTTGCAGAATAATATGATGCAAAAGAGATATTAACCCAGGTGGAACACGTGTTTACTTCTTGTGTTTTGAATAGTCCCACCACTCTTATTACAAGCAGCTGTCACTGTCAGTACTCACACAGCCGTATAAAATAATTGCCATGAATGTACATACTATGATTCATTAGTGTTTCTGAATAAATGGTCACTCTTTCTATGGTTCAGTACAGATGGATAATCATTTGTTCTGTTTTCCAAGGACCCTATTTCCAGGAATTCTTGTCGTGGAGTGTAAATGAAGATTGTGAACTGATTATAAAGTGCAAGGTACTTTTATTTTAAAGAAAAAAATTGCTAATGGCAATAACAGTACTAACTTAACATCACATTAAGAGCCCAAAAATGTTTCATCTTTCATTATTCCCATGAAATCTTTTCTTGTGATGCTAAGTTCACACATCATTCGGAAAATAGACAAATTTCTACATTTATTATTTATTATAGGAATAGTTTGCCGTTCTGGGTGACTTTCTGAAGTCTTTGTGTTGTTTTTCTCTTTTATATAACATGTCAATTAGTGAGCAATAGAGGGGCTGCTAGGCAGATTTAGTTACCTTTGGTCAGAGCCAGGCTAGCTGTTTTACCCCTGTTTCCAGTCTTTGATCTATAACTTGCTTGTGGCTCCAGCTTCATATTGAGTGGACAGACATGAGAGTCTTCTCATCTAACTCTCAGCAAGAAACAAATAAGTGCAAAATGTTGAACTTTTCTTTTAAATTATTTTGGTAGCACATCACATTTTAAACCAGTGATTACAGCAATTCTTATTGTTTTAATCAGTACACTGTTTTGCAGTGATTACATAAATGTGATTCATTCATTTTAAACCAGTCAGTTTTAGTGGAGAGCTTTTACGCTTTTGTTTCAGGTATGGTATATCTCTCCATACACAGGTGACAAATACAAACAAGGACACATCTCTCAAGTGGTTTAAAGACGGCGTGATGACCCAAGTTGTGTATGACCAGTCATCAGGGGTCAGCACACTCACCATCCCTCAGGTATCCAAAATGACTCTACTCTATTTTTAGATTACCAGAGGTGGGAGGGAGTTAAGAGCTCAGGCAAATGTGAATCATCATTTATAAATGGTAGCTGTTGTAGTGAAAGAAAACAAAACAAACCATATTGACAGACATGTGGATATTAGAGGATTTCTTTAAGTCTATATTATTGTGACATGCTCCCAGGTTCACCTTGGAGTGTATTTAAGGTTAACTTGGAATATTATTACATTTGATACATTATGAATATGTTTAATTTCAATATGGAGGATGGTTTTCCCTCAGGTTACAAAGAAAGAAGCAGGCTCATACAAAGCTGTGGTGTCAGATGGGAGGGGAGAGGATGTCAGCACCTTGGAGTTAATGGATGATGGTGAGATGTGACTTTGACACCAGTGAATAAGTATCCACAAACAATAATCCTCCATTTGTGTACATTTCAATTGCCGCAGATTTCCATGCATAATGGAAATTAGGCAATATGTGTCTTATCTTATTATGTGTCCTCAGCATTCAGCTACCAACCTCTAATCTTGCGTTTGGTATTTATTGAGTTCCAAAAGCAATATAAAACACTGTCTGAACGCTTAATTGTTCTTTTTATTTACAGAGTATGACAAGCTTCTCCAGCAGCTGAGTAAACAATGTGGTGAGTTATTCACAGCTGGATGCTCTTCTTTAGAGAACAACGTTTATATGAGGCAAAGACTAGTGTTTTTTTTACACCAGATGTGCTGTGTTGGGATGAGGATAATACAAATAAAAGGCATGTTAATTAATTGTGGAGTGTGTTGTTTCAGAATTTTAATATGTAAGATAAGAAACATGTTTTAAATTGCCAAGGAAACTGAAATGTATGCAAATAATCAGGAGCCTTGCCCTGTCTCTGTCTCCCTTTTCCTCTGCAGCATTGTCTGCCAGCCCACTGAGGATTCAGAGCACTGCTGAAGGTTTAAAGATCTACTGCTCACTTAAACACTATATAAGCTACCTGAAGACCAGCTGGTACTTCAAGTGAGTCTGCATGGAGAGCACCTCTCTGAACTAACCGAATTTAAGCAGACTCCTGCAGAGACTCCTGTGCAGGAAAGCAAATGAAATGTAGCTTTAAGTTTATTTTGGTTTCTGTATCATGTAGTGGTGTGGTCACATTGTTTACTGCAAGCCACTGAAATGCAACACTGTATGTCAAATGCCAAGCTCAACACAGGAAGATGCCCACAATACTGTAGAGCTCTGACTGTCACCAGCATGGCAGCTCTCTCTTTGGCTGGTAAGGTACTGTGGGTAACTAACACAGCCACAGTTGCAGCTAGTGTACATGTAAACATCATTGACCATAAAAAGAAGCCACACATGCTGGCTTGACTGCTGCACATGCACACACACAAGTCCCAATGGCGGTAAGAGGTATATTAATGTACCGTGACATTTCTCCTCATAGTGGCATAGTCTGGGGCTGCTTTACTAAAGTTCAGCCTCTAAAATACTTATTAAAGTTCAACTGCTAACGACTTAAAAAGTTCAACATCTAAATGCGATAGTAGATCTGGAGCTTGATGTCTGCATACAGATCTTCTCATGTGGAAGCTGGGGGCACATCTGGACACTGAAACACATGGTTTATCCTGATTAAGATACCAAATATATCTATAAATTTAGGATAACGATGATCAAGACATGAAATAAATAAAAACATGGAAACAAGCTGATACAGAATATATATACACACACACACACACACACACACATATAAATACACATACATACATACACACACAAAATTATTCATACCCCTGGCAAATTCTGACTTAAAGTTACTGTTATTCAACCAGCAAGTTGTTTCTTGATTAGAAATGACACAGGCGTCTCCCAGAAGATAAGACGATGTACAAGAGGCATCATTGTGGAAAGAATTACTCATCTTTTATTTACATTTGAACAAAAAGTGGCATGTCCAAAATTATTAATACCCGTCTCAATAATCAATCGAAATTACAGCAATCAAACGCTTGCTATAATTGCTGACCAGCTTTCTGCATGTCTCCACTGGTATTTTTGCCCATTCATCTTTAGCGATGAGCTCCAATTCTTTCAGGTTAGAGGGTCTCCTTGCCATCACCCTGATCTTTAGCTCCCTCCACAGATGCTCAATGGGATTTAAGTCAGGACTCTGGCTGGGCCACTGCTATACGTTAATGTTTTTGTCTGGTAACCGTTTCTTCACCGCGTTTATTGTGTGTTTTGGGTCGTTGTCGTGCTTAAATGTTCACTGGTCCCCAAGGCCAAGTTCCTCTGCAGACTGCCTGATGATGTTGTTGAAAATTTTGATGATTGCTCCTTTTTCATGGTGCCGTTTACTGTGATTAGGTTCCCTTGTCCACTGGCTGAAAAACAACCCCAAAACATTAGGTTCCCACCACCATGTTTGACATGGGGATGGTGTTCTTAAGGTTGAAGGCTTCTCCTTTTTTACGCCAAATGAAGGCTACATCATTGTGGCCAAACAATTAAATTTTTGTTTGATCTGACCATAAAACAGAAGACCAGAAGTCTTCTTCTTTGTCCAGATGAGCATTTGCAAAGGCCAAGTGGGCTTTTGTGTGCCTTATCTGGAGAAGTGGTGTCCTCCTTGGTCTGCGTCCGTTGAACCCAGTGGTGTGCAGTGTCCGTTGGACTGTCTGCCTTGAGATGTTGCCACCAGCAGAGCCCAGATTCATCAGGATGGCCTTGGTGGTGATCCTTGGATTCTTTCCAGCACAGGGGTCACTTTTGGCTTCCGACCACATCCTCTGAGATTTTTCACAGTGTGGAACGTCTTGTATTTTTTAATAATACTTTGCACTGTAGCCACTGGAACTTCAAAACATTTAGATATGGTCTTATAGCCCTTTCCTGACTTGTGGCCACGGGCGGCTGTGGCTCAGGAGGTAGAGCGGGTTGGCCGTTAATCGGAAGGTCGGTGGTTCAATCCCTGGCTCCCCCTGGTTGCGTGTCGAAGTGTCCTTGGGCAAGATACTGAACCCCGATTTGCCCCTGGCGGCTGTATGAATGTGTGTGAATGTTAGTTTCCGTTTGAGCACTTAGGCTCAGTGTATGAATGTGTATGACTGGTGAATGCAGATGTACTGTAAAAGCGCTTTGAGTGGTTGAAAAGACTAGAAAGGCGCTATACAAGTACGGAGCATTTACATTTACAATGCGCAGCCACAGGTCCTCAGTGAGCTCCTTTGTCTTAGCCATGACTGTCCACAAACCAACAGCAGAGAGCTTCTGATTTTCACCTGTTGAGTTGATTAAGACAGCTGTTCCCAATGACTCAGCGTAATTAGGATGCTTTAGAATAGCTTGGACTATTTGGAATGGTATAGATCTTTGGATTTTCCATTTTGCAAAGGGTATCATTTCTAATCAAGAAAAAACTTGCTGGTTGAATAAAAGTAACTTTAAGTCAGAATTTGCCAGTGGTATGAATAATTTCGGGCTTGACTGTATATGTGTGTGTGTGTGTGTGTGTGTGTGTGTGTGTGTGTGTATATATGTGTGTGTGTGTGTGTGTATATATATCTATATCTATATATATATATATGTTACTGTCACACACTGTGGAAAAAGATGTGTGTTTTCAAATCTTAAAGCTATTTAAGGGGAAAAATGGGAAAAAATCCTATGTGGTGTGTGGGGGGTACATAGTTTAAAATAACTATTGTATGTATACTAAAACATGGTTGACTGGTCTCTTAAGTAAGGCTACTAGCACCACCTGCTGGGGATTTAAGGATAGAAAGTGAAAAAAATTACTAGTGTGATGTGAGATGTAACTGATACATTTTCTTAGTCCTTGATGAAATTAGATTTGTATGGTTCCAGTTTTCTTTTCCACCCTTTCTGAATTTATAAACCTTAGTCACTGGTTACTGTCCTCTGATTCAAAAAAATTAGGTTGCAGTGATAAGGAAGAAAAAGGTGCACTTTATTTGCCGCCTACATTTTGTAGACATTATTCTTTGCATTGAACCGGGGTGGTGATAGTGCAACTGATAGGACTATGCCTTTGGTGTGAGAGACCCAGGTTCATTTCCCCACTGTGACCCATCCGCCAATGTGTCCCTGAGCAAGAAACTTAACCCCTAGTTGCTCCAGAGGCGTGCGACCTCTGACATGTATAGCAATTGTAAGTCGCTTTGGATAAAAGCATCAGCTAAATGTAAATGTAAACCAAGCATAAATACTTGGTTCAGTGGACTGCCTGGGAAAAGGACCAGCTTTATATTTGAGACGAGGGCTGTGGTCAAGGAGAAAAACAGGAGTATGTCCTTAGCATGTTTTTGGTAAGAATAGTAGATTGGTCTAAGGTATTGAATTGTAGGAACGTGGATAAAGCACGGAATATTTTTAAAACATTGTTCTTAGAGTTTAACAAGTTTGCTCCAGAAAAGATGGTGACAATTAAGATTAGACCTGAACCATGGACGAACAACAATATTTTAAAGGCAATTAGGATAAGAAATTATCTTTTTTCAGAGTATAGGAAAACTAGAGATGAATCTTTATAGTACAAGAAACTCATTACAATGACACAATATTAGAGAACAGGAATAATCCTCATAAATTATGGAAGTCACAGAATCCAGTAGGGTATAGTGACAGGCTCAAGACCAAAACATACAATCTCAGCCTGGATATTGGAGGAAAAGTTACGTCAGATAAGGCCAGGGTAGCTGACAGTTTAAATATGTATTTAGAACCGTTGTGAAAACCTTGGTTAATAAGTTGCCAGGTCTGTCAGAATCCTACGGAGAGAGCCAAGTCCAGACTTTCTATTTAAAACAAGGGGTCCAGGCTTTCTCTTTTGCAACAGTGTCTGAGCAAACAGTGTTGAAGAAACAGTGTTGAAGAAACTTAAGGAACTTAACCCAGCCAAAGTAACTGATTTGGAGAATATTCCTGCCAGATTCCTTAGGGATGCTGCGGATTCTATCACCCCTTGTGTAACGCATATAGTAAACCTTTCCACTACGCTGGGAATATTTCCCAGTGAATTTAAATAGGCGAGAGTTATCCCTTTCTATAAAAAAAGAAGTAAGCTAGATCAAGGAAATTATCAGCCTATGCCCATCTTGTGTGCACTATCTAAGATAATAGAGAAGATTTATGAGCAGATAGATACATATAGTTCCTTTAATTTATACTATACATTTCAATCAGGCTTCAGGACATCCCACTCCACTGACACTTGCCTACTCTACCTCACCGATTACATCAGGAGAGAGATGGATGGGGGAAAGCACTGTGGTATAGTCATGTTAGACCTCCAAAAGGCATTCGATACTGTAGATCATGCCATTCTATTAAAAAAATTAAAAGCGTTGGGATTAAATGGATTGGTTCATATTTTAGAGGTAATCTTGGAGAAACAAATGGTGGATGTGGGTGGGATTCTATCCAAACCTTTGTTTCTAGAATGTGGGGTCCCACAGGGATGTGTTTTTAGGTCCACTGTTTTTCTATTAATGACATGAAATCTGCTTGCTCATGTGACCTTTTTTATATGCAGATGATTCTGCATTATTGGTATTGCACAAGGATAAATCTGAGGTCTAAAAAGTCCTGAGCTTGGAGTTATTTCATATCAGTTGATGGTTGTCTGACAACAAGTTGTCACTCCATCATGGTAAAACAGAGGCCATACTCTTTGGATCAAAGTTAAAGCTAAAGAAGGCCACAGATTTTAGGATACTGGTGGGAGACACTGAGATCACAGCCAAGGAATCTGTCAATTACTTAGGCTGTGTCTTAGACAGTCATTTATCAGGAGACTGCATGGCTCAGATGGTGCTCTCTAAAGCCAACCAAAGAATCAGATTTAATAGAACAGCGTTAGAGACCTTGGCAGGGGCTCTAATCCAGTGTCATTTTGATAATGCATGCCTCTCCTAGTATATAAGTGCAGCTGTGATCCTAAAAAGAAGTTGCAAATGCAAAATAAATTGGTGTGATTGGTCCTTAAACTCTCATCTAGGACACATCTTCTTCCCGCTCATTTCATTAGCCTTAAATGGCTGAGGGTAGAAGAGCAAGTATTAACTATATATGAGTAAGTATAACTTACAGGACTGTTCATAATGAAGCTCCAAAGTACCTGTACAACTACTTTACCAAAATTAGGGAATACAGTAACTATATCACAAGAGAGAGTACAACTGATTTGGTTCCCATTAGGTGTTGTATGGGAAAGGACACTTTCCTGTATTCAGCTGCCATTATGTGGAATGGGCTACCGATGAGCATTGAGATGATCAACTCTTTAGTTAGGTTTAAGTCTTAAATCTCAGTGTTAATTTTGCATTGTACAGGCCTATTCAATTTTTGTAAAATTTAGTGAACTTCCTTTTATATTGTATAGTAATGTTGTGACAGAAATAGTATTATATGTAGGAATGTGTAAGGATTAGTATTATTTTATATTGTATTGTTTTTTGTTTTTTATTTTATTTTTTTAAGAGAAACGATGTATACTTGGAAGCTGCTAATAACTAACTAGTTGCCTATTCATGATGCTCCCTACACATTTGCCTTCCAAAAAAAGACCACAATGGAAATCTGCTAGAACATCAATCAATCAATGTCATATGATCACACAGACACTCAACAACTGAGCTGAGATAGCTAATATTACTGTTAACTTCATATTTCACAATGTCAGACTACACCATATACATAAAAAGGTCTGTCTTAAGACATTTGTTAGTAAAAGTGGAACACACAGTAAATTTCCCCTTAATTACGGTATCTCTGAACTGTCTCTTCTACCGAATCACACACATTTAGGTTATTTTATGTATTGATAACTCATAATAATGTGATTTTATTAATGTGATATTATTATTTCACTTCCATTCACTGAGCCTACCTGAAACTGTTTGGAGCCCCCCTGGGGAGGTCCGCCTCCCACTTTGAAAACTTCTGGTGTGAAGCATATGTAGTATTAGCAAAAAATTTATCTATGCTCCCTTCCATTTAGGGAGAAGAGGATTGACCTGGAAGCCAGGACCAAGGCTGGGAGCAGTATGCAGAATGTCTGGCTTGAAATCTTTAACCCAACAGAGAATGATAAAGGCAAATACACCTTGGAGATGTTCGATGGTGAAGAGACACACAAGCGGTATCTTGACCTGTCTGGACAAGGTGGGTGGGAATTACAAAACACAGATTTTATTTAAAGGATCTAAAACACAATTTCTGATAAAGAGGTATGATACGTATACTTTTTTTGTCATTCTCAATCATGATTATTGTTATTTTTATTTTCAACAGCCTTTGCTGATGCAATGCTGGAGTACCAGAGGTTGAAGTAAGTGCTGCCCTACATGCATGATGATGATGCGTCTAGCATGGCTTGCTGTGGCACTAACAGAAAACAATGAGTAGTCAGAGCTTTTTTATTATTTATTTATTATTAGTTGAAAACTATTCACAGAAAACATCTAAGAGACAGATTATTGTCACCTGACACTGTACAATGTCATATATGTTTGACCTTATGTTTTTATCCCTCAGGCAAGTGGCCATTGCTGAGAAAAGTGAGTCACAGGTTATGTGTTATTTCTGCCCACAACAAAGAATAAAAGGTTGTAAAGTGATTGTCTGCAGGGAGTTACTGTTACTTGTTTTGTTTCAGATCGGGCCAAAGTGACAAAGGGTCTTCCTGATGTTGTAGCCATCATGGAGGGAAAGGCACGTCATACTTAGGAAAACATTACTATTTAGAGACACATTAATACACAATTGCAAGAATCTTACTGTCTCTTGTCTCCTCCTGATCCTCTCTTCAGTCTTTGTGTCTGACATGCTTCATCGACGGTGAACCAGCCCCGGAGATCTTTTGGCTTAGGAACGACAGGGAGATTGTTAACCAGACCCAATTTACCATCGCCAACACGCCCAAATGCAGCACCATCACTGTCAATGGCGTCAACATGGAAGATTCTGGAAAATACAGCATCTTTGTGCGCAACCAGTATGGCTCTGAAACAGTTGATGTGACCGTGAGCGTTTACAAGCATGGACAGAAGCCTCCAGCAAATGCTGTAGAGATGGGTTAAGATTGCAAACTGAGTCAGAAATTAATTTACTGCAGGGTTTTTGTGCTTCAGATTGAGATTTCTTACCGAAGATAGATGGACTGATAGATGACATTCACTCTCTACTTGCAATCTAAATTATATATCTGCATAGACAGAAAGAAGAGGTTGAAAGTGGATGGATAGATAGATGGTGAGATTGAATGATGGTAAATTCATGTATAAGGAACTTTATTGCGCATGAAGGAACTTTACTGAGCATGTCCACTGAGGTGGAATAAAAAAAATATATAATCCCCTATAGTCTGCAAACTGTCCATATAATTTTAATACTAGACAGTGTAGGCCTCTGTCATAAAAATCACATCCTTTTGCTTCTCTGCTGCAGACTTACTTGGTCTTTTATATGATAGCTAATGTTAAGCAACTGAATGTTGCTAACATTAGCTACCATAAGTGACCGTTAGCTTATGATAGCTAATATTAAGCAGCTGAATGTTAATTAGCAAACATTAGCTAATATTAGCTACCATAAGCAACTGGATGTTAGCTAACATTAGATGGAAGCAAATGAATTAGCAAGTTTAGATGTTGCTTTGTAACTGACATGACAGAGCGAGTTTGCTGACTTTTACTCTTCTCTACTTGTGCAACTGTTACATTTTATCATTTACCCATATTCGATAACTGTCCAATAAAAGTTACACCAGCATTTGACATAAACCTGCAAAACCCTCAGCTACTGGACTGTAGAGTAAATGTTTAATTAGATGTGTCATTTTAGTGTGTGTGTAGTGAATAAAGCAATTTCAAGTGATTTTCGCTAGTGTATTATTTTTATGAGCACTTGCACTATATTTCATCTTAATATTCGTATTAAGTAAACTTTAATAATTAATAAAATAGCCTATTAAAATGAGGACTACAGCTCTCTATGTGCTGATTTTGCAAGCAGTCTTGTACTTCAAAAGCAAACAGTCCGCAGTGTCATTAACCCCTACTGGGTCCTAGTCAGGTTTAATGGCACACTGCTGAAAGGTTTCAGATGTGCATGAAGTTAATTTAAGATCTAAAGTTCAATGAATGAGTCCTGAAATGAAACAAATGTTAGGTATGTCTAATAGTTTATTACATAAAGCATTTTCTCATTTTAATTTTAATTTCCATCTTCAGTCAGGGTTCTGCGACACTGTAGATCACAATTTATTGATTGTTCATGTCTGTTTGTTGATGTACAAAAATCAGTGAAGTTCTTGAACACACAACATGACAAAATGTATCACCTAAATTCATCTTTGGTGGAAGTTAAGGTTTGGCCAAACAGGAGTAAGTGACCTCCAGGTTGTTCAAACAGCAGTGATTACTTCAGAGGGACTTGTTACTCATTAGACATGGTACAGGGAGACCCCTTGCTTTCCTATATAAAAAGGTGCAGCACCACAGTGACATCCTCGACGTTGTGTTGAGCTTCACAGCCGTCTCAGCCTCCAGCCCACCTTGGTGAAGGAGAATCCAAATCTTCTAGAAAACATGGCCTTCAATGGAACATGGCAGGTCTACTCCCAGGAGAACTACGAGGAGTTCCTCAGGGCCATGGGTGAGAGAAAACAAACCAGGGGCTCTGGTAGAGCTGCAGGGGTCGGCATATAAAGATTATAAAGAAATATATTATCTTCGGTAGTTGAAGACAAAGTGGCCATTTTGTTGTGGTTAAAGACTTCTTCTTTATATTATAACCACACAGTCAACAGTTGCAGTTCAGAGATTCATTATTCCTTACTGCAGGAATGAACAAAAAAGAACTTGTGCTATGCTTACCAGAACTTCCAGCAGATGTCATAAAGATGGCCAAGGACATCAAACCAATTACTGAGATCAAGCAGAATGGCAATGACTTTGTTGTCACCTCCAAGACCCCTGGAAAGACTGTGACCAACTCCTTTACCATTGGCAAGGAGGCTGATATCACCACCATGGACGGCAAGAAGATCAAAGTTTGTAATTCTAATTTACGTTTTAATTTGCAAGAGACATAGCAGCTTCACAGTTGTTTTATGTCGTATCAGTGCATAAATATATTACCTGATTTCATACAGTATAAATCTATTATTTTATACTGTGTTGAGCCTGCAAGTGTACAGCATCTCTTGAACGCTATTAATTGTGCCAGTGATGATGATGATTGTTTTATTCCCTAACCCTAACCCTAACCATGTTTAGGGGTATTTCTGATATGTATTGTCTCCTCTTCTGACCTCCAGTGCACTGTCAATCTGGAGGGTGACAAAATGGTCTGCAACACTGGCAAGTTCTGCCACATCCAAGAGATCAAAGGAGGAGAGATGGTTGAGGTACAGTTAGCCACATCTTACCAGAACTCACTCTTTCTTACACACATATCTCCAAGACCAAATAAAATAAAAATGTAGTCACTATTGAATGTTTCACCTTAATGTAAGTAGGTTTAAATCAGTGGTTCTCAAACTTTTTCACACAACATTTTTTCACCCCTAAACTGACACAAATTAGACCCCAATTTGATAAGAGTTTGTCCGCAAGTCCCCCGTTTGATTGGATTTTACCTTTTAGATGTTTCATTACAGAAAGTGTATGAAACCCATAACCCAAAATGTCATACATTTAGTCATTTTGTTACTTATGGATGGAATTATAATGATGAATGAAAATAAATTATTCCCCTTTTTGCTGGGGACCTCCTGGAACCTCCTCAAGGACCCATGGGGGTCCCCGGAACCCACTACGAGAACCACTGGTTTAAATAATGTATTTATATCCACGCTACACATTCAGTCTGTTTCCTTTTCCTTTATCTCCTTTCAGACTTTGACCATGGGCTCAACAACCCTCGTCAGGAGGAGCAAAAAGGTGTAACTCTGGCAGTGAAGAAACAATGTCTATTTAAATAAAAGTGTTGCTTAATAAGCGTGTTGTGCGTTATTGTTTGCACAAATGCCCATGACTCTCTTTGACTGGCCTTCTTCCCGCATCCTTACTGTGTCTGACAGATAAGCGGTGAGCAGATACTATGCAATAAATAATAATCTAAAAATGAATAAATAGCCTAATGGAATAGTAGAATAAATAGATACCAAGTACTGTGTGTGTGTGTGTGTGTGTGCGCGCGCGCGTGTGCGCGTGTGTGCGTGTCGTGGCTGTACATCTGTGAGCATGCGCAGTGCAAAGAGAACACTTTGACTATGTAGTTCGTGTCAGCTGCAGTAAAGCATCAGGGTTTGTGAAAATAAAGCAGTAATAAACACATTCACCGCAGCCAAATTGTAGCAACGGGTTGTTAAAAAATGGCGAGGTATCTAAGGCCGCCTAATACATCTCTCTTCGTTAGAAACATCGCCGACGACTCCAGGTATGTTGTCATTTTTAACCCCTGCTGGCGTGTAAGCAAGCATGGTCAAGCTAACATAATGCTAGTTAGTTAGCAAACATGTATGTCATTACCAAAATATTTAACTGACGTCAGCGTTACGAGTGATCCCAGGCAGGGAGGCAAAAAGGGCGTTGTAGTTATTTTTTCAAACGAATATTGCCCCTGATATCTGCTAACAGCTATCATTAAACACATTTCCCTACAAATGGTTTGCTATAATACCTAGCAAACGACAAGACTGTGTTGGAAGACTGTGTTGTTGCAGCTTAAGTTAGCGTTTCTCCCACAAAAGACGAGTTGCTTTTTATATTCTGGACATAACTTAATAATGTTACGTGACTGCAATACTAAGGTGTGGCGTTTCGCTTTAACTACGTTACATGTATGCAAAGTTAACTGTTGGGTAACAGCAAGTCTATTTTTCACAAATCCAGTTTTATTTTAGCTAACGTTACTAACGTTAGCTTGTCCAATTTCTAAACATTGCATACATAAGTTACTCTTAGTAAAGCTACACAAGTTAAACTAAAGTTAACTGTTCATTCAAATGTTGGAAACGTATTTTTTTTTAAAGGCAAAATTCTTCATCAAACTTAACACTGTCCAATGCAAAAACAATCTTGCACATTAAGTTGCTGTTCATAATGAAACCTGAATTATACAATGCTATTAAAGTTCACAGAAAGACATGCTCTCTCAATTACGCCAAGAGTTTTTTTTAGCTGTTTAGATGGTTTGGGTTTTATCTGCCATTGTTTTGAAATATTTGTGTCTGAAGCTCATACTGCCACCCCAATACAATGGATGTGAATGTTGTGCATTGAAAGAAATAGCTCCCAGAAATGTAACGTTATACATAATTCGGTTACCCCTGTGACTTTGCCACCTCTGTTAATAAATAACGCACGCCATATCTGGCTGCTATGGATGTGTGAAGTTGACTGACTGGGCTTTTGAAGTGGGACAGTAAATACTAGATTTGTCTGTAAAGTATTGTCTTATGCTGTGCTGGCACCAGCTCTTGTGTATACCTTGCACACTGGGCTACAGCTAAATTCATATGATAGCCAACAGAATAAATGTGCTTATTTCATGATACTTTAGGCCAGAGGATTTACGTCGTGAGTTTGGTCGTTATGGGCCTATTGTAGATGTCTACATTCCACTTGACTTCCATACACGACGGACAAGAGGATTTGCTTACATTCAATATCCTTTATTCTTTTAATTATAATTTGGAAATGGTGTTTTCACTGAGGGATTGCAAAGCATTAATCTAACTTTTTGGTTGCAGTGGATATCACGGCACCTGACCTGACAATGTTTTTTAGGAGGAGTCTCTTTTATTTTTATATCACAACTGTTTGTCCCATTGTATGGGAATGTTTTTTTTAAATGCAATTTTACTTTCTATGAATTGTTTGTTATCTACAATATTGTTTTTACAGATTTAAACTTATCCTAACCAATATTTCTTCTGTTGTTGCCTTAGAATGGTAAAGATACAGTTCTGGACACCCCACACCAAAGAAAGTTGAAAGGCGGTTGTAGAGTAGATTCAAGCCAAAGACACCCAGGCGACAAGCAGTAGTGGAATTGGGAAAATAAAGAGAGAGCAAAAGAATGAAGATACAAAGAGGAGAAAAGAGAGCACCAAGGCTTCCATTTGTCTACCAAAAGGGAGGAAAAGCAAAGTGTTTATTGGGCAAAGACGAGCAGGAAATCTCAAGTTCTTCTGCCAAGACAATAAAGATCAAGCTGAAGGTCAAAGGTCAAGCATGTTAAAGGTAACAAGCTAAAGTTTTTGTATCCTACCGAATCTGATCACCGTCAATATTTATTTTGTCCTCACAATTTGATATCCCAAATGGGCCTATTGATTCAGTTTTATGTTGTTTAATTGCTGCCTGAAGACAAAATTCGTTAATTTTCTGTTTTAAATCATTGCCTGAAGTGATTTTTCTCAGCACTGTTCTAATTCTATTAGCTGTGTTTCATAGACTGGAGCTGACAAACTGTGTTGCAGCCTTTTTTGTAATTGTTGTGCATGTGTGCAGCCTTCTCTGTCCCAACTCTCCTAATTAAAAAAATAAAAGGCCTTAACAATGTAGCACATTTGAAGATGTGCGGGATGCAGAAGACGCTCTTCACAACCTGGACCGTAAATGGGTTTGTGGGCGTCAGATCGAGATCCAGTTTGCTCAGGGAGACAGAAAGAGTATGAACAATTTGCATTACTATCTAAGCAGCATACATTTAACCTTTGTAAACCCTCATTCAGTGTTGTTTTGTAATACCTAATGTCCTGATGTAAATTTGTCCATAAAGCCCCTAACCAGATGAAGGCCAAGGAGCGCCACTCTCCTCGCAGTTTCTCCCGCTACGACGACGATCGGGATAGCCGCCGAAGACGGTCCCGAAGCCGCAGCTATGATCGACACAGGTCCCGAAGCCCGTCCCATGAACGTCGTCCTCGGAGGTCTGAGAGCCCTAGAGAGTGAGTTGTTGCCAACTTTTTTTTTGTTACAGTAACTTAATAGTGAGTTTCATCAGTTAATCAGTCAGCAAAGCTCTTGTTGATGTTGATGCTTTATACACTTTGGCATAAAGTAAACATAACATACACTATATTCTCCAAACTAAGGTAGTGGAAAAATGTAGTTTCGGTATCTGCGCTGAAATTAGCGTATCATATTAGCTCAGATATCGAATGTGCATATACTGACTACACATATGGACATTATTTGCTTACTTACTATCTTATACATTATACATTTTCTATTCCCGACATATCTCTGCTGTTGTGAGACTGAAATTTCCCCCTGTGGATAAGTAAAGAGCTACCTTACCATCCCTTAACAGACCCAAATGTAACTTTAACTAACATCTAGGGCTGTCCCTGACTAAGGATTTACATAGTCGAATCATGTGTGTTTTTGTGCACGGTGATTGCGAGCCGAAGCTAAACTGAGACTTATTGTTGAACATTTTCTCTCTGTCTCTTGCCTGCCATTGACTGGTCTTGTGCAGAGTTTTTGCCGTGCTGCCGACAACTGCATGCATGGCACGGTTACTTGCGAGTCTATTTCAAGTAGCGGCTGTTTAAAAACGATGTAATATTCTTTGTGTGGTTCATCAACGGTCATAAATTACCCGAAAGTCCCACGAGGTGCGGACAACTCGGCACAACAGTGGTGAAGCTGGGGCTCGTCTCTTCAGCAAGTGTTCCTCCTGCCACTACACGCTACACCTACACATGCGCACTGACGACCCAGGGTTAGGTTTACAATTTTGTATTCATTCACGCACTTTAAAAACATTTATTGGACATTTATTTTCTTTTTACATGTTTATTTACAGCATTAAATGTTGAAATGTGTATTGTAATAGGGTGTATATATTAACTTATTGGGAGAAAACTGGTAGTTCTATGTAAAATCAGATGTTGAGCTTGACCCATCGAAGCATCGAATCTTCAACTATTTGGGGTCAGACCTAATATCCAGGTTAAGAAAAACATTTGCCAAAGAGCACTATTGCGCTATTAAAAGAGAAGATAACACAAGGTCATCCATTACAAGATTAAGTCTGTTTGCAGGGTTCATATGATTTTATGTCATAACGTCCTATGCCTATTTGCATCACAATTTTACTTTTAACTGAAAAAAACTATTCAAATGATGATGATGTGACATTTGTTGGGGTCTGTACCAAACAAACATGATGATTTGTAGGCCAGGGCATCTCTGCAGGAGTACTGTACATTTAAACTTCTTTTATAAAATTGCAGCTTCTGTGACTTGAACATTGCACAGTGCAGTTTCTTTTGTACAGCCCTAATGTGATATTTGTACATTCATGTATGTTTTAGTTCAGGTGTGACCTGTATTTCTTCCTCAACACACTAATAAGAACAAAGAGGAGAAAAAAGTAGACTAAAGCTTTGATCTTTAGCTTGTTGTGGTTATTTATATTATCTGACTATTTGAGCCTTTCTAGAACTGGTATAAACCAGTTGTGTCTATAAAAGAGCAGGAAACCATGCTCCGCTTAATTACAAAATCAATGTTCTTATCCTGAAAATAAAGTGGTGCACCGATGTCTTGTACAATTTTACACCCTGAAAAACTGGTTTTGTGTTTTTGTTCTCTCACAGCTCTCGGTCCTACAGTAGACATAGGCGGAGCAGAAGCCATGAAAATGACAAGTATGCTAATTTCTAATGTTGCAGTATTTAATACAAGCAATGACTATGTTACTATTCTGAACTTAACAATTCACACATTTTATCATTAATAACTAATGACCGTCCCACCAGGTACAGAGGTCCTCCCCGTGACCACCCGAGGACACACCATGAACCAGGCTCACGTAGTCGCTCCGTGTCCTGCTCCCCTTCACCTTCCAGATCCAGGCCCAAAGGTAAAAAGAGCCAGTCCAGGTCTCACAGCCCAGCTGAAGACTTCCACCCAACTTCCAGCTCCCAGAAAAAGTCTGTGGGACGATCTCCCTCCCGGTCCTACTCTAGATCCATGTCCCGGTCACGCTCTCGCTCCAGGTCCTGGGCTGGACGCAAATCTGGAGGTCACTGATTCTCTGTTCCTCCTAAACCTTAATTAATGTTTCTGTTCAGCTTTTGACAATAACAAGAATACAGCAGAATTTTAGGTATAAAAAATTATAAAATTACAAAGCAAGGGGAGGGGGGGTAATAGTCTGAGGGGAAAAAAAACAGATATTCTCTGAGATTAACTTGGTAAAAGAAAATACTCACATTTATGAGAAATAAACTTGAATATTCTGAGATTATAAGTGATACATGTCTAAGTAGTAACTCTACACAATATTTCAGATGTGCTTGATGTATCAAATAATAATAATAATTTCACCAACCAGTATTATGAGACTTTCCTCACTTCTACATTTATAAATGACATTATATAGATATGACGCAGGCTTTCAAGGGGCTTTGTTGCAGTCCCTCATCTGCCTTAACTGGAAGCGCCACCTCTTCTTAGGTCTCCACTGAAACACAAAGAACATCAGTTTTCTTTCTCATAATTTTGCCACTTTTAATCTTGGAAATGCTGATTTATTTATGTTTTCTCTTGTAATAAAACCCAGCTCTGTAATTATCATTTTCTTAAACTACAATGATCCTACTACGTCGTCATACTTGAGTGTTCTGCTCTGTTTGTATTTGTCTATCATTATTACGGTAGTCTGTTGCCAAAGGAAAGTGAGCAGCAGGCCCGGAGATAGATTTTCATTTGATCCCTGGTAAACTTGGCCAGGTTTTTTTGGACTTGTGTCATGTGGGTTGCTAAAGGTGGAATAATTGCTACTGTCTGGTTTGCCAATATTATTTTTGTACTTGAATGAACTGGCAATATTTACATTCATACATCAGTTTAATTCTGTTGTTTATGTAAACATAAATAAAGATTACCTTTAACTTCAGGCCCTGACTTTCCAGTATTTAAGTACTCTGGCTTCAGGGGCACTTATTAAACAGCAGCAAGCAAACTGTATACTTGAATAGCTGTAATTACTGTGGCAATGGATAATGTATGGAATGCAGTTAGCTGCTACCAAATACTTTATCCAGTATATCATGTGACGTGTACAAGATGAGCTGCATTTTGTTCAGCGAGTGAAACATTCATTTTAATATTCAAGTGTTCCTTAAACTATTAAAACTAGGGCAACCGTATTATCAATAAATACATTCTCTTGTTATTTTCACTGCTGTACTGTTACAGGGGTTGGAAAGCAGGAGACTTCTTTCAGCAATGAAAAGAAATGTATACATATCCTGTATTGTATTAAAGTCAGTCGTTAAGATATTCAAGCACAGACAAAATAGGGGGGGAAGGGGAAGGGATTTATTTCTTTTGTAAAATTTTGTCATCAATTCATAAAATGCATTCTTTAACATTTGCTATTTTAGAAACTAATTAATACCAATCTTAAACAGGGCATTCTCTTTTCATCGTCAGTGACATTTCAGAGGGACAAATTAACAGCCAATTCATTACAGGTTTCAAATTTAGAACAAGGAGACTTTGCCATGCACAACAGTCGGGCAAGAAATAAATGTTTACATGAACAACCAATAGAAGAAAGTACTTTTACAGCATGAGACCAAGTTCAGTTGTCAGCTGGCGGAAGAACAGCTGAGAACTGAAGGTGGTTCTGATGGAAACATTTGGTCAGTTTGTGGCATTGCCACCTAATGAAACATGTCATTTTCAGCATGAGTTTCAAACTTAGGCACAAACAGGTCAAGATTAATAGCATCACACTTACACGCTGTAAGCACATTCAGAACTCAAATCCATACACAAGCAAGTCTCCTCTGGGATCCAATTGATATTTTGTTGCACTTTTACTTCATTTGCATTTAGCATTTTTCACCCTACACTGCATAATACAAAATAAAAAAAAAACATGTGCAAGATCTCTGGAAATATAACAGTGCAGGTGTACTGACAAATGTTTAGGCAGATTTTTTTAACAAAAATATTCTTCAGTATTTAAGTCAAGACATTGAAGTCAAGACATGTCCTTAGCATGTCTTATACATTCAGTGTTATTACTAAAAATACTTTTGTCAGACAGGCCTCCAACTTGGCCTGCAAATGTACATATGCTACAAGTACTTTATACATTTCATTATTTACATGGCTCTTAAACACACTAACAAGCTATCATACTTTGTTTTGTCATCTTTAAGCTGGCAATAAACAGCTCCAATTCTGCAAAGGGAAAGCAAAAAGAGCCTCAATAGAGGATTGCATCACAAAAATAGAGTATCCATAGGGAGATAGTCAATTACGCCTCCATTTCAATAGCATCCTGGCCTGTAACTTATTTAAAAAAAATAAAAATAAAAAATTGTCTGATTGCAGTGCAAGAGGGTAAACAAGAGGCAGAGTGTGTTGATTTTTCGATGGTCAACTACAGACCTAATTTGTAAACATAAAACCTGCCTCGTGTCGAGTCCCTTGGGCTACTTCACTTCAGAAACCCATCCTCAGCTCTACCATACCTTACAATGGCACGCAGCTAACAGGACCATGTCATGTGGCTTAGTGAGACAAAGTGAAACTCAGTCCAACATCCAAGCCTGGCCCTCTTCCGCATGTTAAAAGCTGCAGCACTGTCCTGAACAGGTTTGAGAGTTGTAATAACAGCACTGATTGAAACGGATGAACAGTTAGAAGTTACCTAAGGGACTCTAACCCATTCACCCACTCCGGCTGGCAAGGTCAAAGCGGCAATGGTAACTATGCCGACCACACAGATGTCCAAAAAAAGAGGGGGTGGGGGTTACAGCAAAAACATTGCTTTGGTTACAAACACACACACACACGGCACTTCATACATCTTTCAACTACAACAAAAATGGACTTGTACAAAATAATGCTATGATAGAGTGTTGCAAGCCTCAGAAAAGCTCAACTCCTATAGTGCATGTGCGCACAGCGCAATAAAAAAGGTACAGGAGTTGGCAGTCCAAGGCCTGTGTGCCATGGTCTCTTATTACCCTTCAGTTTGAGGTTTAACTTTTGACCTGTACATGCTCACTACAGCTTATTACTCCAGTAAGATAGTTTTTCTCCCTGCAGAATTGCAGTTGAGTGCCTTTTCCATCCCAAACAAGGAACGTAATACATAAGAAAAAAGGTGGGCCCTAGTCAAAAAATTGCTACGGAATTGTTAGCTTTAGCACCTGAAGCTTTAGAGGTGACTCTAAAGAATCATCATAAAACTTATGTAAATGATAAAGCTAGTCTGTCCACAGAAATGGACCGTAAAAGTGATGGGAACTTACCTGACCTATACTATAACCCTTATTTGGAAAATAAGCACACTCATCTGCTTTGACAGCCATGATTAAAAAGAACAAAACAGAAGTACAAAAGGCTATCCAGTTTGTCATTAGTCTCAGAAACTGACTCTACTAAAAGCATCACCGACCAGCAAGGCTACAAGGCTGTAATGTATTGAAATACAAGGTTGTTTTGTTTTTTGTTTTAAAAAAAGAAAAGGGTGTCGAATACATTCACAGCAAACACTGCTGCAAATGCCTCCTAACACTCAAAGAGGTCAGTCTAAAAAACAGTTAAAAGTATTACAGCACTGAGGTGTTCCTGGTGGGTGGGTGCTCTCAAAAGAGTCCCAGTTCATGCATTGGTTTTGTGAAGTGTGGGTATCCCTCTCAGGCCTGCACCTTGAGGAGGCTCTTGAGCTGGAAGGCCATCATCTCCCTGTTGTCATAGGAGCCCATCGGGAAGGACACCCAGTGGCTGGGGGGTTTGGGCAACACGCTAGGCGAGGGTGGCTCGCTGAACTTCGGCCCTGCGTAGCTCGGACTTCCTTGTGTGGCCAGGAGCGTGTTGAGGTGAGACACTGCACCCTCCCAGTTCTGATCATAGTGGGTGGCAAATCGAACAGAAGCATTCTTCTCAGCAGACACGGCCTGCCGCGCCTCTGGAGACCTGTGGTAGGCTGCGCCCTTGTCGCTCCGGCGGTGGCCGTGGTGGTGAAGGCCCCCTACTCCTGCAGATGCTGCTGCACCATTCTGGTCACGGCTTCTCTGCTTAGCCCGGCCAAGTTGGTGGTTCTTCTTGGCCAAAGGGCGCTCAGGGTGGGAAACTGGAATGTTGTACCTCTCTCCACCTCCCATACTGCTTTTGCACTACGTGTCACCTACATGATGAGAATACAGAATTACTAAAGTTGTTTATTAAAGACAACTTTTTAGTATTAATGATGCATTGTGATTCGCTTGGAAGATGTTCTATTTATTGGCTATTGATATTGCGTAATCAGTCCACACAACACGTACACACTCGACAAAAACAAGTCCACAGGGCTACGTGCAGACACGCCAGACAGCCAGGCCTGCGTCGCCCCTCCCCCACACACACAACCGACCAGCAACATCTTCAGCTCACCTCTTTGTTGTCAGAAAGTTAAAGAAGCAGTGGTCTCTCTTCAATCGTTCACCTCCAATCGGGCCCCAGGTCCTCGAAGTAGTTCTCTGTCTACTTCTCGCTGCAATTTTGTTTCCAGCAAGATCTGTGGTTTTCATGTGCCAAAGAGCGTTGTTTTCTCGTGGAGCCGGGCTAAACATTCACCTCGGCGCACGATGCTCCAAGAAGCCGAAGACCTTTTTGGGAAAGAAAATGTCGGCCATTAGAAATGCAAAATACGCACGACATAATATACAATATTCTTCCGTCTTTCGACATAGCATTGATGTTTCCTTTCAGGAGGGGGACGGCTATTTCGGAGTGCGTCATTGCATCTAGCTCTGCAAAAACCAACAAACGAAACGGCAATAACTTTGTGAAAATAGTTTTATAAAACTACTGGTGGTTATAATAAAATGTTACATAAGTAACCTGCGACGTGTTATCCCATTATTGTTTGTGCGCCAGTAACTTGGCTTAAAGGCAATCAAGTGCCTTTGTTTAGTATTTTTCAATGTAATAGTCTCGATCAATTTGAGTTTTGATTAATAATCCCACCTGTTTTATAATAGGTACTGCTTTCACAATCTCGGTGACTCCACTTTGGCACCAAACCAAAACAAAGAAACTGTGAGCTCAATATGGCGACGAGGTACAAACAGCTTTTCTTACCGACTCCTTTAGGCTTGGTTGATGAAGCCCCTCGTCCGAGAATATGTGAGATTAGCCTTTACAATCCCTCGGCGGACTATGCAGGAAGCACAGCAAGCTATATTTCCTACAAACCCCGTTACCCTCGACGCTTTTGTGGTGCTAAAAGTGGCCGTTGGACGTTACTTCTCTCTCCCGACTCCGTCTGAATTGCAACAAAATGGAATCTACAGCAGGGATATGTAGCTCGTTCTAACTGAGATCTGACCAATCGCGTGTCGAGTACAAACCGAACGACCAATCATCGAAGAGACAGCCAGACGCATTCACGCCTGTTGCCAGACCGGTGACGTCAATCGCTGATCCTCCTCTTCTTTCCTTTGTTGGAGTTCGGGTATTTCCGGAGAGAAGTGTGAAAATAACAGAAAATAAACCCTTTCAAACACTAATAAACGCCCGCTTTCAAGATATATTATCTAGGAAGTAACTCTTAAGGTTACATACAACATCATATGAAGGTTTAGGCTCACAATAGTTTTGTGTTATGTAATGTCAGTCCCTCGTTCAAATAAGGTAAACACATCCACAGTTTAGATTTATTGACGTACTTAATGCTTTTTCTGCTAGGGGAAAACGGATTTGTTGTTCCACAGTTTCTGTTTGTGTATGTTAAGCCCATTGTACTGGCTTGAAACAGCTGCAACAGGCGGTAATGATACGCAGCTGTCTGTGAGCTGCCCTACCCCCCATATCATCTGTCCTCTTGCTTAAACAAAACCTTGACCAATTTATTGGAACGGGTCATTTAGCCCTCTTATCATTTTCCAGCTGGTGGAAGAGTGAAATGAGAACAGGAAAGGGAATGCAAGATTTTTCCCTTTTCAAATAATATTATATTATTTTTGATGAATTTACATGGTGTTACAATGATATTAGCCTACTGCACTTTGTCCCATTTGTGTGAGCTTTGATACAAAGGCCCAATTCAGAGTTAATCTACTACCAAACAAATGAGTGCCATATAAATGTCATACTGTCATAAATCTTTAACAGCATATGGACAAGTCATCTTCCCTTGATGTTTTGTTGAATTAACCTAGAGCCACAACACTTCAAATGGACTTCAGTATCCTGGTGTTTGTGGGGTTAATAAAATGACGTTAAAAATCCCAGGACATACAAGGTATGGCTCACTTAAAAGTTGAGACTATTTGGGGCCTTTTAGTAACTAAACTCCTGCTCGAAAGATTATAACTTGGTCTTTGTTATTCGTCACAATATAGCTTTTAGCCTTTGTATATCATGTGTTATACTGGGGTATTGTGTTTAATTTCACTTTCTTACAACACTTAGTGTTTGCTTTTGAAAAATGCAGTTCTTACTTTCCACCTAGTAGGCTATGTACTGGTTGTGGATGGTATTACACCCTTCGAGTTGGTTTTATGGTAGTCTGCAGGTCCAAGTCTAAAGAATACAAAACAACTACCATGAAAGATTAACTTCATGTCTAAGTGCACAGTCAGCGTTATTCTCCCTCATACCTTGTTTAAAGTGTCTGGATTTTTAAAGAGTTGCGCAACACAGGCTGTGTCAACCAGTGTTCACAGCTGAAGGCAGTGGAAGGACACTCCCTTAAGTAAACCTTTGTAGGGGGTTGCAGCCAGTTGCAGCCATCAAGAGTCAGCTATGTATGGAAAGTAGGTCACCAAGAGGCTTCTGTAGGTCATACAGAACATACGTGGTGGACTAAACTCCATGACTGAGTGGTCGTAAAGACATTCTGTAAACATGTAGGCATATGTCTTTTCATAGACACAGTGAATGTACAGGCCAACCTGGAAAGTGGAATGGAAAATATTTTCAAAACAACAGTGGTGTACAAATGCTGCCAGGTTATTTTATTTCCTACACAGCATAGATATTTTTCACACAGACAGACACACTCTCTCGGAACAGGCCATTTACAGTAGTTATTGGGTGTAAATGGTGGAAAGTGAATCATCAATGGAGTTTTACATGAATCTGAATAGTGTCAAATGTGTTGTGAAACACACCCACACAAAGTGAAGTGGGAAAGAACAGAAGCAGAAACAGTTTCACACCACTCAGCAGCAAGTAAAGACTTTTTATAATACCAGGAAACGCATTCAGATCAAATCTCTCCTTTAGTAAAAATCTTTATTTTAGTTTGGTGGGGGCACAACAGTGACATAACACAAAGAGCCTGAATGCATTCATACAAGAAGCCCACATTCAGAATCCAAATCAACTTTATTGGTGAAGTATGTGCACACATACAAGGAATTTGACTCATACAATGACTATGAATCAGTAACCACTATCAACACTAATTAAATATGTGTAGGCCTATACAGTCTAGTCAAAGACACACATGTGCCCACATCTCTGTCTTTAAAATAAAAATGCTGTAAATTGTGGCAGATTAGCAACATAAATACATGCCAAGTGCCATTACCCACCTAACCATAAGTATTATGAAGTTATCAGGTGTTTCAAACATGAAAAAAATAAAATCTCCTATTTAACACAATATCTAAGTTCCACCCTCCTACGGAACTATGGAGGATCAATATTCTTACAGTCCCACACAACACTGATAAAGCTCTTGGGTCCTTTGCTCAACATTTTGTTTTTCAGGCGCTGAGGTGTTTGGCCTTCAAATGTTTTTCTAATCTAAAATGTCTTAAAGTTTTAAAATAAGCCAATACACAGTAAAATACAGGGTTAGAAGAAAACTGATGTTTCTTATGTTCAAGTGGGGCAGTACTTAGCTACCATTGAGTCACTGATTTTATTTCTTCAAGGAATTTGAGAGTTTTGGCACATTCTTCTTAACTTATATTCTACTGTTAGAGTCCCACATATGGTGGGTGTTTTCTAACTTGATTCCAGTGTTCTTAGTTATGTGCATTTTCTAACAATTTCCTTGGATAGTTATATGGAAAGAATTGCATAGTCTTGCCTACTTATAGGGAAAACAAACAATGACTTAATTAGACTTTGCAAACAGATGTTCATTTTCAAAAGGAATTTCCCTGAAATAAGTGCTCAATTTAATTTTAATCTTGCAGAAAACACAACTGAATAATAAAAACTGCTAAATAATAATAATAATAATTGAATAATTACTTTGGCTTATAGCCCCGAGGACATGTACAAGTCAGTACAAGTCAACATAATACCCATTAAAAATGTAAGTGGAAATTGTTAAATGCTAAAATCAAGTCTACTACTTTACAGTTGGATACTTGAATAATGAAAATGGCAAATGCAGAAAAAGATGTAATGTTAGATTTATTTTATTTTATATTATAAATGTTTTCTATTAATTTTGAGTATGTTTATAGTTTTCAGTCCACACTATAATTTCCAAAAGTATAATTTGAGCCTTTCATTCTCATTTTACAATGACATTTATCTATGCATTTTCATTTTACAGTGAAAATGCATTATATTATTCCAAGAACCAGAGTAAATAATTAATCATTATTAAAGCATTTAGCATGAAGTAATTAGATTTTTGTTTGATCTGTTCATTTCACATCAGTGATCTGATACTGCTGTCTGAAGGTCTGGCAATCTGGAAATGAGAAGAGGAAATTTGATTAATGGATTTTACCCAAATCCATCTGAAACAGCAAAGCGAGCCCTAATGTTTGTATCCAGGGTGATTTAAAAAAAAGGATTGCATAACAGCATGTAATCCAACTGATATTTGAACATTTTAGGCTTTATTCTATCCTGTGGTCTTTTCTGTTGTGCTGCACCTGGCCAGACAGTGACTGAGAAGAAATCTTATTGGAGCTTTGCTGTCTGCTCCTAATCACATTTCCTGCCTTCTGGCCTGCTGGATCTATCAGGCCAGAGGAGGGGGAGATATGGCCAGTGCACCAGATATCCCTTTATCATTACAAGACTGGTTTCTTTTTAAAAAAAATCATAATTTACTTGAATGCTGTCTGAATATGAACATGTCACAAAACATTTCTTGCCATGTCATATGATATATTTGTCCCAGTTACTGTTTTATTTAGCATACATTTCTCTAAAATGAGAGGCTAAAAAAGGATGCTAATTCATTTCAGAATGCCTCAGGTATGTGATGTTGTGACCCAAATGAAATGTTATTGAACTACTAATGTATTTTATTTTTTTTTACCAGAGGGACGTACGCTAAATTAAACGACCTTAATTGCAGAGAGAACTGCTTGGTGAGTTTAATTTTGTATCTATGAAAAATAATGAAGATTAAAAGACTGAACAACCATCTAACCTTGCACTATCATTAGGCTTTTTACTGCCAGTAAAGAGAGTCACTCATAATAATCACTTGTTCATGGTTGCTTAGCATTGCCCCCTGTTGTACTACAGGCAGCATTACACCCTAACCTTGGCTTCAGTAGGTATTAGTCCATAAAGTATTACAAAAGAAAAATCAAAATCCTTGTGAATTTCCAATCAATCAGCTGACTTACAGGCCTCAGTATTCAAATGTGGGTTTAAACATGGTTGATTATTTTATATTCAAGATACCATATTAAACATCTGAAATTACCCTGTATTAATAAAACAGAGAGACAGTTTTAAGGATAAATATATTAGGAGAAAAGTATGGAAGCAAAATAATTGAACAACTGAGGCAGTCCAGTGTTTTCAAAGGAACAATTTTATGACAGTCTTTACAATCTTTAAATGAGCAAAGCAAACATACCAGTAATTAAGCCTTCCTTTTTATCATCTTGCCAGTCCTTCCCTCCACCAAACGCAAGCAATTAAGATTTTCTTGTAATCCTTCAAGCAGTATGTTACGTTAAAATAGCTTTACCCATGTGATCCTACAAGGAAGAGGTGAGTGCGTTCATGCATGATGCCAGATACGGTCTGCCAAATGAAGATGAGTGGAAAGTAATTAGCAAAAGATGTGGAAGGAAACACCATTGCTGCACAAATAGGAATAATTCAGTGGAAAGATGTCTATAGCTACCTTGACTAGGTAAAACATATCAAATAAGGTTGTCAATGAACAAGAAAGTTCATTCTTGACCTTTAGAATAGTAGTGTGGCAAAATAATCTTAACCCAAGTTCCATTTACAAGGCTGTTAATGCATTAAAATAACACTGTCAGGCTTGGAGTAATGGATTCACAGCCAAGCATAATCCAACCATGGAAAGTCACCTAATTTATATTTTCCAAATAAATGCAGTATAGTGTGTGTTTGTCCTCCATTTTTATCAACATATTTTTCACGCCTAGCAACCTAACACTATTCTTAAAGTGCTCTCCTCCCCTGAGTCCATCCTGACCCTGTCTGCTGGAAAGGCATCGCTCAAGAAGGACACAACACTTAGAAGTGTGTGATCACTACACTTGCTCTCTAAATCTATGAAAATGTTTCATCTAATTGTTTTCATCTCTATTACATATAATGAAACATATAAAAAGGGACTCCTGTTGCATAATACTTCAAAATAATATAATTTGGGTTATTTCCTCTCTCTCTCTCTGTTTCTTTCTGTATCTCTCTCTCCCCCTCTCTTGTGTCATCACAGCCACCCTTCCTATCTTCTCCCCTCACTCGCACACCAGTCAGGTCTGTAGGTCTCTGTGGTTGCTCTGCTGCTAAGAGACCTACCTCAGATCTTCTGTATCAGGAAAAAAGCTATAAAACCGCAGACGTCAGAAAACACAAGGGTAAGCTCTTAAAATGTTATTATT
>NC_060152.1:9868576-9895458 GCF_021292245.1 Micropterus dolomieu
TTGTTCATGGTTGCTTAGCATTGCCCCCTGTTGTACTACAGGCAGCATTACACCCTAACCTTGGCTTCAGTAGGTATTAGTCCATAAAGTATTACAAAAGAAAAATCAAAATCCTTGTGAATTTCCAATCAATCAGCTGACTTACAGGCCTCAGTATTCAAATGTGGGTTTAAACATGGTTGATTATTTTATATTCAAGATACCATATTAAACATCTGAAATTACCCTGTATTAATAAAACAGAGAGACAGTTTTAAGGATAAATATATTAGGAGAAAAGTATGGAAGCAAAATAATTGAACAACTGAGGCAGTCCAGTGTTTTCAAAGGAACAATTTTATGACAGTCTTTACAATCTTTAAATGAGCAAAGCAAACATACCAGTAATTAAGCCTTCCTTTTTATCATCTTGCCAGTCCTTCCCTCCACCAAACGCAAGCAATTAAGATTTTCTTGTAATCCTTCAAGCAGTATGTTACGTTAAAATAGCTTTACCCATGTGATCCTACAAGGAAGAGGTGAGTGCGTTCATGCATGATGCCAGATACGGTCTGCCAAATGAAGATGAGTGGAAAGTAATTAGCAAAAGATGTGGAAGGAAACACCATTGCTGCACAAATAGGAATAATTCAGTGGAAAGATGTCTATAGCTACCTTGACTAGGTAAAACATATCAAATAAGGTTGTCAATGAACAAGAAAGTTCATTCTTGACCTTTAGAATAGTAGTGTGGCAAAATAATCTTAACCCAAGTTCCATTTACAAGGCTGTTAATGCATTAAAATAACACTGTCAGGCTTGGAGTAATGGATTCACAGCCAAGCATAATCCAACCATGGAAAGTCACCTAATTTATATTTTCCAAATAAATGCAGTATAGTGTGTGTTTGTCCTCCATTTTTATCAACATATTTTTCACGCCTAGCAACCTAACACTATTCTTAAAGTGCTCTCCTCCCCTGAGTCCATCCTGACCCTGTCTGCTGGAAAGGCATCGCTCAAGAAGGACACAACACTTAGAAGTGTGTGATCACTACACTTGCTCTCTAAATCTATGAAAATGTTTCATCTAATTGTTTTCATCTCTATTACATATAATGAAACATATAAAAAGGGACTCCTGTTGCATAATACTTCAAAATAATATAATTTGGGTTATTTCCTCTCTCTCTCTCTGTTTCTTTCTGTATCTCTCTCTCCCCCTCTCTTGTGTCATCACAGCCACCCTTCCTATCTTCTCCCCTCACTCGCACACCAGTCAGGTCTGTAGGTCTCTGTGGTTGCTCTGCTGCTAAGAGACCTACCTCAGATCTTCTGTATCAGGAAAAAAGCTATAAAACCGCAGACGTCAGAAAACACAAGGGTAAGCTCTTAAAATGTTATTATTATTACAGTGGTGGAGTGACTGTTAGTTCCTAATTTGGATTTAATCTGTCATTGTGATGATGTCTCTGTGAAATAGGATTTACACATTTTGCATGTAGAAATTATAAGGGAAAATAGATTGTCTGTTCTTGTTCTTCAGCAACTTATGTTGTATTCAATAGGTGTATTTGTGCTGTAGATCTGTTACTTTTGACCTATTTTACAGTGTTTCAATTATCTGTTGCTACTACAAAATAAGAGATTTCAAGTATAATATTTTGCAACAATGTGGCAGGGCGCAACAGTGACTCAACGGGTTATTGCCACACCGTATTTCAATGTCAATAATGTGAAGAAAATGGGTGCCTGTTTATATATATGTATATGTAGGTGCTTTCCTGGCGAAGCAATCATTTCTATAACTTTATGAATATAAGAATGGTTCTTAGGAGTCAAAACACATCACTCTGTCAATCAAGATTTTTCACCACAAGGGAGAAAAAAAGAGAACGCCTGAGGTGGTGTAATATCCACAGTGCATGCACCCATATGGCCCATAGTAAAATTGAGAAATATTGTCCTTCAAGCCAATAAGGGGCTTTCTGGAAAGTAATTTACTTTACCACCACTTCATATATTTTTTCTGTGCTTTAATAAGGCAGTGTAATATTTGTAATGACAAACAGAAATAATGGCCAGTGGAAACAGAAGGAAGGGAAAACAATGGAATGAAGGGCATAGTGACCTGATTGGGTGAAAACGTACTCTTCAGTCTATACTCCTGCGAAAAGTAATCACTTAAATTGCATCATTTAAGCTTAATGCTTTCCTTTATCCATTTTAATGTTTGTTTTAAGTAGTTTAATTTTTCCCAGCTGCAAAAACTGTTTATTCAAGATTATTGAGATTTATACCACGTTATAGTATATAGTATACGAGTATATCACGTTTTTGCCTATAAAATATTCTTTATGTTTAAGCCATCCTGTGAAAGCAATTATAGGTGACCACTCCTGTTTATCACATTATTTACATGAATAAAATCCTCTTACATCAGCTTCCCACACTTAGTTTAATCTATTGATTGCATACAGGTGAAACACTCTACAGGAGATTATTTATCTCTGTAGCGACCTTCACCCTCCGATTTACTGCTTTGTTAAAGTACAATCCCCTCTAATTCCAAAAGGGGGCAGTCTTCATCCTGTTAAATATGATATTAGGCCAACAACTGGAGTTTGCTATTATGTATGAACGCACTTAACAGTAAAATCACTGCCAAAGTGACTGTGGAAATATGAATTTAATAATAATTCTCTGGACTAGCTCAGTTCCTAAAATTACTTCACTTACAGAGGGTGTCTTGCAGAGAGGGTTACAGAGAGATACTGTCATGGTTCAAAGTTTCTGCCTGTGGTCCTTTGCAACCCCAATCTCTCTCTCGTTTCCTCTCTAACCACTGTCCTAATAAAATAAAGGCAAAAATGTCTTTTAAAAAAAACTCACAACATACATTCATGTTCAAGTGTTGCAATTCATCATACACCCAGCTGCTGGGTTATATGTGAAAGTGATAAGAACCTAGGAATCACACTAAACGCATCATGATCACACTGATTGTATTAAAATGTTTCTACATAGTAAGGACAGACTTGAAGCTCTTTGGATTTTTAAGCAAATAGTTGGATAAGGGTTGAGGTGAAAGGATGGCTGGTTATCGCAGATGGTAGAGGAGGAATGGAGAATGCCAAGGCTGTGTGGCCAGCAAAGGTAAGGGAAGCACTAGTTGGCAGGCAGGAGCTCTTGGAGGTCAGCAGTCAACAAGCAGGGAGGAAAGCATGAGATGAGAGACGATCCTGAGGCACAAGGAAAAGGCAGTTAGCGACAGGCATCAAGATGAATAATAATCACACCACTGCCGTGAAACAGTGGTCTGGCAACAAGTGAGAGTTGAGCCAGGATATAAATGTACTTCTGGGGTGATGTTGGAGAGTTGACGTGCCACCAGGAGCCAGGAGGGGAGACCACAAACACATACCCAGAGACAGGCAGGGGAGCACTTGAACACAGAGAAGGGGGAAAACACGAGACAAGCATGGCCATAACAATCAGCAGATACTGTAGTGATCATTGTCTGTTTGCTCTGGACTTGCTCTGGACTCACAAATGTTAACACTAAGTTCAATATTGACACAGAGAGGAAAGTCATCACATTTTCTACTTCCTGTTAGATATTTGGATCCTGGCGTGTTTGCTTTGTTCACACATTCAGTTATGTTAGTACGCTTACTGCATTTTATTTTATTTTCGAACATGAAATTGTTATTTTATAACAATGTAAGTTTTATGATGGAAACAATTGCTTCTTTCTGACAAAAATGAAATCAAATAGTTTGTTTCAAAAAACATTTTCTCAAACAAATATTTGCTTCGAAGTTCTACTGGTATACTTATACTATAATACTGGAGAAAGTGAAAGATACAGTATTTTTTATTTTAAAAGAGTTTTTAATAAAATTGTGATGATTTCCAATTCCAATTATGCTACAGATGTCTTAATTTTTTGTATTAATTCAAAAAAAAAAAAAAAAAGATTTTTTCCTATTCACAATCTAGCACTGGCCCACATAGTAACAACTGAAATGGAGGAATGGGAAGTTCCCACTTCTTTAGGACCTACAGAAGCCAAAGAGGACTCCTCATTACCAACAGGTATGCAGCCTCAAATAAATACATTACCTTACTTCTTCAGAATCTGAAATAGTTCAAGATAATGGGGTCCAGCAATTGCGGGACTTAATGGTGCATTTATAATGGCAGTTGTAGTTTCAGTACAATTGCACACTAAAATTTGTCCTCATATATACACCGGTGTTTTTCTCACAGTTAACAGGTCTTGTGAGAATCTGGAATGCTACATGGTCCTCGTCGAGGCGGAGAAGACAGCCATTGGCTCCATATGTTTCCTGGCAGGCCCTGTCACACTGCTGGAGAATGTTCTGGTTTTGGGAGTGATCGCTGCCACAGCCACCCTGCGGCAACGACCTTCATATCTTTTCATTGCCAGCCTTGCTCTGGCTGATGTCTTCGCCAGCTGCTTCTTCACCACCAGCTTCCTCGACTTTCACCTCTTTCGCCGCAGTGACGGCCCCACCGCCTACCTCTTTAAATTAGGTGGTGTCACTATGGCCTTCAGTAGCTCAGTGGGGAGTTTACTGCTGACCGCTCTGGACCGCTACCTCTGCATCCACCAGGCCTCCAGTTATAAGTTACTACTGACCCGCCGGCGAGCACTGCTGAGCCTGCTGATCCTCTGGAGTGCCACCATCTTCATCTCCTTCTTGCCACTGATGGGCTGGAGGTGTCCCACAGAGCTCAATCCCCCCTGCTCACGCCTGTTTCCCTACATCAACCAGGGCTATCTGGCCTGCTGGACCAGCTTCATCCTGGTGCTTCTGGCTCTCATTTTGGGGGCTTATGCTCTCATCCTGTGGAAGGCCCACCGCCATGAGTCCTCCATGACAAGTTTCCAGGGAGCAGCAGGGACAGGCCAGGCCCGCATGAGGATGGATATCCGGCTAGCACGTACCTTTGGCCTGATCCTACTCATACTAGTGGGCTGCTGGCTCCCTGCGCTCTCGATCATGTTAGCTGATGTTTCTGTGCTCCTGACCCGCAACCAACAGAGGGCCTTCGCATTTTGCAGCACCCTCTGCCTGGTTAACTCTGCAGTTAACCCACTGCTGTATGGACTGCGCTGCCGAGATCTAAGAGTTGCTCTACTGCAGTTGCTACAAAGGGTGTGTGAAATTAGGAGGTGTAAAAAATCTACAGAGGACTCAACCCAAGGATTACCCTCCGCAGAAGACACCTGCATTCCCCTGTCTGAAGATGAGATGCCCATGACCAGTCAACTTGTCTCTGTCTCAGAAGTGGTGAACAATCAGCAGCTGAACATCAGAAAATGTGTTGAAATTATGGAGTAGCTGTACAAATCAAGAGGTGTCTGTAATGGCAGTGTGCTTTGGGTCTAAAGAATGTCACTCTAGATTAAGAATAAAATCTACAATATCTACAAGCAGAATTTATTCTCATCAAATGATTAGTACTAGCAAATACTTAAATTTGCCTTTTTGAACGAGTCTATAGTAGTAAAGTCTATCAAACAATAACTCTAGAATATTGTTAGTAGTAATGTATCAGAAAGCCTATAAAATGTTAGAAACATGCTACATGTTATGTTTTGCTAGCAGTTAAAAATTGCACTGATAATACAGTAAGTGTGATTAACATGGCACGATTCCAAAATATAGTTATCTATATGCAAGTAGGACACAAGGACTTTTATAAAAGCATTTTATAGGCATTGGTTAATGCCAGGCAAAAGGTTTAGTGTATGTTGGCCTTTTTTAAGAGATGATGTATTGTGGCCAGGCCATTCAACACAACACATAACCTTTGACGTCTCTGCCTCCTCACTTCTATGACATACTGTGCCCTGTGAACTGAAGTGCTGACTTAACTTTTGGGTACACCACATGGTAGAAAGGGTGATGTTGTTGTTCATGTGTTTGTTTATGTTTGAGGATTTGTCCCTGAGCATGTGGGTTGCCTATCCTATCTGCTACTGAATGCCAGGACTCCACAAAAGCCCCATGCACAGGAGGATTTCACACAGTGTTCGCCACATGAATCCAAGCAGTGTGCCGGGGGTGAATGGGGCACATGCCAGGAAGAGAACGAGCACAGAGACTAGAACACTCTTTGCAATATTGACAACTGGCAGCTGCAGTAAAACAGATACTGACATTCACTTAAATTCACAGGGACGCATACTGTAAAGTAACAAATTAGAGAAACACAAGTAAAACACAATTTCTGA
Source organism: Micropterus dolomieu (assembly GCF_021292245.1). Taxonomy (NCBI): domain Eukaryota; kingdom Metazoa; phylum Chordata; class Actinopteri; order Centrarchiformes; family Centrarchidae; genus Micropterus; species Micropterus dolomieu. The sequence goes on from NC_060152.1 coordinate 9,874,824, forward strand.
TCTTAGGTCATTGGATTCTAGACAGAAAATATGTTTCAACCACTGTATAAACTGATTAAAAATAATACTTGGCCATGCTATTTTTCCAAGCAAATGTCACAAGTAAATCGTACTCGTCTGTCATCTTTACTCATTGTTGAGTGCAAAAACGAGTCAGCAGTTTGGTGTTTGCAATGAATTGTAAGAGCCGCCATGTCTGTGTCAATCAACTGGGTGGATCTCTGCTGTCAGAAGTTGCATGCTTGGTATTTGGAGTTTTCCATGCCAGAAAATCTGACACAAAATGTGGGAAAATACATAATTGTCAAAAGGCAAAAGAGGGAGATGGTAGGACAAAATTAGTACAGGGCATTATACTGTTCCCAAAAACAACATCGTAAAGGAAGATCACAGGTTATATACACTTTTGTTGAATCTATTTTAGAGAGGCATAATAATATGTGTTATACTGTGAGGTGGTATTTGTATTATTTTGTAAGCTACCCCATTTATATAAATGAGGGTACACTAAACACTAGAAACACCCCTCAGTATAACGCAATACAATTCATTAACAGCTCAAATTACAGCCTCCAAAATGATCATAAAGTTGGTAATGGGTGGATTTTATTCTTAAACCTCCTACACATAATAATAAGAAACAACTAAAGAATACAATAGCTTGGAATAATATAAATTTATGTCCTATTTAATAGACCTGCTCAGCGGAAAATTAAGAATAGGACTGTTCATTGTCTCTTACTGCTTTTATGAGAATATGCTAAATGCCCCTTTAATTGATATTGCTAAATACTCCCCAGCTATTTAAGCTATACTCTAGATACAAGCTACAAACACAGAATAATAGTATTCTAGCGGCATATTTAGTTCTTTCCATAGGTTATTGATAACTGCATATGATTTTGTTATTTATGTTATGCATTATCAAACCAGGACATTGATGTAAAATAGATTTTTAATCCCAGTGAGAAAGTATTATATATTTTTCCCCCAATCAGGGATCAACAGTGTTCATTCAGTGTATCTTATATGCATGGAAACATCTTACACATAAAACATCTGTCACAACCAGATGAACATCCAGTAGTGGCGACTGCAGCACATATCGATGGGTGATTCATTACTGGACAATAACTGTTTGAGTTACTCAAAACTATAGACTGCAGTGAATGTGTGACTGGTTACTAATGAGTGTGATACACTAGGAGTGGTATGGAGCATAGGAAAATTAGATCAGATCTCTACTTACAATACAAATGTTTCCATACAGTGCATACAAAATAATACAATTCCTCCTTTCAGTCACAGTGTATAGTATGATCAAGCTCTCTAACAAAACATTGCTTCTCATAGGGCTGGGCAGTAAAACAATAATGATAATTATCACAATATAATTTTCCTCAATAACAATATAATAAATGTTTAATATATCGTCAATAAATATTTGGTTTAAATTATTTGAATCACAGACAAATTAGCACTTATTTTTTCTATTAAAATATGTATTTTGTTGAGGAAAAGGGACTGAAAAATGATTTACTAATCATATTTGTTGAAAAAGATTTTATCATAATAGTTTTTAATGTTCTACCTCAGATTTGTGAAGTGATCCACTGTTTGGCATCAAATGTTTGTCACATTCTGACCATTAAAAAAGTTTAACCACATAATTAACCATCTGGTTTCTTCGATTTTCATTCAGGAGCCAAAAATAGCCTTTAAACTTGAAAGAAATAATGATTTGACATATATTGTGAAAATTATCGACATTAAATGATATGAAATGTTTTTATCGTGATAACATTTTTGGCCATATCACCCAGCCCTAGCTCCTCAGGGACTCTAATCCAGGTCATTATCACCATGCACGGATATTGCCTATTGTAAAACGGTATCTATGGTCATATCCTCTGTGTTTTCATTACAAAGACAATGCGAAAATAGAATGTGATGCCTGTTAGTAACAAATACAATATATAATACAATATAAAATAAAATCTGCTGTCAACTGAAGGAAATTAAAGTCTTTCTGAGCTACTTCATTTACCTGACCATCACCACCAGACGTCTCGTGAACCTTCAATTTGAGTTCAACGGAAAGGAATCCACACAACAACGGGGTTGGTTGGCAGGAAATCGTAGCACTAAAAACGGAAAAGAGAAGACAATATCGCAATTAATTCCATTATTTATTAAGTAATACAGTTAAAAATTTAACTATTTCGAACAAATGCAATTGAAATCAATGGGAGATAGACAGTAATGTGTTTTAAATATTGACAACCCCCCTCTTTCCTCCAGTGGTAGGATCTGCCATTGTGACGTTTTAAAAATTCAGCAGGCAGGGTCGGCAGTTGGCTAACTACTCAGAGAAGAAAATCCGTTGTTGTGGAAAGGAAGAAAGGCTCAAGACATTTCGAGGACGTTAAACGTACAAACAACGAGCGTTAAACCCCAGTTTTTGCGGGTCGTTTTTTGTCTAATTAATTTTTTCCCGTTTTGTTTTGCTAACATGGCTTGTGGAGCTACGTTAAAGCGGTCGATGGAGTTTGAGGCCCTCCTCAGTCCTCAGTCTCCCAAGCGGAGAAGGTGCAATCCACTACCGGGGACTACTAGCACTCCGTCCCCGCAAAGATGCAACCTCCGTCCCCAAGTCGACAGCCCAACGCACTCGATGTCTCCTCCGGCCATAGGAGGCGAACACAGGCTGACCCCAGGTACGGAAAGCCGATTTAAGGGCTTTTTTGCGATTCAGGGTGGGTGTCATGGGGGAGGGGGGTTTGGGTGGAGTGGAATGGATAGCTAGCTAGTTCAGAGAATCAGAATGGGGGTTGGAGGCTAAACGTTAGCCTAGCTAGGCTAACGTAAAGAAGGGGGAACGTCGTCGCTAAATTAACGTTACCGTCACAGAATATTTTACTAATCTTATAAATTAGTAGATGCACACAAATATGAGTGGTTCTTTAGGTGTTCGTTGGTGGTATCTTCCTAGCTCATTGTATTGTTGCACAGTTGCCCGAGTTAGCCTGACGTTAACTTAACGTTGCATTTGCTCATGAAAATATTAGAATGAAAGTTATTTCGTATAGAGCCAAATTAAATACTATCTGGCACTGTGGAAATTGAATGTTGCCAGGATATGTGACTGCCCTTATCAGCTTTGCCTGTACAATCTGCTGCTGTAGTGTTGAGTGTCACGGCTAATAAATATAATATGTTCAGTTAAACGTTAATTTGAAAACTTATAGGATTAAACAAAAGGTCCTGCTTATACTTAACACCTGGGTGACGATCTAGCCTTCTGGCACCCCTGAAAAGACGAATGGCATCACAGCAGCAGCAGCCACAGAATTGCATGCTGTTAATTAGGAGCTGCCTGGGTGATGTTCTTCGCCTTAGTGCCACAATTGTCTTGCATTGCATTGAGGTGGGGGTTACCATTATGCACCACAACCATTTTTCCTCTCCAAGCCTGGAAGGCATTGTTCATTTCCTTTATGTCTGTACTCTACCCTCCCATTGACTTGGAAAGCTTCGCTGTGAGCGTTGGACGGGTGTGGGGCTCACAAGTAGACAGAAGATAATTACCTGGATGTCTCCGCTGTGATCCAGTCAGGCTTATTGTTTGTGCCAGTCACTGAGATTGGGCAGCATGATGGCAGTGACGACTAATCATTATACATCTTGAATTCAAATATTAAAAAAAAAAAATGCAGGACAGCCTTGCATTTATTTGACCACTTTATTGCTGTGAAATGTGAGAGGATTACAAGGTAGAGGCAGCTGTACTAACTGTGCTAAGGTTGCTAATGGTGCTAGTTAGCCCTCCTGTTGCTATGAAGTGTATTGCTCTCTTGCCACCAGGAATGACAAAGTAACCGCGAAGAAATAAGAAATGCACAGATGCATTCCTCATAAACAGTTACTGGCAAGGAACTGCTGGGAGAAGAAGTGTTTTGGTTTAGGAGTGATCCACCCTTCATTGTTACCCAGTGGCTGTATGTAGAGCCACTTTTCTGTTCTATAAAACTGGATAAATCAAAAGGGTTTAAATCTCCCTATTTCTCACTTATTTATGTCAGATTGTCAGCTTCTTTCATAATCAACTAACAGAGCGCCTTTTTTGTTAAAAACCTACAATTTATAATAAACGCTTTTCTTTATTTTCTTTTTTTTATTGTTGCTAGGTAACCACCAAATAACCTGTCCTTAGCCTAGTGATTTTGATGTGAATTATACTCATAATTCTGATCAGATTGGACAATAAGGGGACACTTGGAGGGGCAATGTAGGCAGCATCCCCTCTTAGTTCTATGCTTCTTGACATGGGTTTCATTTGGTGTTCTTCATGGATGATTTACTTGCAGAGGAGGTGACTAACTTGTGTTTCCTGGGGGGGGAATGTGAGCCATTAATAAAATAATTTTTTATTTAAACAATAAACTATCAAGAGCCCACACAATATGCCTGCTGCATCAGTTATTAAGACAAAGGGCAGCTTGTGGTCTCTTGTTCCTGTTTAATTCTAAGAAAAATACGTGCTTCTTGCACATCGCTCACAAAGCGCCGGGGAAGGTTTGTTGAGAGCAATCATACACAGATGTGGATGTTAATGGAAACGTCGTCACAACTGGCTTCCTGTGAAATGTATTTATTTTGGCTTGTGGTGAACTGTGGAACATATCCTCTTAAACCAGAGATTTATTGTAATTTACTATTGTGAAGTTTCTTGGTTTTATGAGAATGTACAGGGCAGATCTTTGCAGATGCCTGGAGGTGAAGACACATTTTCTGCCCCTGTTATTACTCACACCATATATGCAATCTGACTTGCTTATGTTTCATAGTGCATCTATGTTTATGTTGGTATGCAAAATGAAACATTAGGATCCCTGTTTCCAAGGTTGTCTGTACTGACATTGCTTATCCGGCCTGAACTTTGTTAAGAATCAAACGGGCCTCTTGTGAGCTCCATTTTCTTCAGTCTGTCTGCCTAGCTGAATTACAGCCCAGCAGCTGCAAGAGTGAAGTCATATAGATTTGTCTACTGCAGACATGAGGTCCAGATACTAGGTATTATACTCACCTTCACCCAGAAAGAGGCCCCTTGTGGGCCTGGTGCTGCAAGCCTGCTTTTCTGCTGTGGTATGCCAAGTGAAAGCAGTTTTTGTATTTAGCAAAAGGTCAGCTGTCTTCTCTCCCACCCGCGTCTACCTACACATGCTTTCAAGCTTGTCAGGCTCGCTTGTGGTGAGCAGAGCGGTATGCGTGCAGGCGTGGCAGAGGTATCTGACACTGCCGAGGTATCTTTGGGTAATTATTTCATATTAATGTAGATGGGATCATCCACTGCATTCTCTTCTGCCTCAGTCTTGTCCTGCCAGTCTGGGCTTGTGCTTTGGTATAATTCCCCCAATTGACAGATGAGGCTGGTGTTTTCCTGGGACATGTTATCGAAAGGCAGGACTGGCTGACCTTTTGTCAGGTTTACAGCTTGGGGAGAAAAGTGTGCATGTCATAGTTCAGGTCCAAAACCTGTGTCAGGCTTCAAGACTGTCAGGTATCCTGGGCTTCTGCTGTCATCTGGTCAGGAAGATCTTGAACGTGCGTGTTTTTTGGGCCACGAGTTTGTGTTGTAACGTCGTTAACTTACACAGCTGATCCTGTTACCGGGCCGCCGCCAAGTAAAAGTACTTATTATACGATGGATTAGATGAATCGATGAAATAATCAGTAGAAGATTAAAGTACTAAAATCATCATTAGCCACAGCCCTAATTAGAAGTGAACAATACAGAATGTATTGTGTAGGTAACTTCATTTGGCAATAGCTAGGGATGCACCGAGCCAACTTTATCTCACAATACAAAACAGTGATCCTATTTATTTATTTCTTCAAATATAAAACATTTTTAAAAAGCCTAAACAATAATGAAATTAGTGCACTAGTTTCTAGAAGTTGAAGAATCTGTTTATCAGTAAAATAATCCAATGGTAATGTCTGTTATTTTGCTTATCCAGGAAGTTAAATACCAGACCAGTTCATCCCATTTATGCAAAAATATAGTACAGGGATAGTTACCTACTATAGGAATCTCTACTGGTTGACCAGTCTCTATCATCTCATTTGTATTGCCAAACCCTATCTGGAAATAATTGTTTCCAGATAGGGTATTGTTCAGTGGTGAGCTTCTTAATAATCATTTGTTAGGTTGCCATTTCCCATTTTTCAAACTAATAGTGGTCACTCTTAAATTCTGTGCTGCATAAGAGTAACATGAACTGACCCATAATACATCACACTACTTCCTGGCAGTTGGGGCATTCGAAACCCCCCCCTCCCCCCAAAGTCCTTTAGTGGTAGAGGTTAAAATGAAATGAGTCAGCTTTGTTTTCTCTCCACCACCATGTCCAATCTATCCACCCGATCTGCCTTTCGTATTCACTATTTGGCCTGTACCTAAGCCTTTTAGCCGAGGCTTTCTCCACTGTGTTCCCCTGGCTCCCGGAAGTCACTGATTGATTGCTTGACCTGGTTGTGACGAGGGTCATTGTTGTCAAGCAACGCCCACAGTTGAGCTACTAGAAGTTGGCAGAGCTGAAAGTGACCGGCAGCAGGAGAGGTTTTTCACTTCAGTCAGATGTACCCAGGAGTAGTGACACGTCTACCAACAGTCACACGACCTTCATTTAGGAGATGCACATTCAACCAATTAGACCCGTTCACATAAGACAGCTGTCACAGGTTAATCCCTTATTGTCAGCATTTAGAGACTCTGGCTACTTCCACACTACTACATTTTTGTTTAAAAACCCACTGCGCGACTGATTGGTGACAGGGGGTCACACACTACATGAGCTGACAGCAACTGTGTCGCCTGACGCTGGTCTCCAAATCATGTTTTGTTAAGAAAACACTCGTGAAATGGGAAATGAAACGAACCTACAGACAACAGCTGTTGTATGTTATTATAAAGATCACAATTGTGAAGACGAATAATGAGTGAAAGAATGGATTAGCACACGCTGGTAGCAGGGATCGTTTGAGCTACAGAGAGAGCTGGAGGTCAGTAGAAAGTGTTTCGCTGTGAAAAAGTAGCTCCCTGCTCTCATAAAAATCGTGTAGTGTGTAGGCTTTAGCTGCGTTTCAAAGTTGATCTCAGTCTACATTAAAACAACTAAAAGCCTAGATGAAGTGGCCATTCACGTACACTGGGCATGTGCTTGCTCGTGTAAACAGGAAGCAGATTGTCTACTGCAGTTGCAGAAGATTTGGCGAAAGAAGAAAGTAGTTCTATGGATGGAGGAGCACACTAGAGATTTTTTGGGGCCGACAATGAGGTGGAACTGTTACTGAAAGTAACACGGGAGTACAAATTGACTGTAGTGGCAGAAAACAGACTTGCAGTTGTCGCAAAATAAACAAGGTGACATCCACAGTACAAGTGTGTAAGTATATAATAACAATACCAAAACAAAAACGCTGTCAGCAGCTTTGTGTTTTTGCTCTGTATGACTGATAAGACCCAATCAGGAAACCAAACGTGAGTGTCTGCGTCATTGTATTCAAAGTCCTTCATTTTTCCCCTCCCCCTCCCTCTCTCTCCCTCCCTGGATTCGTCGTTTTAGTCTGGACGGGCAGACGTAGCAATAGGTCTGCTTTTTAAAATGAAAATGTTGGATGTAACCTCAAGCCTGCAACTGTAGGTCCAGATAAATACTAAATTATAGGATTACACAGTAGTAGCAGTACCAGATACAGCTAGGTTTATGTTTTAGATCTGTCTGTAACCAGGATCTTGCTCTCTCTTGCTCATACAGTCTTTGTTTAAACAACAATCATTGCAAATACAGGGTTTCCCCCAGGAAATTGGTAAGCAGAGGTGGCAAGATGTGCAACCACGCCCCCACTGTTCAAAAAATAACAAAACAAGAGGCACAAAATGAAAGTGAAGACTGCCTGTGTCTCTTATACACTCAAAATTATATCTACTATTTGAAAGTCTGTGATTTGGCTTAATCAGTGAGAGAAAACTGACAACCTCAAAGATTACAGTATTATAGTATTTTATATTGAAAAATGTGTTTCAGCTGGTGTGGTTAGATGTGCTCGATCAGCCTTTATATCTTGGATTTTTATCCAAAGGATGTTTTTGGAGGAGCTGAGAGGGAGACAGGGCTCCAGCGCTGTGCATGTCTTTTTATAATAAGTCTTTGAGAGTTATTCATGCAGTTGACAAGGGCCTAGTGGCATTAAAATATCCTGCTGGTCAACATTGAACTTAAAAGTAACTTGCAATTTCAGCTTGAGATTGAATATCAAACTTCAAATCAACCTCAGATTTTTAATTAGATTTGATTTTTCTGCTTACATGGTGAATTTTAATCCACCCCCCAAAAAATTAATGTATACAATGAATCAGCAAATCCTCAGACTTGAGCAACCATTGAAAGTGAGAAATAATTGATTATCAAAGTTGTTTTCTGTCAATTTAATTGTTTCCTAGTTGCAGGTTGGGAGTGACATTCTTGCGGCTTTGATATGGCTTTATTAAGTGTGAAAAGCAAAGTGGTAGCTAAGCAAACAGAGCCTGTCAGATTGGGGTCCTGCATTATTAATGCTGGAGGTTTAGAAGCCACATACAGCAAGCAGAGGGGTCTCTGTGAAGGCACCTGTTCAAAATTGCATGACCACATACAGTATAACATGGTGTTCTTAAAATGGCTCTATAGAGAAGGTCCTGCTTTCCTCACCATCCAGACAAGCTTACTGATGAGCAGGCTGAAGTGGCAACATGGTTTCTATCTCCCTCTCCACCCAAGATAAATGAGGCACAATTCCCCAGATAGAGGTGCAACATGTGTAGAGACTTCACCCCCTGTATGAATAGAGTAAGATAAAGTCCCTCTCCTACATATGGCTATCAGTTCTAGCCATGGTTGTTTTCTCTTGCTTTTCCCAGGACATTTTTGAACTTTAGCCTTATAATTAGATATGTGTGTGCTGGCTGTGAACCATGTTTAAGCTGTTTTGACACTGGACACCACTGAGGTGTAGGGTTAATCTTTAGGCGGAAACATCTGAGACGATAAGGGACTAGCCACTGTGTAGCAACCCCATTTTCTTGACCAGTTGTAGCTGTATGCATGTGTACATAAAGTTTCCGAATTTTTTATTTAAGAATATATGTGATTTTAATGTATTTAAAAATTGTAGGGCTACAACAGCCATGCTTATATTTGAACAAGCTTTTCCTTTGTTACAGCCTAGTAACCAGCACTGATTTATGTTGCAGCCTTCACATAACTTTTTCTCCAGCTGTAGTTTGGCATGATGGTGATGTCATGAAAAATTTTGGAAGAGAAGTGCAAGTGATTCAGTCACTGGATCTGAAAGTGTCTCAGGTCAGCTGTGTTTGTGTTTGTCACAGCTGTAATAGATATAAGACTAATATCAGTCTTTCACACCTTTACTTCCTGTGGAATGAATGTTTTATTTTTTTTTAGTTTCTTAAGAACATGGTGGAGCGTTATGCCTTCCTGTAATAGTTACTAATAAAACAAAATACTGGCCATTTCATTCCTGTAATGACTCACTGTTCAATTCATTCAATATGAAGCAGTATTCTGGGACAATGGATTCATAATGCCTTTTGATCAGAATGAAGATCAAACAGAACCCATCATACTTTTGAAAACTTGTAATTTAGCAGTTTGAGGGTTTCATTACAGTAAGGAAAGGTTTAGGACACTGTTGCTTGATATCATTACAAGGCACATTAAAACTAAGTGAGAAAGTCAGTAATGAATTTGCTTTGGCAGCCCATTCATAACTGGCGAATTTATTTAAAAAAAAAAAAAAATGTGTGGAGTTGAAAGCAACCAAGGTCAAAGTTACATCTTCAGGTCAGGGCCCTATGTGTGACAAATAGAATCACCTTTTTTTGGGGGGGTGTTCTCTGTCCTGGTTTTAAAAGTTTTGTCCTTGTTTCTGTTTCCTCCCTACAGAGCAGATCTTCCAGAACCTCCGTCAGGAGTACAGCCGGATCCAGAGGCGGCGGCAGCTGGAAGGGGCCTTCAACCAGACTGAGGCCTGTAGCTCCAGTGATGCCCCCAGCCCCAGTTCCTCCCTCAACGCTCCCAGCTCCCCACCAGGTAGGAAAATTTACTGTTTGTCAGACAAACACCATGCACACACTATTTATGGATTTTACTCCAAAGGCCATGTCTTCTGGTCATGCTCAGCTGTAATGGGTACAGCATGGCACTTTTGGTGTCAAGTAATGGATGTTTTTCCCGCTTTAGAACCACATGATATGTATGTGTTTGGTAAAATAAACTGTTTTCATTCATAAGCAATGTTATTTATAATACAACATAGCCTATCAATCACAAATAAAATACATCCGATCTACGTATATCTGCATATCAACCAACCAGTCAACCAGAAGGTGTAAGAAATTCCTCTTTTATTAAGTGCAGAGTGCCCTAATATTTGTAGCTGTTTGGGTATTTTAGAACGAAGGTATTGTACTTCTGCGGGTAAGAGCTTTTTCTAAATGGGTGATCAAATAACATGTCTGCTTTGTTTTGTTCTGGTTAGCAAGTCCTACAACATTGAAGTGACAGCCAACTCAGACATCAAAACCATCAAAAAAACAAACAGAATCACATCTTTTGTAAGTTAAGTGTGTGCATTTGCTCAACAACAATTATGAATGATAAGGTCATTCATTCTGCAAGGCCTGCCAAAAGACCCTTGGCTGGACCTGCATGACCAACTCAAGTCTCAAGAGGCAGGCTCAGAGGGATTGTGATTCCAGATGTGAGTTTGTGAAAGATGTGTAGTTGTTTGTGCCAAATCCAACCCACTTCTGAAATCGAGATGTCTCTCAGTCTTAACCCTTTTGAAATCCCTGAAAATAGTGCTTTTATTATCATTTTCTCAGAACACTTTTACATGTAATGGATGTGTTTCAGATGGAACTTGAAATAAGCAGCACTTTCATGCTTCATTGTATCTAAAAGGATAACAAAAAGTGTTAAAAGAGACAGTATACTATTTTCTTTGCAAACAAGTTAAGAAATACAAATGTTATAGGTGAAAGTCTAAATCACAGAAGATAAACTGACAGATTCATCCAAAGAGAAAACATACAAAGTTCAATCAATTTCTCTCTCTATACTGACACCTGAAATGGTTGTAGATTGTGGGTATACTTTGTTTTAGCCCATCTTTTGTTTACATGTGTGCCTGTCATAGGAAAAGTACACCATCGTAGATCATGACAAACTTGTAACATTTGCTTTTTGCCTCTTTGGAAACACGTTTGTGCTGCAGCAGTAACTGTGCATTTCGATGCGTTATGCACAATTTGGCAGTTACGTTGAGAGATGCAATCCAAGACCCCAACCCCAGGACTTCGGCCTCCCGTGTTTTTCCTTCCCACTCTACAGAATAGTCTCATAGATCACACTGACTGCACCGTTACTGTCACGGCCTCTTTCTGTCACTGAGACTGCCATTAAACCTTCATCCTCGCTCTGCCGTCCTTGTCTGTGATTTACAAACATTTTAGTCTAAAGGGCTCCAATGCAGACCTCAAAGACCACTGGGTAAAGAATCACCTTGCTAATACTGGCTCCAGTTGCGACAGAGACATAGTGGTGACTCAGACAAAGGGCTCACATTAGTGCTGCATGCTCCATTTTGGCTGGTAGAGGTGAGGGACGACAGCAAGCAGAGCTGTAAATTTACACCTGGCCAAGCACCTATTTCTGTCTCTGACTTGCTGCACCGCATATGTTAGTGATTCAACCTTTTCATAGCTGATCTGATTTTGTGTTTCCCAGGTGCCTCAAGGAAGGACCAGCCCTCGTTTACACTGAAGCAGGTGAGCTACCTGTGTGAGCGGCTGCTTAAAGACCATGAGGAGAAGATCCGGGAGGAGTACGAACAGATCCTTAACACAAAACTCGCAGGTAATAAGCGTTCCTCTTTGAATATTAATGAAAACTGTGAAACCACAGGACTTCAATATCAGCATTCACAATTCCTCTGGACAGCACTTCTTTCCAATCTGGCAATAAAGAACAATGAAAGTGTAACTGCAATGAGAAACACCCTCACCCCTCCCTTTTTATTTTATGAGTATCTTTTCATATCATAACTGATGACGTCTGCATTGGAGTCTGGTTCCCTCAAACATTATATATGCTTCTAGATGCCAAGACTGTTAATGGGCAGGGAACAGGCGCAATAATGCAGCAGAAGCAAACTGTATTCACTCAGAGTACGTCCACATTAAGTTTGTTTAATAAAAAAAAAAAAGTTTACCAGCACTGATCTGGCATTTTCATACCCAAAAACAGGTTTTGCAGAGTATAAATTGTAAAATGCCAGTTTGTCTTAGCAATGGCTGCTGGTTAACAGGTGATATTTATTAGCCAAGAGCATTGTGATGACAGATTTTAGCAGTTTTCCTGTTCAGTGTGGGCAGACATTTACTAAAAGTCCTGGAAAGGCTAATGTGAATGCACATCGTTGTTACATGACAATTTAGGCATCATATTGCGGATGGAATCTCAGTCCTCTGCCCAGTCAGGTGTTTAAATCTACAGCACATATCCTCACCGCCATCTTGTTTTTTTTTTTTTTTCTCATCTCTTTCCAGAACAATATGAATCTTTTGTGAAATTCACACAAGACCAGATCATGCGAAGATACGGAGCCCGGCCTGCAAGTTGTAAGTATTTTAAACCTCAGTTTTCTTTAGCAAAACACGTTTTTCTCTCGCAAAGTATACATTTCTTATTTAATCAGGGTTCTGAGTTAAAAAAAGGATGATCTGATGGTTACTGTGTTTTACCGCAGCACTAATCCACACTATCAATCAATTTATGTTTCAGATGTGTCCTGAACTCACATTGATGAGATCCCAGCTTCCACTCACAAGATGGCTGCTCTTCTACGGCCTCCTTCCACTTGATTTTTCATTTTATTTACCATTTTTGTCCCCTCCATCTCAACCTGTTTGGGTGCCATGGTGTATCCTCCTTTTTAATCCAAAAGTTGATTTCTTACTTTAAAACTGTTGCTGCTGGCAAAAAGTTAGAAGAATCTGAAAGAGAAACTATGTATGAAGCCAACTTTTTATTTTTTCAGCCCCTTTTATTGTTGATATACTCTCTGGAAATCCTGACTAAAGCAGATCTGTGTCAAATCTCTTGCTGGCGCTGTAGAAAAAGCTTATTGGCTCATGTGATCATCTGTATAACCTTGTAGCAGCTGTATTTAATGGCTCCTGCTTCTCTCACCCCCCCCCCCCCCCCCCCCCCACACACACACACACACACACACATCCCTCCTCACAACTCTTTACCTGAGAATGTGGATTTTCTCCCTTTTGAAGAAAATAAAAGTTCTGTGATTAAAATCTGTTGTTTGGCATGTGTTTTTTATCAATGAGTAGTCTCACCACATGATCAATGGAGTAGCAGTACTGGAGCCATCACACGATCTTCCATCAATAGGTGAAGTTTGCAAAGTTGTCATGGAATGGTGTTTAAATTTCCATTCCCCTAGGCACCTAAAAGACAAGCATGTTTGTTGGCTAAATATTTTAGATTGACCATTCAAAACCTAATTGAAAAGATACCCAGAGCTGAAGCAGGCTATTAAAAGTAACTTACTGTTTTGATCTATTGAGTCATTTTTCAAGCAAAAATGCCAAACCTTAGCTGCAGCCCTAATCTCACCAGGAGGTACAGTGTAGCTATTCTGGATGGGTATTATTATAGGGTTATCTGTTAAGGTTCATTGTGTTCATTGTCATCTGATGATCTATGAATTTCCATTATAATTGTGATAACATTTTGTGACTGATTTTAATAAATGAGTGACAGGCAATATCAGGATGATTAGGAGCTTCTATTGATAGTAATGTGAAGATTGCATATAAACGTATTAGTATTCTCTTTGCTAGCAACCTGCAATGGAAACATCCCCATCCCCATTGTTCGTAATTGTGGACTCCAGGTCCCCCTTGTGGCACATGCACAGTAGTGCAACATTTATATGAAATTGGGACTTTAGTTTGAGTTTACTTTCGTGAATTAGACTCTGTATCTATTCGAATATATGGCACCGTTCAGAAATGGTCATGGGGGGGTGGGTAACCATTTCTGATCGTGTGAGTGTAAAAAGTTGGATAACGAGGAGCTACTCGTCAGTGACGTCACTGATCCCAGGTGTGGCACGGTGAAACAGGTAGCCTAAGTTACGACGTTGTGCGAGGTTTGCAGGACCTATATTCTCCGTGGTTTTGTAAAACTCTGCTGTAGTTGGGTGGAAGAGGGGAACATCAGTGGTTTGTTTGGACCGGGAAGGAAGTTAAGTTTTTTGCAGGAAAAAGCACTGCAAGGGCTATAATTATCTCCAAGAGCTTTTCTCTTTTTTGTTTCTTCCGATCTCACGGGGACGGCTGAAGAAGAAGGGATTCCGCGGGTTGTCTGAAAACATGGAGGAATGGTGCTGAAAGCGTTTTTGTATGGTGTTTTTAACTCTACAGCGGATGGACTTGTGCACTCTTCAGCTCCCACATTGAACTGTTTGAATTAGTTAAGTCGAATCAATAATTGTGCGTTTGGGGCCGCTCGGAGCTGTCTACCTGTTAAAGATTTAGGTGAGTAGGTCAACGTAAAGTTGATTTATTTAAAAACCTAATACTTTACAATGGCGTGGAGCCTTAACTGGAGTTTATTTGAAGTTGGCTGGAAAAGTCTGTGATCAAAATCAGTAGGTATTGTCATCAGCAACGCCCAGTAAACAGGAAACGCTAATCAACAGGCAAAAAATGTAGGCTACTGTGTAGTTTAGTGTCAAACCTTTTGTAACTTTAAATATTATAAAATTGGTAACATCTCAGCATTAAAACAAAGTAGCCTAATGCTATTTTCTATTTATTGTAGTTTTTTGTATAAAACTCGTGCTTTTTGTAGCCTAATTTCTTTTACTGTCAGTTGTTGGCTAATTGAGCAAGGTCTTACTAAAGATAAAGTATTACACTTGAAATACATCTGTTTCAGAGTGCAAATGTTGCTGGGCATGCAAGCAGCATAAACTGGACAATTTAGGATTCATTTGTATCTAGTGGATGTTCACCCAGCAAAAGGAGGAGAGTAATTGCATATTTCCTTTTTCCTATATTTTAAACAGCCCCCCATGGGGGCTCCAAACAGTTTCAGGGGAGGCTCAGTGAGTGGAAGGGGGAAAATGTTAGTCATCACATTATTATTAGTTATCAAAAGGAGATCTAATAGAATAGCAAATGTGTATGATAAAATTTTTACCCACTTTTCCAGAGTCAGAAACTAATAAATGCCTTGAGACGACCTTTTATGTATTTGGTGTAGTCTGAAGTTATGTCAAACAGTAATATTAGGCTATTTCGGCTCAGTTGAGTGTCTGTGTAGTCATATAACATAATCATGATCCCATAGGAATCCAGGAATTGGGTGAAACTAAACAAGTAAATTAGGGTGTGGTGAGGGGGCGCCTTTTTCCAAGCTCATGTCTAAAGGGAGGCCCACTGTCTCAGACATTGAAAACTTTTGATATAGATGATATTCAGGACAGTGTTCTTCTTTCCAAGAGCAAAGTTGCCTAGTTAAAATCTCTTCCACTCAAAAAGAACATTTTAGTCATTAAACATTGTAGGGTCTGACAGCTCTTGACAATTATGCATGTTAAAGGTACAGATGTATAGGTTTATTTCACTTTGTTGTCATGCTGAGCTGCAACAATAAGTAAATCAACAGAAAATTAAATCTGCAACTACTTTCATAATTGCATTAAAGTAAATTTTAATAATGTAAACATTTGCTGTTTCCAGCTTCTCAAATATGAGAATTTGATGCTTTTCTTTGTCATATGTGATAGTAAACTGAATATCTTTGGGGTTTGGACTGTTAGTTGGACAAAACAAGACATTTAAAGCTGTGAGAATTACAACTGGTATTTTTCACTATTTCCTGATATTTTATAGACAGAACAATGGATGGAGAAATGATTGGTAGTTTCATCGATAATGAAAATTATTGTTAGTTGCAGTCCCATATGTCATTTGTTTCTACCAGTGTAATATTATTAAGCTGTATTCCTTACTGTGAGAAAGTGACTTGGAATCATTTTTTTATGTGTACGGCAACATCAGGCTTGACTTAAGCATTGCTTCCTAACTTTGTAAAACAAAATGCTGTTCACTCTCCTAGCAAAACTGCTGATGCATTGCGTAGTACCCGCGTAATTCATTTGTAATGCATCCTATGTTCATGAAAGTTATAATGTTGGAGTCAAAAGTCTTTAGTTGCACAGCTGAGATCAGGAATTCTTCCTCTGGCCCTTGAAGTTGGCAGATTTAAAAACAGGTTTGTGGGAATTGCGAGAATTAGGAGAAGTTGAATGATGTTGAAGAATTAATCGCTTTTTCTTCTGTATTGTCCTTATTATGAGTTAGAATATCTTCAGTTCAATATCCAGGAATGTTTTGGTGCACAGCCTATGATAGGAAGGCATAGTTGTTTCATTTTAATGCTTATAAGATTATTTTTTTTCATATTATGTATAATATGATGTTACTATTTATATTTATGTTGCTGCTATGGTTTCTGGTCTAAGAGTCTAAATAATGGTGGTGTTGTAAGCCTGTTTGGGCTGGGCATATTATTTAGGCATGGCACAATAAAAATAAAAATCAATCTCAATCAATATTAATGGATGAAGTAACCAACAGGAATGTATGTTTTTTGCTTGTCCAGCAAATAAAATACCTGAAAATCTAAGTACTTCATCACATTGATGCAAAAACCACAAAAACAAATCCAATATTACCATAACATGCAAAATTGCCCCAAATGACCAAATATACCCAGAGATATTAAAGTGATTACTGCCATGGTATTCAAAAAAACCACCTCTGCTCTGATTTAAGTCAGCTCAAGGTACTGTAGATACAAACACCCTTAAGTCAAAATATGCAATCTGCTACATAGGGCAGGAGTATTGATGGAGGACATCGACCCCGAGCAGCAGGAGCCGTTACCCGTGGACCGGGATGGGAGACAGCTCGGGAGTGAAGAAGACCAACCTGATGATGACAGTGAGATGGGATGCTGTGAGCGGTTCCAGCATTCTGTCTCCAGATTTATGCTCCCAGAACACGCCCGCGACAAGTACCTGGAACGGGCCAACTGCTTCCCGCCTCCCATCTTCATCATCTTAATCAGTCTTGGAGAGGTAGCTTGACATAAATATTGAATACATGAGCACTGGGGTGATCATTATGGATTCTGTGATGTAATTATTCTTACATTTATTATGCTGCCATGGTGTAAAGATTTGCTGTAATTATATTTAATAGAGCAGATATTGAGGTGAAGGATATCTTTGTTTATAGCTACCGTGTTTGAAAATGTGTAGTTCTCACAATGACCAAGCTCTAAACTGTGAAGGTTTTGTGAGAGTCAGTTTCTTTCTTTCTGTCTCTTTTGGCATCTGCACCACCTCCTCTGAATGTCCTGATTCATCGAGTGCAGTCCTCGCTAGCAGGCAGTAGGCATGGTGTCAATGAAAACAGCAGTTTTCATGAGTAGAACTATAGCCTTAGGCTAGCCCTGGTACAGTTGATCCTTACTGGTGGGATTCAGAGATGCTTTTCCTGAATGTGTAAACAGAAAGCCTGCATGTCCTTGGACTTAGGTTTAGGTAAATAAACACATCTTGTGGAATGTGGAGGATCGGTGGGGGATTTGTTGAAATAGTAAGGGAGGGGGTAGGTGGGGTTCGGTCTATTTAAAAAACAAAAAACAAAAAACAACTTATGGTTTTAAAGGGAGATATACTGAGTTCTTTATTATGTCCTATATTAAGTTAAGCTAATGCCACCAGGAATGCATTTGAGATTGCCTGTTTGTAAAACAAAGAGTAGGAAGTAGTTTTACTCCAGAAGACATAACACTTGTGAGCAGTTGCAGCATGCACTTGCATTTAGTGCCTTCTTTGTGTTGACCACTGCTATTTAAACATTTGTCTTTACATTATCATAATATACTTTGTGTCTCCCTATTTAGCATTTATAGGCAGTAAATAAAATGCATTATAATGTTGTTGTAAGTATAGTAGTTGTAAGATAGTGGTGTTTATCAGTGCCTTTTTCTCAATAACAATAACTCCTTCTGTGGGCACCCAGTGGTGGAGTGAATGACAATATAGTATACAGTTCTAATAATATAAAATATTGTTGGGAAATAATGTACATTATTAAGCATGTACAGATGTCCTTATAGCTGCTTACAACTACATTATACTGTTATAAACCCTACAAACCATATTCAATGTTTGTATAGTCCATTATAAATGTTAAATAAAAATATTTTGTATTGTCAGATTGTTTTGTGCACAATTGAATTGTTAGTGCCTTTTTTATGTTTGTAAACCCGCTTGTTTTGACATTTTCTTTACATTGTCCATAGTGAGTCAATACACTTTTGAGATCTGTACAAAACTGCTGTTAAAATGTCAGTTTGCCAGTTGGCACCATGTTGCTGTCACAATCGGTGGAAGGCTGTCGCTTTACTCTTTTTCTTATCACTGAGTGTTTTGCACACTGCCTATTCACACAGCTCACTCTTTGTAACTCACAGATGTCCAATGTCACTGCATTTGACTGTCTGAATAGCCTTTTTATTTGGGTGAGGAGGCACTTTATTTACCCAGACAAGATCAACTGAGCTGCTGAGTACAATCCCCCTGGGGGATTTCCTGAGGTTGGTTAAACATACTTCAGCTGTATTTCTGATTATTTTTCTTATCTTTATTTTCTCAGCTGTTTGCGATCGAGCTTCTGCTGCTACTAACCTGAAGACAGTTTTTACAGTGTTTTGCGGAGGAAAGAGACTTGGATTTGACAATCTCCTACTTGAAGACTAACTTTTGTGGACATTTTCTGTTCTTTATCAGTTGGCAGTGTTTATCTACTACGCTGTGTGGAAGCCTCAGAAGCAGTGGGTGACCCTGGACGAAGGCATCTGGAACAGCCCCCTTTCGTACAAGCCCGAGCACAGGCAGGAAGCATGGCGCTTTTTCTCTTACATGTTTGTCCACGCCGGGTAAGCATTGGCAGAGCTTTTAGATGTTAATTACATGAGTCAGTGTCGGGAGTGGACAAATTCCCACAGACACGGCCCTGCAGTAAACATCAGTTTGGTGAATCTCATAATCTTTGTGGGCTTTCTAATTCTGTGAGTGGTGTTGATTCAATTCTGTAGTCACTTCTGAAACTGTAGGTTGTGAGCACGGCACCTCTTTACTTTACAGAGTTCCTGTGTTTGGTGGATGTCAGCATTATTTTGACACTTCCTGCATTACACATTAGTGGTTTTTAACTGATGCACCAAAGTTACAAGGGTGAGTCATACGAAGAGGAGTACTATTAGATTTAACATAAACCTGCCACCATTGCGTTTTTTTGTTTGTTTTTTTTAAATAAAGGTACATGAAGGCCTAGATATTCATTGCCTGAATTGCTGATACATCTGTCAAAACCAAAACATTGCAACGTCATGTGGTGGCAAGCAAACAGTCTCAAAAGTCATGAGCTACAGGAAAACCAAGAATAATTCTATTTTACTTTTTTTATTGTATGTGTATTTCTATCTGTCACTCTGCTGCTGTGACAAGTGAATTTCTCTGGTGTGGGATCAATTTAGTTTGTTATCTTATGACTGCACAGAACAGCCTATAGGAAAACTAGATTAACCAAGAGGAAAAGTGGTCAGTCACTCACCAGCACTACCTGAAAGACACCTAACAGGATATGTGCTTAAAGGATAAGGCTGGTGATAGTTTATATTTTTGTTATAGACCTAAACCAGCAATTGTCCTGTATAGTCAGATATCTCATTAATCATATATAAAAATATAAAATCTCCTTTCTAGCTTCACTCAAGAAACAATGCTTAATCTTATGTCTTCTGAGAGCTCTTTTGTTTGAGGCTTTGTTCACATCAGGCAATGCTTCATGAGAATTGCATAAGTAAAATTGGTGTGTGGTCTTTAAAGGGCAGGGCTGCTCTGACCAACCACTCAATCTCGTCTCATTGATTGGACTCAAGGTTGGCTGACTCCAATTAGCTTATGGAGCAGTCATTATCTTAGGGGTTCACATACTATTTCCATCTTACACTGTGAATGTTTACACGGTGTGTTCACTAAAAAACATAAAAACCTATAATTGTTTGTGTGGTATTAGTTTAAGCAGACTGTGTTTGACTATTGTTGTGACTTAGATGAAGATCAGGTCACATTTTATGACCAATTTATGCAGAAATCCAGGTAATTCCAAAGGGTTCACATACTTTTTCCACCCTGCGCTGTGAATGTTTACACGGTGTGTTCACTAAAAAACATAAAAACCTATAATTGTTTGTGTGGTATTAGTTTAAGCAGACTGTGTTTGACTATTGTTGTGACTTAGATGAAGATCAGGTCACATTTTATGACCAATTTATGCAGAAATCCAGGTAATTCCAAAGGGTTCACATACTTTTTCCACCCTGCGCTGTGAATGTTTACACGG